>NC_143385.1:15904072-16209456 GCF_980474605.1 Leiobunum rupestre | reverse complement strand
CTACTATTGTCGGAATGGGGGATACTGCGAGAGGAGGAATTGGTTTGTTGTGTGGGAGGGTGAGGACCATAAAAACATTTAAAAAGTGGAGATAACGTGGATAAGTTAAAGGGACCATCGTCACGGTTTAAACATTGCGCAGATTTATTTTTTAAAATTTCGATGGATTCGCGTACATTAAAATGGGTTTTATGAAATTTTGGTTGAGCTAGTATGTCTATTGAGTCCCACCTAGCATTATGGCCAAAAACACGAAGGTGTTCGCTAAGGGGATAATTATTGTACGGGTTGTTTCAATTTTTGTGTTCTTTAAGCCTTTGATGAAATGGGCGACGGCATTGCCCAATGTAATAATCACCACATTCACAGGAGATTTTATAAATAATGGACTGTCGAGGGGGCAGTTGGTTCTTTGTTATTACATAATAAAGCTGACAATTTGGGTGGTGGGAGATAAATACGATCGAGACCTACTGATTTAAGATTTTTGGCTAGTTTTTGAGAGAAGCCAGGATAAAAGGGGTTACATGCTGGGATGAAAGATTTTTTACTTTCTGAAACTACAGGAGCTAGAGTTGTTTGGAAACAGACGGTATTAGATATTTTTTTTGATATTTTCATTATTATGTGATCTATTTGGGATTCCGAAAAATAATGATATAAAGCTGTGGATTTAACTAATTTTAATTCGGAGGAGAGGAAGGAAGAATTTGAGGAAATGGTGAAAGCGCGGTGAATTAATGTTGATAGAGCACTTATTTTTTGGGAAGGATGGTGGCATGATTTCGCGTGTAAATAAGATAAGACATTGCAAGGCTTACGATAAACTGATGTTTCAAATTGGAGGGTGCCCTGGTTGTTATGTATAAGAATGTCAAGGAAGGGCAGTTCGCTTTCTTGTTCAGTTTCTTTGGTAAATTGAATGGCTGGATTGATTAAGTTTAAATGATTGTGAAATTCAGAGAGACAAGCTAAGCTATGGGGCCAAACGAAAAAGGTATCGTCATAAAATCGGAAAAAACATTTAGGTTTTTTGGGAACAGAACTGAGGGCAAGTAATTAAAAATTTTCCATAAAGGAATTACATAATAATGAGCTTAAAGGTGAACCCATGGCCATGCCATCAATTTGTTTATAATACTCATTTTGAAATGAGAAACAAGTGTTATTTACACATAAACGTATTAAACTAATATAATCCGAAATTTCACAATCGGAATATAATTTGGACTTAAGACAATCTATGGTAGCATTTGTGGGGGTTTGGTGAAGAGATTGACAATAGTAGCCTCGCGCCCGTTGCTCATATAACCCTTCGACGGTCGACTCGCCTTCGAGAAGAAACGCTCGCGGCTATAGAACAGTAGCCACTATATGTATAAAGCGCATAAATAGTTTTTCGTCCCAAAGTTTTACCATTATACTGTCAGACTTGTAAAAATCCCTGAAGAAGGAGGAACAGTTCCTCCGAAACGTTGGATTTTTTAAATAAATAAATTGTGAATTTTACAACCGTTTTAAGTCTCTTTTCATTTAATGAAATAGAAGCAAGGCGCGCTATGGCAAGTTGAAAAAAAGAGGCAGGGCGCGCCCTGGCAAAATAGAAAAACTAAGGCGGGGCGGCGCCCTGCCTTTGAAAAAAGCACCGGGGCGACGCCCTGGCCCGACTACACCACTGCAGGTAAAATCAAAGAACTTGGAACAATCTCTCCCAATTGGAACGCTGACTGTATCTGTATTACCGAGACTTGGGCAAATGATTCTCATGGCGACGCTAATTTCAACCTACCGGGTTTTCAGTTTATCAGGCCCGATCGCGTTGGTCAAGGAGGTGGTGGTGGTGTTCTAGTCTACATTCGTGATGGACTTATTTTCCACGAAATGTCCCGGTTGACTGTTTTGACGAATCCGTCTGGATCGAAATAAAGCCCGACAATTGCGATACCTGGCTTTTGTTATCCTGTGTCTACCGCTCCCCTCTTACCTCTGATGCGAACAACTCCGAACTTATCTCCAACATTTCTGAAATTGTACGCACTAAACAACACATGGAACTGGTTTTCCTTGGCGACTATAATCTTCCGCTAATTGACTGGCCCGCTCATACTCTTCGACCTAAAGCTACTGCCGTTCACGAACTATTTTTCAACGCTTTCCAACGTCAATTTCTTCGGCAACACGTTAACATCCCAACTCGTTTCTGGCAATCACACAATATTAGCTCTAACATTTTAGAGCTGGTTCTAACACAAGCTAATGTACAGCCGTAAATCACTGAGTTCCCGCCTCTTGGGCGTAGCGACCATATCATCCTACAAATTCTTTACTCAACTTCCTCGAGCAAAACCGCTATTCAGCATGACTTCGACTATTCTCGTGCTGATTTCGTCTCCCTTAATGCTCGGTTTGCCAAGGAAGACTGGTCTCGTATCCTAGATCTTCCTATGGAGGAAGCTTGGCAGTTCTTTAAGGATATTCTTCTCAAATGTGTGGCCGCTGCAGTGCCACTTTATAGCTCCAACACACCCAAAGGCCGCCGCCCTTGGGTTCCCCTTCCAACCAAAACAGCCATTCGGAAAAAGGAACGCCTCTGGAAACGGCTCCAACACGCAATTCGCTCTAATAACACGGTCTCATTCAATCATCTCCAACCAGCCTACCAGTGGCGTCGCTATGGTGTTTCAGGCGGCGATTGAGCCAACGGAAAAATTTCTGAAGCGCCACCTAAAATTCAGAACTTTTACAATTCACTTGGCGAAACGTTTCTTCAAACTGAAATATGGGCATCAAAATATCATTTTTCCTAGTCGGCCTCAATGTTTCAACTTTACAAACCTTTTTGGGACCCCCCTTCCCCCATATCACTCAATGGGACGCCCCTGACCAGTGCTTATGGCTTAAACGCCACCAGTTTTAAAATCCTGGGGATACCGATGCAGCCTTCAAGGATCAAGTGAAGCTTGTCAAAGTCTTGATCTCTCGAGCTAAAGCAAAGTCTCACCAACGGCAGTTCAATAGTATCAAAAAGACCCCCAGAGCCTGCTATCGCTTTGTCAAGAAACAAATTCGTGTACCACTTTCGCGTCTAAATATTACACTTGCCAACGGTGAGAAAACTGACTCGGATCTTCAGATGGCCAACTGCGTTGATAACACACTCGCTAGGAACTTTAATACTAACCAGTACGATCTGCTGAACCTCTCGAAAACTGACGCCTTACCCATGCCTAACTACACTCCGTCTTTTTGTGATGTCCGCCAAGCTCTCAAATCTCTCGACACAAAAAGTGCCTCGGGCCCTGACGGGATTCCCAATTGACTATTAAAAAACTGTGCTAACTCACTTTATCGACCGCTTAGCTACCTATTTACGGTTTCTCTTCAAACTGGCTCATATCACCCCTATCTATAAAGGAAAAGGGAAAAAATGCGACGCCTCGAACTATCGGCCAATTAGCCTTACCTCTTCTATTTGCAAAGTTCTGGAAAAATGTGTTCGATCCGCGTTACTTTCACACGTCAATCTCTTTCTCAGTGAATTTCAACATGGATTTCTACACGGCAAATCAGCTATTTGGTTGGATGCCTTTGATAATAACCAACGTGTCGATGCGATATAGCTAAAGCTTTTGACTCGGTCCCTCATCATCGTCTCATGGCTAAACTCGACTCCACTTTTAACATCAGGAACAACGTCCTCACGTGGCTGAAGAATTATCTTCTCTATCGCTCTCAACGGGTGCGTGTCGGGAATTTTTTGAGTGACTCCCGCTCGGTCACGAGTGGCGTCCCCCAGGGGATTGTCTTAGGGACTCTATTGTTCGTCTTGTACATTAACGACATCCCCCTCAACATCAAATCTGATCTCCGACTTTTCGCTGATGACCTCAAAGTGTTCCATGTGACCAAATCTTTCGCTGACATTATCACCCTTCAATCTGACCTTCGACCTCTTGAACTCTGGTCTCAAACCAATGGACTCATTTTCAATGACTCTAAATCAGTTGTGCTCTCTATCCAACGAGATAAATGTAATACGAGAATTCCATCCCCATATTACCTCTTTAACCGTAATATTCAAAGAGTTAATGAGTGTCGCGACCTGGGTGTTCATGTTTCCAATAACCTCTCTTTTCGCATACACATTGCTAAGGTTTGTGGCCGTGCCTCTGGCCTTCTTGCCACCATTAAAGCTAATTTTTCTCGAATCAGCCCTGCTATGCTTAGTCGCCTCTTTGACTGTTACGTCAGAAAAATTCAAGCTTGTGCTTCCCGTGTTCCCTATTCCCTTCGTAAATTACCTCGTGCTGAGCGTTTGGCTAAACTTAATTGGGTCCCCCTTCAATCTCGTAGACTTTATCTAGAATTAACATCGCTCTTTAAAATTTTATGTGATCCAAACCAACCACATTTTACTTTTGCGAATGGTAATACTGACACTCGTGGTCACTCCCGTAAACTTTTGATTCGGACCCTCAACAAGGAAAACCTTATAAATTCATTTTTTCGCAGAGTTATTCCTCATTGGAATGCTCTCCCTGAGGACATTTCCTTGAGGACTTTTCATCTTTTTAACGCTAAACTTAAAATTCATTTAAAACTTAATGTGCCCTCAAGTCTCCTATAGCCTTGTGTAATTGACTTCTGTTTCTTTGATTTTTGTATATATCTATTTTCCCGCGACTTCCAAATTTGGCCTCTCAGAGCTGTTAAGGCTATGTCTAGCCCTAGCTCTTCATGACCAAGGAGAAAAAAGAAAAAGAAAAGTTGTGAAAAATTCTGCTTATCGGCCTCGGTGGCGTTGGAGTAGCGAGGACTCTAGACTATCTTACGAGACAATCTGCCTTTTAGATCACGCGGAAAATCGTTATATTCTCGACAGTCTGGCATTTTTTCCGCTTTCAAGAAATTATAGTATTTTGAGTATTTAGTATTTTAAAATTCTAAAATAGAATACTTTATTTTAAATACTTTATCGTAGGAGTATTTAGTATTGTATTTTAAATACCGAAAGTGAAGTATTTTACCCAACACTGATTACAGGCAGAGTAAAAATTTATTACAGCCGGACCAGAAATGTATTACAGGCAGTCTGAGGCAGAGTAAAAATTATAACAGCGGGAAAAGAAATTTATTTCAGGGATAATAGTAAATGAACCGGGGTCAGTAAGTATCTATAACGGGGGAGTAGTAGTTTATTAAAGAGAGAGAAGAAATTTATTACAAATAGAGTAGAAATGTGTGACAAAGGAAGTACAAATTTATTACTGGTAGATAAGAATGATATTATAGGGAGAGTAGCAATTTATTACAGGGAGAGTTACGATAAATGAATTTAAATATAAATGCAAATGTAAATGTTAATTAATAAAGATATGAAAAGGAAATAGGAAGTTTTGAGAAATTATTTGTTTATCTGAATTTTATCCATAATGTCATATAAAAATCTGTTTCAAATATCCGACTCGAAATGTCTTAAACGCCATGGTCGCAGTATAATAGTTTAAGGTTTAATCTTTAATATTTCATCTTGTATAGGAGGTCCAGATGTCATTTTCACATCAATGGGTAGCCGGCCTTTTGCATTACAAATGGTATTAATGTGAATATGATCCACCGTGTCATATTTAATTAAATCTGGTTTGAATATCAGACTCAAAATTAAGTTTTTGGTGTCTACCTGCCTATCTACTAAAACCAACCCCACCGAAATGAATTGATCATTACACGCTAGAATATATTAAAATATAATTCATTTCAATCACTTTTCATATTCATATTTGATGAAACAAGAATTGTAGCATCTTTGACGTTGATTTCAATAAAATAATTTATATTTCAATCACTTTTCCTATGGAAAATTTAAGTAAATTAAATTATAATTCTAAAAATACAGACGATAAATATAAGACACCGGTAGCGCCATCTATTTTAGCTTTCTTTGTATCTGTTTCTTTCTTCGTTTTTTTACATAATAATGGCTTTTTCGTTATTATAAAGAGTAAACGATGTGTTAATCGTGTATGATAATTTTTCCGCAATATTATTAAAGTTTAAAAGCAATTTTAGTAATTGGTGCCGTAGCTATGACCATAGCTTAGTTCTGTTTCGTCGGGTACTCCACCGTACCGTAAATATTAGCTTTTACAACTTTCATAGTTTTTGCAGATTGACGACGGTGATTTTAGGATCTGCACTTTGTAACAACCACAAGCTGATGAGGAGCTATAAAAGAAGTTAAGCTAATTAAAAAGCTATAGGTCAGTCAATAGATTCAAAAATGAATTTTCTTTAGCACTATTATATTGATAAATTAACCTATAATGTTTAGTTTTGATGTTTAAGTTATGATGTCTTTCAACAGGATAGCCAAGGCTTAAGGAGGTAGGTTTTTTTATAATAACGTAGGTATCGGTGGATACCTGTGTACAAAAATATTTTTTTTTTAGATAAAAACTCGACCAAGTGCAGTGTCAACTGAGTCCCACACTGCGAAGCTACATGTTACTTTTGCAACTAGTGTACTTATTCTTCAAGTGGAAGAAAAATTTTCAGGGACATTTTACACTTGATGAACTTACGTATCAGGTGTAATGTTTGTGCAATTCTGGAGAACAAATTAAAATGACCGCACTGTTGTACTAGCTCTTTTACATGTTAATTTTCGATGAAATTAAGATAGTGTTTCTTTTCTCAATCACCATCAGTCATTTCCATACCAGGAATATTTAAATCTTATCCAAAACTTTGTCCTTAAGTATCTGTCTTATCTGTAAGGGAAATGTATACATTGCATAAAAATGAATCAAAATTTTCAGAAGATTCTATCAGATTTAATATTAAAATGGAAGTAGCTGAGTAAATTAAAACCGATAAACAAATTGAACCTACATTGATTAACAATCTAGATGAATCGGCCGATTCTGATCAGAAACTCAAGATTAGGTACTTCAAAGAACAATCTTCAGAGAGTTTCCATAGAAGTTCCACTTGCGTGAAGACTGTATTGACTCGAACGAAATCTGTGCTTCTCATTCGAGGAATCGCAGTGGAAATAACTGTGCAATATTCTTGAAATCGTTTGACAGAAGTGACAAATTACATTTCCCTTGTTTGAAAGTTTCAACTCATATCAATCTCATTCTTTAGAAACGTTACATTGGTTAGCACAAAAAGACGAGTCTAAAGCGTCCTTGGAAGATGGCTTAAACGCTGCAAAAACTGAAAAGACAATTGTGCATGAGATAAAGTATCGAGGCATATCTCACGTCCGAAATGCAAATCCCAGATGAAAGTCCTTGGGCCGTTTCGTTGTTCCCTTTGCTATAGTACGAAGAGCAAAACCGACTTGAATACCCATCTGCACGCTCAGCAAATCCAGTATCACTCGAAAGGGTTATTTGAAAAGGCATTTACTGAATATAAAAAAGTGGAAAGGCAAGTTATGGACACATCCGAGAGCAAAAACGAAAGAATAATTGGAAATCCAACTTATAATGAAGCGTGGAAACACTTGAAATCATTTGACAGTAACGACAAAATACACCTTCGATGCTTTGTTCGCATGAAAGAATTAAATGTGAAATCGAGAGATAGAGAAAGTCGAGAAATAAGGAAGCAACGCGGGCGAAATCCGTTTACTGACGAAACACACCAAGACGACTTGCCAAATTTAATGCTTTCTAAAGATGTCAAAGAAGAACCAAACTTTTATTCGTGTCCAGATTTCAATATTGAAAACAGACATAACAAGGATTCCTCGAAAACGGTCCCATTTAAGTTGAACGAGGAAGATTTCATAACAACTAATTTTAAAGTGGATTTGGAACACATTTACCCCATGGAAACTACTAGGATCATCGACCAAAAAGACACCAATCTTACTGAAATTAACGATGATGATTCTAAAAGTATTGAGAAAGAAGCACAAGAAAGTCGAGTAAGCACTGTTTTGAATGAAGAGACACTTGTAAAAGGTTCCGTTCATTCCCATTTGGCAGTTCAAGATTCTAGAAATATTGGCAAAGGAATTATGGATCAAAATGAAGTGACAGATTTACGAGAAATAGTTCCTGATCATACGAATCATGAAAGCGCTTGGAGTAAGCTAAATTGCCTTTTTAGTTCCTACTACTCAAAAGGTCAAACCCATACCGAGGGCAAAGTAGATTTTGGTATGCATCTCAGAACACAAACGAACCTGAATATGTTTTCGTGTGAGCACTGTATGGCCAGTTTCACTCGGACGGAAAATTTTAAACGCCACATGAAGATTCATACCGCAGAGAGAAGGTTTCAATGCACGTTCTGCGAATCCGTTCTTAGCACAAAGGGTCATTTGAAGAGGCATTTGTTGATTCATTCCGGTGATAGACCCTTTCGCTCCACGCTCTGCCAATCCAGTTTCACTCAGAAGCAACACTTAAAGAAGCATTTAATTATTCACTCCGGTGGAAGATCGTTTCACTGCACGCGCTGCCAATCCAATTTCACCAGTAAAGTACATTTGAAGATGCATTTAGAAACTCATCGTGGTGAAAGACCGTTTCCTTGCATGCACTGCCAATCTACTTTCACTTGTAACGGACATTTGAAGAGGCATTTAAAAACTCATCGTGGTGAAAGACCGTTTTCCTGCACACTCTGCGAGTTCAGTTTCACCCGAATGGAACATTTGAAGAGGCATTTAGAAACTCATCGCGGTGAAAGAACGTTTTCCTGCAAACTCTGCGAATCCAGATTCACCCAAAATCAACACTTGAAAATGCATTTAAGGATTCACCACGGCGAAAGACCGTTTCCAGGCATGCACTCTATGGAAAGGCATTTTTTAATTAATGCCAGTAAAAGATCGTTTCCGTGCACGCTCTGCAATGCAAGTTTTAGGAAAAATGAATATTTAAAGAGGCATTTAAAAACTCATAGCGGCGAAAGACCGTTTCCATGCACGCTCTGCCAATCTACTTTCACCCGAAAGGAACATTTGAAGAGGCATTTAGAAACTCATAACGGCAAAAGACCATATCCATGCACGCTCTGCGATTCAAGTTTTACCCCAACAGAACATTTGAAGTGACATTCACTTCATTTTGTTGATGCCCAAAAACCTACTAATCACAGAATTAATGGATTGCTATATGGGCAACGTCCTGACCAATCTAATATCAAGGTATGTTTAAATTCAACGCAGGAAGAAAATGTAAAAAAAGAACCGGAATTTGATGGTTCAGAAACTATCCCGGATAATTTGAATGTCGAAGAAGTATTTTTGAATAAATTGAAAATGAAAAAGGAAAATATTATAATATCAACCGAAGATGATTTTGATACCAACATAAACCTAAAGATTATCAAAAATGCTACTGAACAAAAAATAAATGAAGTGGAAGCTATAGACACTCCAAATAGCAAACTCGAAAGAAAAATTGGAAAACCAACCTTTAATGAAGCGTGGAAACACTTAAAGCCATTCGACAGTAACGACAAAATACACCTTCGATGCTTTGTTCGCATTAAAAAAATAAATGTGAAAGTGACAGATAGAGAAAGTCAGGCAATGACGAAACACCCCGACCAAAATTATTTTCCTGATGAAGCTGACATGCCAAATGTAAATATTCCTAACGATGCCAAACGAGAACCAAATTCGTATTTATATCCTGATTTCAATATTAAAAACACCCCAAAAATAATTTCCTCGCAAACTGTCCCTTTTAAGTTGAACGAAGAAGATTTCATGACAACGAATTTCAAAGTGGATTTCGATAATTTTTACCCCATGGAATCTGAATCGTTTGGTGATTTTGCTTCTCTTGATGGAAAAGGGTTAAATTGTTCATTAGACGAAAGTTTGCAAAATAAGCAGGTTCCCGAGGTTTTCGAAACTGTCCCATTTCTGCTAAACGACGAAGAAGCCACGGCAAATAATTTCAAAATAAAAGCAGGATTAGAAGTCTATCCGTGGACAGTGAAACCACCAGGTCATTTGACCGAAGCAGTTTTTGTACATGGTGATGTTAAAGATGATGATTCTGGGAAAAAACAGACGCATACACACAGTTCAGTTCATTCGCATTTGACAGTTCAAGATTTAAAAAGTATCAGCGAAGAAATTACGGATCAAAATAAAGTGACACATATCCAAGAAAGAGTTCCTAAGCTATTTCCTCAATTGCTTTCGTGTAAACACTGTATGGCGAATTTCACTCGGAAGGACAAATTAGATCGCCACATGAAGATTCATACCACCAAGACAACGTTTCACTGCACGTTCTGCGAACGCATTTTTGCCAAAAGGGGTCATTTGAATAGGCATTTAATGATGCATTCCGGCGAAAGACCCTTTCGCTGCACGCTTTGCCAATCCAGTTTCTCCCGAAAGGAACATTTGAAGAGGCATTTAGATACTCATAGCGGTGATAGACCATTTTCCTGCAAACTCTGCGAATCCAGATTCACCCAAAAGCAACACTTGAAGAAGCATTTAAGTATTCACCACGGTGAAAGACCGTTTCCCGGCACGCACTCTTTGGGATGGAATTTCTTAATTCGTGCCAGTAAAAGATCGTTTCCCTGCACGCTCTGCGATGCAAGTTTTAGAAAAAACGAATATTTAAAGAGGCATTTAAAAACTCATAGCGGTGAAAGACCGTTTCCATGCACGCTCTGTAAATCTACTTTCACCCTTAGAGGACATTTGAAGAGGCATTTAAAAACTCATCGCGGCGAAAGACCGTTTCCCTGCACGCTATGCGAGTTTAGATTTACCCGAAAGGAACATTTGCAGAGGCATTTAGAAACTCATAATGGCGAAAGACCATATCCATGCACGCTCTGCGATTCAAGTTTCACCCGAATAGAACATTTGAAGTCTCATTTACTTAATTTTGATCATGCCCAAAAACCTACTAATCACAGAATTAATAAATTGCTAAATTGGCAACTTCCTGGGCAATCCAATATCAAGGTATGTTTAAATTCAACGCAGGATGAAAATGTGGAAAAGGAACCAGAATTTGATGGTTCAGAAACCATCCCGGATAATTTGAATGACGAAGAAGCATTTTTGAATAAATTGAAAATGAAAAAGGAAAATATTATAATCTCAGTCGAAGATGTTTTTGATACCAACATAAACTTAAAGATTATCAAAAATCCTTCTGATCAAAAAATAAATGAAGTGGAAAGGAAATTTATGGACACTCCAAATGGCAAACTCGAAAGCAAAATTGGAAATCCAACTTTTAATGAAGCTTGGAAACACCTTAAGTCATTCGACAGTAACGACAAAATACACCTTCGATGCTTTGTTCGCATCAAAAAATTAAATGTGAAAGCGAGAGATGAAGAAAATCATGCAATGACGAAACACCCCGACCAAACTGTCCCTTTTAAGTTGAACGAAGAAGATTTCATGACAACGAATTTCAAAATGGATTTGGAACATTTTTACCCTACGGAATGTGAATCGTATGGTGATGTTGCTTCCCTTGACGGAAAAGGTTTAATTTCTTCACTAGACGGAAGTTTACAAATGATTCAAATGCCCGAGGTTTTCGAAACTGTCCCATTTCTGCGAAAGGACGAAGAAACCACGGCAAATAATAACAAAATAAAAACAAAAGTAGAAAACTATCCGTCGACAGTGAAACCATCAGTTCATTTTACAGAAGATTGTTTTGTACCTGATGGTGTTTCTGATGAAATAACCCCAGATACTTGCTTTGGACCACTCGAGCAAGACGTGTCTCCTCTTAATAATACAGAAAGTGATACTTATACCAATATTTTGAAGCAACACTTCACACCGTTCAGTGATGACGATAAAACCAATTTTCCCGATTTTATTCCAATTCCTAGATTAGATATGCTTGAAATGAATTTGTCTCAAATGACACGTTTGCCCAATAGAAGAAGGTCAGTCAACCAAGTCGCCATCCCAGTTTCTGAAATTGAAGATTCCGAAAGAAATTGGAAACAATCACAAGAAAGTCGGATAAGCGCTATTTTGAAAGAACAGACGCATAAAAACAGTTCTGTTAATTCGAATTTGACAGTTCAAGCTTTAAAAAGTATCAGCGAAGAAATTACGGATCAGAATAAAGTGATACATATCCAAGAAAGAGTTCCTGAGCTATTTCCTCAACTGCTTTCGTGTAAGCACTTTATGGCGAATTTCACTCTGAAGGACAAATTAGATCGCCACATGAAGATTCATACCACCGAAAGAACGTTTCACTGCACCTTCTGCGAATGCATTTTCGCTAAAAGGGGTCATTTGAAGAGGCATTTTATGATGCATTCCGGCGAAAGACCATTTCGCTGCACGCTTTGTCAATCCAGTTTCACCAGAAAGTATAATTTGAATAAGCATTTAGTGATACATTCCGGTGATAGACCTTTTCGCTGCACGCTTTGCCAAACCAGTTTCAACCAAAAGCAACACTTGAAGAGGCATTTAAGTCTTCATTCCGGTGAAAGACCATTTCAATGCACGATCTGCAATTGCAGTTTCAACCGAAAAGAGAATTTAAAGAGGCATTTTGAAGCTCATGCCAGGGAAAGATCGTTTCGCTGCAGCCTTTGCGAAGCAAGTTTCACCAGTCACGAGTATTTGTCAATGCATTTAATGAATCATTAAAGCGAAATACCCTTACGCTACACGCGCTGCGATTGCAGGTTCAGCCAGTGTTGGGCATTTTCGTCTAAGAGCCGCTCAGCTCCCTCACCGCTCGCACTCGCTAGCATAATATCCGCTTACGCTTACGCATTTTTGAGCAGAAAAATAAGCGCTTCTCTTTTCGCTCTTTTTTGAGCAGTAAAATAAATGCTCCTCGCTTTCCGCTCTTTTTTGAGCGGTAAAATGAGCGCTCCTCTTTTTTCGCTCTTTTTGTGAGCGGTAAAATACGTGCTCCTCTCTTTTCGCTTTATTCTGAGCGCTGAAAATGACGCTCCTCTCATTTACGTTTTGCGCTCTTTTAAAAAAAAACAAATTTCCGCTCAATTTCGGTCATAATAACAAAAGCGCTCACAACGAGAAGAGCGCTCCGCATCACTGCGTACGTTGATAGTCACTTTGTTAATTTTCAATAAAGCGCCTTTTTGTTCAAGATACGGCAGTTTCATTTATTGTAAATAAAACTGCATGCAATTAACCGAGGGGCAGGTCAAATCCGATTTAATCGTGATTATTTTGATTAAATTCA
This sequence comes from Leiobunum rupestre, assembly GCF_980474605.1. Lineage (NCBI taxonomy): Eukaryota > Metazoa > Arthropoda > Arachnida > Opiliones > Sclerosomatidae > Leiobunum > Leiobunum rupestre. The sequence continues at coordinate 16,196,251 of NC_143385.1, read as the reverse complement.
ATTTAATCACGATTATGTTGATTAAATCCGGATTAAAAAGATTAGATCATGATTAGAATAATTAAATCTCGTTTAAATCGTGATTAGTGGTTAAATCGTGATTAAATTTTTTAATCTTGATTACCCTGATATAATAATTTTTCTATGATTAAGACGCACCCAAAATGTAAGTGACCTTTCCCTCGAATTTAGCCACTTAAATTTTTAAACCTACATGTAAATAACCACGATTCATCAATACGCCGAAAACACGATTTTTTGGAGCGCTTTTTTCGATTTCCGCTCGTTTGAAAGGCGCTCTTTTTTGAGCGGTAAAATAAGCGCTCCCTCTCTCGGCTCTTATTTGAGCGGTAAAATAAACGCTCCTCTCTCGGCTATTTTTTGAGCGGTAAAATAAACGCTCCTCTCTCGGCTATTTTTTGAGCGGTAAAATTAGCGCTCCCTCTCTCGGCTCTTATTTGAGCGGTAAAATAAACGCTCCTCTCTCGGCTATTTTTTGAGCGGTAAAATAAACGCTCCTCTCTCGGCTATTTTTTGAGCGGTAAAATTAGCGATCCTCTCTCAGCTATTTTTTGAGCAGTAAAATAAGCGCTCCTCTTTCAGCTCTATTTGAGCGGTAAAATAAGCGCTCCTCTCATTTCCGTTTCACGCTCTTTAAAAAAACATTTGGCTGCTCAATTTCACTCATAATAACAACAACGCTCACAATGAGAGGAGCGGTGCCCATCACTGGTTTCAGCCGAGAGAACGCGTTGAAAAATCATTTAGTGATTCATACAGGGAAAGACTATTTGGAGGGCGCGGATTTAGAAGAGAAACATCTTTAAAAGCTGGAAACTTAGGTTTTAATAGCCGGTTTGCCACACGTCAGCGAAATCAGGGCAGGCTCACGGGAGTTGGTTATTTTTTGACAAAGCGTCGGCTGCTTAAATTCGTCTGCACCTACCGAGGCCCGCGGTCGTCCGCGTTTAGTAAAAAGCACCAAGTTCCAGCCTTGGAAATAACGGTGGTCAGGTGGTCAAAGACCAGTTAATTAACTGCTCAGACCAGTTTATTTATTCAAAATTTTGGGGGTCAATGGTCACCGTGTCCAGTTTATTAATTCGAAATAATAACAAAAAAAACAGAAGGTGACCAGTTTAATAATTCCAAATAATAGGAGATGACCTATTAATTTAAGTTTTATATCAATTTTGATTTCCCTATTCACTGGATTTATATGTACACTCTGTTTGAAAAGTCTTCGACAGGTGACTTTTCCCCTCTAAAATCCATGTTTCTCGAAAACCGGATAAGGTAGAACGATGAAACCAACTGCATGGATTTTATTTTAAAAATATCTATCATTCGACACAACCTTTTCTAAGCAAAAGCCGAACCTCCAGGGGAAAAACTTAAATTCAAATTTGTAACTTCCTAAAATAACCGAGTAACAACCCTGAAACCTGAATTTTTGAATTCAGCATGGTCGATTTATATTTGAAAAGTGCAACTATTATCTCTCTAGGACCAATAATTAATGAGATATGGCTGTTGGAAAGGTTTGGCTGAAAACGCGAAGCACTAAAAGGCAATACGAAAAAATCTAACATAATTATTTAACTTTCACCTTATTTCAGTAACTAAGAGTTGGTGGGATAGTCTTACGGGTATGAAACTTCAGCAATGGGTAAATTCAGTCCGAGTAGCTAACATTCGAGCAAAAATGCCATCAAAGAAGTTATTGCCACCAGTGACGCGACCTAGCCAGTGGGTTTTTAATAATTTTTGTTATTTTTCAGTGCGCGGTTTCAGCTTTAGAATCAAGTTTCGTAAAGACGACTTTTAGTATAAAACGCATTTAATAAGATTTTTAACGAAATCAGTGTGCGGTGTCCCGTCTTGGATTGGGATGAATTCCCGGTCTCAAGACAAATGATACGCGTTGCCCCAAAACGAATAAAATTGGTTGACGTTGTCAAGTCAAAACTTCGTGTTAACAAGAACACTGCGCTTAAAAGTCCGGTAGCTCGATCGCGCCGCTCCCTTTTAGTCACTATTATCAACCTTGCTATTATATAATGTCGCTTAACCTACCAATTATTCCGTCGCACCATGTCGTCTACACCGTCGTATAATTAATGCTGTTAGAGGCAGGGTATTTATAAACAGAGCAGTATGTGGGATCAACAACAAAATATTGTTTTTAATTTATTGAATTAGGTATTTACCAAAGAGAATACCAAGAGCGGTGTTGTAACTCGTCGTAGTGCAGATATGAGCCAACAATTTTACCAGGCTTTTTATTTGCAATATATCGTAAAAATAATTAAACCAAGAAACGTTATTTAAAGAGAGACAATTGTTATTCATTTCTATTCAAAAACCAAAATAAAAACCGTTAGTAAGGGATAGCATCACCCCTTCTTCTTAGGCACTCCCTTAATCTTCGACGAAAGGAATTCGTCAGCGCACGAATATATTGCGGAGTGACTCGGTTAAAGGCGTCGTTCACCATATTTCTTAAGTCGTCCACGTCGACCGGTATTCGTTTCTCCATAAAGAACGTTATCTTCGACCAAAGATTTTCAATAGGGTTGAGGTCTGGAGAGCAAGGTGGCCAGTCCAAAACTTCAAAGCCTTCATCTCTTAGGAAATCTTGGACGATACGTGAAGTGTGGGCCGGGCAGTTGTCTTGCATAAAATAGACCCTATAAAAATGAGAGAAAATATTAAGTTGCTTTTAAGTAATTGCAAGCCCTTTAGCTTTGTTTACCTGCCAGCGTTCTCCAGGCCATATATAACAGCTACTGATGGTAGCATCGAGTCTCGGAGAATCTGGATGTATGACTGCCCATTTAGTCGACCGACAATTGGTCTAATAGTTCCGGCTTGGCCGTCGCCAATACAACACCAAACATTGACCGTAAAACGACCACTCCTTTTCAATCGGTAGGTGTTTCGAGAATAATTTCTCTGCCTCCTTCGTCTCGTTACCCAGACTGTCGGTGAAATTGGAGAGCTCTGGAACGACTGTAAGCATCCGATAAATATATCATAACACTAACCGCTTAGCCATAATAAATACCTTTTCATCGGAAAACAATATACAGGGTCTTTTTTTTTGCTCGGAAAAGTGTTTTTTTTCAAAAACTATTTATAGTACCGATTTCAAATTTGGAAGGTCAATTCTCTATACCGGGGGACATCAGTTTGAGAAATTTGAGCGTTTTCGGTAATGTTTTTCACCAATTTTGAAAAATTATTTTTCGACCACTAGGTGCGAGATAAAAAATTTCTATTATAAAGTTGTAGGCCGTCATCGAAAACCCTTAAAAATTGTTCACTCGACGAAAAACAACTTATTTATCAGTGAAAATTCGAGCTTGAAAAATTTACAAGTTGGTGAAGCCAAATTACGATTGTTTGAAACGATAATTGAAAAGGGAACAAGTCTAATACAAACGTAGTAGAGTTTTCACACTGAAAAAATGTACACGTTTGGTTTTTAAATGCAGATATTTTATTCATATAAATTTTTACAAAACATTTTCAATAATATCACCATTGGCTGCAACACAGGTTTGTGCGCGGACAATTAAGTTCTCAAACGCTTTCTCTACCATTTCTGGTGTGACGTCTCGGCAAGCACTGATTATTCGTCTAATGAGTTCCTCCCTAGTTTCAATGGGCGTGGCGTATACCTTTGCTTTAACGAATCCCCAGAGAAAATAATCCAGCGGTGTTAGGTCAGGTGACCTTGCTGGCCAATGCACTGGACCATTTCTCCCTATCCACCTTTCAGGAAACTCGTTGTTGAGGTGCTCAGTTACTTGCCGGGAAAAATGCGGAGGGGCGCCATATTGCTGAAACCACAACTGACGTCTTTCAGCCAATGGAAGGTCGTCGATTGCGTCACTCAGTTCGTTCTGTAGAAAATGTAAATACCTTTGGCCGTTGAGGTTCGTCGGCAGGAAAAAGGGACCAATCAAACGGTTTCCAACAAGTCCAACCCAAACATTGACCCGTTCAAATTGAACCTGGTGATGATATTCAAAACCCCAATGTGGGTTGATGTCAGACCAAAGATGGCTTGTTTTGATGATTAAATGGCCCATCTCTAGAAAATGACGCTTCGTCGGAGAACAAAACATGGCGCAAAAATTGTCTATCTTCTTGGACAGCATTTAGTAACCAGTTGCTAAATTCATAACGTCTTTGATGGTCTCCGTCAATTAGTCCTTGGTGGAGCGTAGCTCTGTATCGGTGATAGCGATTCTTACGAAGAATTTTCCACACACGATTTGCAGAACAACCCAAATCAGCAGCGGCGTTAGCGCAACTGTGACGAGGATATGCCACAAAGTACGCGAGTACATTGTTCTCGAAGTCTAAATCCGGTTGACCCAATCCGCGAAACCTAGGTTGCAAGTTACCAAATTGATTGAAATCGTGAATTGCTCGTCTTACTGTATTTACAGATGGTGCTCCATTTGGATGTCTTTCTGCGAAGATTTCAGTCACTCTTCTAAGGTTTTGCGCTGCTTCTCCATTGTAAATGGCAACTATCTCGGTACGCTCAGCTACTGAATAACGAGGCATTGTTTGAAATATTATCAAACACTGATAATAATTCGCAAAGTTTTCCTTTAAATACCCAATGCATGTTTAGGATTGACCTATAGCCTCGTGTTTTTTAAATCCGGTCGTTTTTTTAACCAAAGTTTCAACTGGATTAGGTAATTCGGTTTCAATTATCGTTTCAAACAATCGTAATTTGGCTTCACCAACTTGTAAATTTTTCAAGCTCGAATTTTCACTGATAAATAAATTGTTTTTCGTCGAGTGAACAATTTTTAAGGGTTTTCGATGACGACCTACAACTTTATAATAGAAATTTTTTATCTCGCACCTAGTGGTCGAAAAATAATTTTTCAAAATTGGTGAAAAACATTACCGAAAACGCTCAAATTTCTCAACCTGATGTCCCCCGGTATAGAGAATTGACCTTCCAAATTTGAAATCGGTACTATAAATAGTTTTTGAAAAAAAACACTTTTCCGAGCAAAAAAAAAGACCCTGTATAGCGTGACAAAACATCTCTCGGCCATCGTAACAACTGGCGGCAAAATTGTCGTCGAAGTCGTCTGTGCCTCAGGGTCAGCAAAGGCTTGACCAACGAACGACGACGTCGAAGACCAGATGTTTTTAGTCTGTTCCACACAGTTGAGGTGGCGGCTCTTACACCTGCTTCAGCCCAACGATCTCTCATTTTTCGAATTGAAAGCTCCGGAATTCGGGTGGCGTCCCTGGCCAACAGCCTATCTTCGGCTGGAGTCGTATTCTTTGGACGACCGCTTCTATGAAGATCCTGAAAACCAAATTCCAACATTTAAACTTGCTTTTAAACTCCTGAAATAAACTTCCTTACCGTAACTCTACCATGCCGCCGATACTGTCCGTAGCGGTATCTAGCTCCAGATACCGAACAATTTACAGCGGCGGCTAGGAATTCCCAAGTCGCCCCTCCTTCCCTTAGAGTTATAATTTGAATTCTTTGTTGTTCGCTAATTATAGCCATGCTGCGTGAGTCGTGATACAGAATGAACTGTTAAGTTCGACACGAACGATGTCTACATTTATACTTTTCGAGTTAATTTGGTAAAAAATTGATCCAAAAGTATTAGGTAGAAAATACAACTTTGTGTTTTATTTTTATTTACTCGAAAAGTATAAATGTAGACATCGTTCGTGTCGAACTTAACAGTTCATTCTGTATCACGACTTGCGCAGCATGGCTATAATTAGCGAACAACAAAGAATTCAAATTATAACTCTAAGGGAAGGAGGGGCGACTTGGGAATTCATAGCCGCCGCTGTAAATTGTTCGGTATCTGGAGCTAGATACCGCTACGGACAGTATCAGCGGCATGGTAGAGTTACGGTAAGGAAGTTTATTTCAGGAGTTTAAAAGCAAGTTTAAATGTTGGAATTTGGTTTTCAGGATCTTCATAGAAGCGGTCGTCCAAAGAATACGACTCCAGCCGAAGATAGGCTGTTGGCCAGGGACGCCACCCGAATTCCGGAGCTTTCAATTCGAAAATTGAGAGATCGTTGGGCTGAAGCAGGTGTAAGAGCCGCCACCTCAACTGTGTGGAACAGACTAAAAACATCTGGTCTTCGACGTCGTCGTTCGTTGGTCAAGCCTTTGCTGACCCTGAGGCACAGACGACTTCGACGACAATTTTGCCGCCAGTTGTTACGATGGCCGAGAGATGTCTTGTCACGCTATATATTGTTTTCCGATGAAAAGGTATTTATTATGGCTAAGCGGTTAGTGTTATGATATATTTATCGGATGCTTACAGTCGTTCCAGAGCTCTCCAATTTCACCGACAGTCTGGGTAACGAGACGAAGGAGGCAGATAAATTATTCTCGAAACACCTACCGATTGAAAAGGAGTGGTCGTTTTACGGTCAATGTTTGGTGTTGTATTGGCGACGGCCAAGCCGGAACTATTAGACCAATTGTCGGTCGACTAAATGGGCAGTCATACATCCAGATTCTCCGAGACTCGATGCTACCATCAGTAGCTGTTATATATGGCCTGGAGAACGCTGGCAGGTAAACAAAGCTAAAGGGCTTGCAATTACTTAAAAGCAACTTAATATTTTCTCTCATTTTTATAGGGTCTATTTTATGCAAGACAACTGCCCGGCCCACACTTCACGTATCGTCCAAGATTTCCTAAGAGATGAAGGCTTTGAAGTTTTGGACTGGCCACCTTGCTCTCCAGACCTCAACCCTATTGAAAATCTTTGGTCGAAGATAACGTTCTTTATGGAGAAACGAATACCGGTCGACGTGGACGACTTAAGAAATATGGTGAACGACGCCTTTAACCGAGTCACTCCGCAATATATTCGTGCGCTGACGAATTCCTTTCGTCGAAGATTAAGGGAGTGCCTAAGAAGAAGGGGTGATGCTATCCCTTACTAACGGTTTTTATTTTGGTTTTTGAATAGAAATGAATAACAATTGTCTCTCTTTAAATAACGTTTCTTGGTTTAATTATTTTTACGATATATTGCAAATAAAAAGCCTGGTAAAATTGTTGGCTCATATCTGCACTACGACGAGTTACAACACCGCTCTTGGTATTCTCTTTGGTAAATACCTAATTCAATAAATTAAAAACAATATTTTGTTGTTGATCCCACATACTGCTCTGTTTATAAATACCCTGCCTCTAACAGCATTAATTATACGACGGTGTAGACGACATGGTGCGACGGAATAATTGGTAGGTTAAGCGACATTATATAATAGCAAGGTTGATAATAGTGACTAAAAGGGAGCGGCGCGATCGAGCTACCGGACTTTTAAGCGCAGTGTTCTTGTTAACACGAAGTTTTGACTTGACAACGTCAACCAATTTTATTCGTTTTGGGGCAACGCGTATCATTTGTCTTGAGACCGGGAATTCATCCCAATCCAAGACGGGACACCGCACACTGATTTCGTTAAAAATCTTATTAAATGCGTTTTATACTAAAAGTCGTCTTTACGAAACTTGATTCTAAAGCTGAAACCGCGCACTGAAAAATAACAAAAATTATTAAAAACCCACTGGCTAGGTCGCGTCACTGGTGGCAATAACTTCTTTGATGGCATTTTTGCTCGAATGTTAGCTACTCGGACTGAATTTACCCATTGCTGAAGTTTCATACCCGTAAGACTATCCCACCAACTCTTAGTTACTGAAATAAGGTGAAAGTTAAATAATTATGTTAGATTTTTTCGTATTGCCTTTTAGTGCTTCGCGTTTTCAGCCAAACCTTTCCAACAGCCATATCTCATTAATTATTGGTCCTAGAGAGATAATAGTTGCACTTTTCAAATATAAATCGACCATGCTGAATTCAAAAATTCAGGTTTCAGGGTTGTTACTCGGTTATTTTAGGAAGTTACAAATTTGAATTTAAGTTTTTCCCCTGGAGGTTCGGCTTTTGCTTAGAAAAGGTTGTGTCGAATGATAGATATTTTTAAAATAAAATCCATGCAGTTGGTTTCATCGTTCTACCTTATCCGGTTTTCGAGAAACATGGATTTTAGAGGGGAAAAGTCACCTGTCGAAGACTTTTCAAACAGAGTGTACAGCGACTCCGCTTACTACCGCCGCGGCCGCACGTCGAGGTTGTATGTAGAGTCCCTTCGCTCGCATATCTCGAATGAGTCGAACTGTCTAACCACCCTCTGGTCTCAAACCCTCAATCCTCTAGTCTCGCTTTCCCTGGAGTACGGTAGGCTACCTGGCTACGTGGCCTAGAGAAAGAGAGATAATACGGTAAATTACGAGGGTCTTCTATGCTAAGGTAGTAGTCTTAGGTGAGATAGTACTATATTGTACTATTCTTGTGGTACTCATAAAATAAAGTTAACTATTTTGTAAAGTTAATGTTACCAACATAATCTAAGTTCTAAACATGTAGTATAGGTTTTTTTAGGCTTATAAATGACATTAGAACATTTTATATAAGACCAGTTTAATAATTCATAAGCTAGGGGTCACTGGTCATAAGGACCAGTTTAAAATAAAACCTTATTTCCAAGGCTGGCACCAACCATGGATTGATTGTTTGAAAAGTTGGCTGTAGTTTACATCTGCCCCAATACTAGTTTTGGGTTACGTAGGGTACGCGACGAATGTATTAATAATTGTAGACTAAACTAAGATTTTAGTTTCTTATTATCTTATAAAATGTTTTCTATTTGTCATTGCTAAGTTAGGTTATGTTAGGTAAGGTTTAGGTTAAGGTTAGGATAGCAATTTCTGGTTCTTTTGTAGCTGATTCGTAATTAATTACCTTGTTATCCATTGAAACCAGTCATCTTTGGCTCTTTGTAGCTTCTCCGAATGTACATTCCCTGTTTTTCATTGAAATAAGAAATTTCTGTTTCTTTTGTAGTTATTCCGTATTTAATTACTCTGTTTTCTATTGAAACAATCCATTTCTCGCTCTTTGGTAGCTGATCCGTATTTAAATATCCTGTTTTCTATTGAAACAAACATTAGTTTAGTCTACAACTATTAATACAATCGTCGCGTACCCTACGTCACCCAAAACTAGTATTGGGGCAGATGTAAACTACTTCCGAAAAGTTTTTTTTTTCTAAAATTATTAAAAATACATGAAGTTAACAAATTTATTATATATTTATTTATTTCTTATAGTTCTAGACCCAATTTTAATAGAAGACACAAGGTTATAGTTACATACATCATCATGTTTCCATTATTCCTGAAAACGAATTAAAATCAATTTGGATAGAATTTAAAAATATTTCATTTAATAAATCAATTACCTTAATTTAACGACTTTGCAAACTTCTCTCAAAACGAAAAACGAAAAATCCTTTCGATTAAACCTTGGACTACTGGATATGGCACTTGCGCGTTAAGGCGTCTCTCAAATCACCACGTCAAGGTGGGACAAACTTTAATTGGAGCTAGTGTTTGGTTGTGATTGTGGCGTGCGCGTACGCCGTTAGGCTTAAGGATTTTTTAAACCGTACTTTATAAAACCTAGCGTCGCGAATTGCGCATGCGCGGAAAAATTTGTCCCACCGCGATCTAGCCATTTTCGGAGTGTCTATTTTGACCCGTTTTTCGGGCTAAATTAGCTTACTTTCAAATGCTTAGCTATTTTAGCCCGAAAAACGGACCAAAATAGTCATCGGCTAAATTGGCCCGAAAAACGGGCCAAAATAGAAACAGACTTTTATTTTCCGATTCGAGAGATGCCCGATATTTCCGTGGGAAGGTAGAAGTGCTATATCCAGGAGTCTTATTATTAATCCAAGATTGAACAATGAAATAATAGAGATCTCGCTAACCCTTGCCCAACTAGCCAGACGAATTTACAAAAAGGGCCAATTTTGATACTTTCAACTTGGTATTACTTAACCAAATCACGTGACCACCGATATTTTTCATAATCACCTATTCAAAAATGGGCCTATAAAATCACTATATTTTTTGTAAAAAATCATGGAAATTACAGGGAATTAAATTTTATCTTGACGTTTTTTGAAGATAAATTCACTCTAGATCTAAGACAAATTCTGTTATTATTAGTTAGTTCTTTGAAAGTTTTTATTTTTTTTTCAACGCTGAAATCACTGAAATATAAGTTCATTTAAATTGTTTAACTTCTGATAAAAGTAAAATAAAAAATGACAAATTTTGGCGTGAGAAAGGGAAACTGAATAGTCAAGAAATTTGAATTTCAAAATATTGTGACAACCCTGAAGAGTAATAAACGTATAAAGATTTATTCGGCTTTAAAATCTTCCCTGTAGTGCTTATTATTTTCCACACTTTCAATCGCATTCATATTAAAAAACTGCTTTCAGTATTAATTATAATTTGTTAATTATTTTTTTATTAATGGCTCGGTTTTCAACGTTCCATAAAATGAAGTTCATACATAAAGAAAATGTATCCAGTTTTAATTCTTAACCATAACAACAATCCAGTTTGTGTGAACATTCAGTTAACATAGCTTGTATTTCTCAACAAGTCAGTTTAGCCGTAATTTTAGTTACAAGCTGTATTGGTCATTTTGAGCCAAGTTAAGTGGTAAAATATTTAGCACAAGATCGAAATGAGAGTAGCGAAATTTTCGGTTCAAAAACGGCGAATAGAAGAGCGAAAATTTCGCGAGCGCCAACGGACATTACACGAGCGAGAGTGAGCTGAGTAGGTCTTTAATTAAAGTGCCCATCACTGATCTGTCGTTGTGTTATTTAAATTAATCGCCTTAACCCCTAAGGCGTCATGTGTAATGCACAAATTTATGGTTCCCAGGGAATTCAATTTGTGTCGTGATCGAGGGTGATTTGCATAACCCGAAGTATCGACGTATAATTTATATTTGCAGTCGCAAAGATTGCAGCGAAATCTAGGGCCCAAACGGATATTGCGACCAGGAGAAAATTGGATACCAGATGTATCGATTATATTTGCCGTTTCAGTGACTTCGGCGATTTGCCGGTGACCTATATATATAGCATAAGACGTTACTCGCCACTGCTCACGTAGGTTTAAAATGGTTATAGCTGTTTACCTTTCATAGAAAAAAGGCGAGAAAAAAAAATTGTATATTTTGGGCAATATGGCAAATGGACATACATGTACCTAAAACCAACCGCAAAGCAAATTAACCGTTTCTTTCTCCATTTTCGCACAGGAAATAACTGAATGTATGACAACACTTAGAACAACACCAACTATTATTATTACACTTCACGGAAACAATTGTCCCACTCGTAATTATATTTGGGTATTAGTGCGTGGCGTTATGTTTAAAAAACTTTCTCGTGTGCAGGTAAAAGGTACAATATGATGGCAGATACCAAATTTCTCAGAAAAATTAGCAAGAAGACGACGATATCCAAGAACTATTAAATCTTCTCAGTTAAAAGTTAGTCACTATCTACTGCCCTAGAGAAGATGCCGCCGGGGGCGGATAGCCCCCTCCACCCTCCCCTAGGTACGCCACTGTACTCGACGGAAAAATAACAACATAAAGTTGAGCGTTAACGGTATATCGAATGTGAAACAAAATTCCGCACGGCGTTTATCGTAGACACTCCGTCGAGTGGGAAACCTACCTTGGTGAAACCAGCTTAAGTCGTATGCCTCGATTTCAACGTATGACCAGAATTAACAAATAAGTGTGACACTTATCGGAGCATTACGCACGTCACTCTCAACGTGTGACGAAAAGTAACAAATAATTGTGACATTGATTTTAATCGGGTTTTCGACAGGATTGTGTGTATTCTGACTGTCGTACGTCTGGTTTCAAAACGAAGGGCTTTGTAAATATCGGCCTGCATAAGCAAGGGGTCGGCCTTTGACGGATTTCGGTTGGCCAATCCCACTCATCTGTAAAAAATCGGAAGAAAAGTACTTCGGGATTATTATGTTGAAATACGCTTACGTTATATATTTAGTTATATAGCAAAGAACAATAACCGTATGTGACGGTACCATGTTCACATTAGGACCACATGAACTTTCAGGACAAATAGTGGTTTTCCTTAGGCATTGTTTAATTTATTTTAGTTACTTGAAAAATGCTATTTCTTCAATTGTCTGATTTTTACCTCTCCGAGGGTACTTTGTACCCTGGAGGAGTTATACAATCACCGTGTTTGTGGCTGTGTGTGTCCTGCGAACGCGTTCGCATTTTCCGTGTAAAGGTTAATCAATGTACGCAATGTCTCGAAATCTCTGCGTTCGCAGTTTTTCGTACTGTTGGCAAAACCAACGTGTGACGGTAGGCGTTAACGGATTATTTTGCGGATGGATTTGGTTTGGGTGGTGTTTTTTCGTTAACCATCGCCGGTTTTAACTCAGCTTGATTGGTTATTTAGTTATTGTAATGTTTATGCGTAGGTTGTGAATGTTGAGTTCGTGTTATGACGGTTATGGGTGTTGAATTTGTGGTATGATGGTTGTAGATGTTGAGTCTGTTGTGTTTGTACGGGCGATTTATTTCCAATTTCTTCTTAATGACTTTGGGACGGACCGAGTGCTGAGTGTTATGCAACTTCTCAACATCCAATGGCAGGGTTTCCACCAATTGTACACGGTATTCGTCAACTTGCGATTTATTGGCGCCAGCCGGGAATCGAACCCGGGTCTGCTTTGTGCAAGAGATTTACTCTAACCACTCAGCCACCAACGCTTGCTAAGTTACGGTGTTTTTCTAAAAAACAGCTTTGGCGAATGTCATTTACAAAGTTATAACGTTAGGTACTATAATTTATTCTTCATAATTTTAAATATTTATAAATTATATTAATCTTATATTTAATGAAATATTTATAAATTATATTAATCTTATATTTAATTAAATATTTATAAATTATATTAATCTTATATTTAATTAAATATTTATAAATTATATTAATCTTATATTTAATTAAATATTAATAAATTATATTAATCTTATATTTAATTAAATATTTATAAATTATATTAATATTATATTTAATTAAATATCTGAGTATTTTAATTTATTTGATCGTGTTCAGGAATTGAACTCGGGTCGCATCGTTACATTGCAGATAGTTTACCGCCGAGCCAAAATGGCTTTCGCAAAGACCGCCGAGGATCTGATTACCTTTTTTCGCTAACTCATTTGATCGAAATTGCACGTTTAGGAAACCGTTCCTTTCAGTGGCGTAGCCAGGGGGGCACAGGGACCACATGCCCCCCCGAAACGTATGGTCGTATGTATGTGTGCCCCCCCCCCAACAAAATCCTGGCTACGCTACTGGTCCCTTTACGTCATCTTCTTGGACTTACGAAAAGCCTACGATAGTATAAACAGAGACATTCTGTGGAGTACTTTACCGTCACTGGTTCGGCGACGTCTCAACTGGATATATTCGTTCAAATATTGATTTAAAGCAGGGATGTCCAATTTCACCCTTGCTGTTTGCACTATCTCTTCAGACACTTGACTAGCGAATATCGTCTTCCACACCCGTCGTCTGGAGTTCATACTATCATTTGTGGCCAGTTTTTTGCTGTTTGATATCTACGCAACTGCGGATAATTTGGGGGAGCTCCAAGAACTATTGGACATTGCTGGCAATTTGGCGTCTGAGTATGGTTTGGAGTTTAGTGGAGAGAAGTGTCATGTCCTGCAGTTTAGTGGGCTGAACAATAGAACCAACCAACCCTTGTTTCTCCAAGGTAGCAGAGTGCAAAATTCGGATCAGGTGACATACCTTTGCGTATCTCTAGGTACTGACGGGGAATACTTGGAACCACATGAAGCCGGGTTGAGTACAAAGTCGTGTCGGGTTCTAGGAGCCATCAAGAATAAAGGTCTACACTCATACAATGTTTACACCCTTTGGAAACAAGTGGCGGTATCCGAGCCTTTCGTATACCAACGATGTCATTTGCCTAAGGGAACCAATCTCGCGTCGGTTGGAGCAGGCTCAGTTTGTCGTGGGTAAAGCTGCCATCGGGGGATATTTTATAACTGTGAAAGCGGTAGTTAAAGGAGAACTTGCTTGGTCCGAGTTCGTGGAGCGAGAGGCTAGGAATAAACTGTCGTACTTGGGCCGTCTCATGAAAATGGAAAAGGATCGTGTGAATGGCAAAGTGTTCCGTTATCTTAGGGGAAAAAATGAGTTGGAGGTTCCAACCCATAGACCGCACGTATTTTGTTGGTTCTCAGGCACGGGGTATAGCAACTTCCACCAAAATGTGGACTGGGATTATCGAAAAAGCCATAAATTAGAACGCTCACAAACGCTGGCGACAAGATATCGCGAAGCACAGAAGTTTACGAATATACGCCAATAAGGAAGCTGTAGACGGACCTTCAAAGAAAGCATTTTTATTGCTGACAGAGGGGGTATGAACCTAAACGGGGGAAAGGTGAAAGTGAGTAATTGGGGCAGTTTTAAAAGGTTTTTAGGCCATAAAAACGGAAGAGCGCGTTCAACAAAAATAACTGTACGCTGATTTTGCTATCTGTTTGTATTTGGATTTTTCGCCATTTCTATCTGGGTTGAAAAGGAGCGAGTGGGCTCGAAAAGCTTCCCCAATATTCTTTTTAATAAAAGTTTATTTTAAACCATGAAGTATCTGTCTCTATAGTATATTACTTACTATTTACTAGTTTAAGGAAGCTGTAGGTCTCGAGCCTTATTTCACCAATTATCGTCGAAGTCACCTCCTGTTCCAAGCGAGAACAGGTACTCTGCCAACTGCTGCTAGGTTTAGCGACATCTTTGGTGATGACCCCAAGTGTCCGCTGTGTGGCGCGCTATGTGTACATGTTGCGCAGATTTTGGTAGAATGTACTAGCTTTAATTCTGTCCGGGGGTCGTATACTTTTGTCGAAGAGCTTGACCAAACAGGTGACTGTGTAGCTTTCCTTCTGGGCTTCTATGATGCCGGGAAGGCTGTGTGGAATGACAACTTCGTTACAAAACGCCTTCTCGGCCGCTGGGAAGCTTTACGTAAGAGCCTTTGATTCTCCCCTAGTAGTTCCTCCTGCCTTGGATGTTTGGATTTTTGGATTTTAAATTTTAGGTTTACTATATATTTATTTCGTTCATTAGCATGTACTACTATATGACTTTATTGTTTAAATATAGTATAAATCTACTCGCGAGTTCATGTAAGGTGAATTCCTCCCGGTTTTGAAAGGGATTTGTTTTGTATCAAAGAGATAATAATTATTTAACTATATATATAATTAAATATATTTCATGTGTAAATTGAAATGTTGGTTATTTTCGCAGAATACAGTCATTTTAGACTTATTTTGTAGGGGACGCAATAATATCTCCCCCCTCCATATTTTTAAGCCAACTCGCTTTTTAACCTTAACCAGCTGATGTAGGGTTTCAAGTTAAAACTTATTGCACGAAGACTAATACTACGTATTGAATAGTAACCGTTCGTGTATGTACGTGAGGTATTATCGATAAGGGGCGCATCAAATCGTACCGCTACATATTTTCATTTCGATTTTGGAACTGAAACATACGATGTACAAATTAAAGCGTATTGCACCAAGAATTATAATATAAAGAAAGCAACCTAACACCTCGTTAATGTAGGCAATGTTTTAAGTGGAGAAAACGTTTTTAAATTAAAATATCACCATTTAATGAGTTATTTAAATACAAAAATGTTTAAATACACATTAGGTATTACTTTTTTAAAGGAAATATGTTTTATTTTAAAAAGAATGTTCTATTTCGTTGTCATCGCCTTCACTAGACACTTCTTCGTCTTAAACATTGTAACTTTCTTTATAAGAATTGTCACAGTTTTCTTGGTCGCCCCACTAGCGCACATTTCCGTACATCTTAGGCAAGGAGAGTGAGCAGCGCATTTACAGGGCGGTTTACAAAGTCCACGTTGACAGATACATTTTATAAAATCTAGAACGTCCTTTGAGGCGCAATGAAGGTTGCGCAGAACTGGTTCAAAAGTACCATCTTGAAGGATCCACCCGTAATTCTCTGGTGGTGGAAATTGGTTATGTGGTATTAAATCTCTTGCCCATTCCATACTTTGATAATGCGCCCTTAGTACGGCTGGTCTCAATGCTGCTGACGTTAGTGGTACCTTTTCTCCTTGCAAACATTTTTCGAAAAAATCCACCGTCGAAGGTGAGCGAGTGTGGTTTTTGATACATTTATCGTTGGCTTTAAATATACCGAGCAAACAAACTTTTGTAATAAATTAAACGTTGAATCTGTAATTTCTTCGTCTTTCCCAAGTGACGCTAACGCGTTCGAAACGTCCTCGTCTGCGTCTAGAAACGCTTTCCAAAACGACGTATGGCTTTTCCCGCGAACCAACCAGTCACATCTGAACCGGATACGGCGTGAAATCCTGGCAAAGCACACGAATTCAATTGTTCTAATGCATTGTAAAAATCTTTCAGATTTATTTCAATTTTCTTCACACCGGTTCGAATGAATGTTGATTGAGGACAAAGTAACGGGTATCGACGTATAGCCAAAACTAGAACATCGGTATCCGGGGAGAATATTAACAGTTCAGTTGCACCGCTCATAGAAGGTTCTTCTTTAAGGTTTCACCTTCTGGTATTAAAGCATCTCCAAGGAAAACAGTAAGTTCGGTTTTAGTTTTAACGTGAGACAGAAGTTTCTTTAAATAAATATTTCGAATGTGGGTGTTGTTTTGAATTTTATATTGCACAGCCGTTGCTCCCCTTTGTCTCCTTAAACGTGTAGCGTTTTTTAAAGAGTTATCTACGTAAGTGTCGAATACTATATCTCCGAGAAAGCTTCATACTTAGTGAAGATGCGATGACAGAACTCTCTAGCTAGGTCAACGCAGGAGGTAAGATTTGTGGTGTTAATTGACTGAACCTCGGCCATTCCATTGATTATTGCTACCTCAAATTATCCCGAGAGTCTGGTTTCTTGCTCAACTTCAGGACGAGCACTCATATTTTCTCCCGATTTAACAAGTGATTGAAGGAGGTTTACTAATTCGGTTTTATCGCCACTATGGTTTAAGGAACCATCCGCTCCAAATAATGACCGTGGAACAACAGTCACCTAAAATTTACTGACTACCTCTTCTAATCGTAAATCTACATAACTGAATCAGCCGTTGAAACAGACTTCGGTCTTCTTTTAGTTCTACCTCCCCAGCTTTTGTTTTTGGAGGTTGATATTGCGTAACGGATCCCAATTGTAGTTCCATCTACAAAATGTTCTTTTACAAATTTCTAGTAACCAATATCCGACATATCGCAGACATCTTTGCCAACGCTTTCGGGTGCAACCGATTTGGTGACGAGATTTATTAGATCACTTCCTACTGGTTTGTAAAAGTATCAATGATAAGTTTTGTTACGTTCTTCAGTTTTCTTGACGATACTGATTCTTTATTTTCATGGTGTTTCGTTTGTTTTTGACTATTAACCAAACTAGTTCCAGCAATGGCTTTAGCCTCTTCTGAAAGTCTTGAAAGGTGTCGAGCTATTAATAAGAATTTCGTCAGAGTTTTGGGTCGCAAGGTAATGCAAACTAGACCACGAAGAACTTTCATCTTCCTATTCTCTTGTTCGAGAGCTTCGTTACTACCTAAGTTGCAAAATGGAGTTGTGCTTTTGTAAGGGCTCCATTCACCCTTTTCAAGTGAAGCCCCAGTCTGACTGTCGTTATCTTTTAATTCGCCCATTTCCGCCAAATTCCACGCCGACATTGACGAATAGTTTCGTAGATCCATCGTGAAAAAGTATATTGTAAAATCGTCTATTGCTGATAATCTAAGTTCCCAGTCAGCATTGCGAACTGCTCGTATTAATGCTAGCAAGGAATGTACCATATTCATATACTGTCTCACCATTTTGAATGTCGAATTTTTAAATGAGAGCTTCTCGCAAAATCTTTTAATTTTTTCGTCAAATGTCATCGATTCTAACTTGGTAATAAACTTTTCGGCTTTCAAGGTGACATTTTCCGTAATATTAGTTTGCCACGAGTTTGAGAGCTGCTCTGGATATTGTTCGAAAAAGCAACTTCGTGAGGGCTTGAAGATTTGTTAAATGAGCGTCAATTGATATCCTTTAAGGTTTTCCTTCCAGAATACGATGAACGGTGAGCGAACCTTACAATCCAGCTTCCACCCACAGCTCTGGAATACCAGAAAGTTCGATGTATTTTCCAATAGCCCGTAATTCCGCCATTTCAATGTGAAATTCACCCGGAAAAAATACACAGTCCGTTGAACAGTTCTTTCAGTAGGAGAATATCCAAGTAGTGGTAGAACAGCGATGCGTGTAATTTCTTTGGTATTATACACAAGCGAATTGTGAGCTGACCACGTCAGCCCATATTCTATTAAAAAATCTGGATTTCCTTTTCCCACACTTCTTGTTCGTGATATAATCCACATGAAATAGTGAATGAAAGCATTTTCCATTTGACTAGAAACCCCAAAACCTTGTGTGTAGGTGGGAAATTTTGCGCTTCAAGGTCGAACAGATTTCGGAACTGAGCATGGAAGTACTTTTAAAATTGACGGTGGAATTTCTATATTTCGTGCCTCCTCTTTGAAGTAAAATTGTTCATTTGAATCCGACGGCTTGACGTTTTGGTAAATGACCATAACTGTTCCGTCCATAGTACATTGACCATTAGGAGTGTCCTCTTGGAAGTCTACGTTGTCCAAAGTGAATGATATTGTTCGCCCTAATACCAAATTCGGTGGAACATAGATACCACCGTTTCCGTTCATTCTATAGAGTACATTTTTAGCTATTAACGTCTCAACATCTTTCACCCTTGAATAATTGACGCTCATTCCTAAATGACTCAGTTGCTCAACTAGTTTTGAGCTTCGAGATTCCTTGTGAATGGATAGTCCGACACCCAATGGCATTTCTCTAGTTCCTCTAATACTTTGCGATGTCGTGGTAGAACCTTGACGAGGAGATAAACATTCGAAAATAAGCGTCTGTGCTAAACTTAACTTTGAGCAAAGCGTTGCTTTTCCGATCATACACCAGAGCGTTTTTGTTTCGCTGGAGAAAACTCGATTCCCAGAATCAGGTTAAAGCGGCGTCTTTGGTAACTCAAAGATAGTAACTACGAAGAGCGTTTTTGTTTCGCTGGAGAAAACTCGATTCCCAGAATCAGGTTAAAGCGGCGTCTTTGGTAACTCAAAGATAGTAACTCCGAAGAGCGTTTTTGTTTCGCTGGAGAAAACTCGATTCCCAGAATCAGGTTAAAGCGGCGTCTTTGGTAACTCAAAGATAGTAACTCCGAAGAGCGTTTTTGTTTCGCTGGAGAAAACTCGATTCCCAGAATCAGGTTAAAGCGGCGTCTTTGGTAACTCAAAGATAGTAACTCCGAAGAGCGTTTTTGTTTCGCTGGAGAAAACTCGATTCCCAGAATCAGGTTAAAGCGGCGTCTTTGGTAACTCAAAGATAGTAACTACGAAGAGCGTTTTTGTTTCGCTGGAGAAAACTCGATTCCCAGAATCAGGTTAAAGCGGCGTCTTTGGTAACTCAAAGATAGTAACTCCGAAGAGCGTTTTTGTTTCGCTGGAGAAAACTCGATTCCCAGAATCAGGTTAAAGCGGCGTCTTTGGTAACTTAAAGATAGTAACTCCGAAGAGCGTTTTTGTTTCGCTGGAGAAAACTCGATTCCCAGAATCAGGTTAAAGCGGCGTCTTTGGTAACTCAAAGATAGTAACTACGAAGAGCGTTTTTGTTTCGCTGGAGAAAACTCGATTCCCAGAATCAGGTTAAAGCGGCGTCTTTGGTAACTCAAAGATAGTAACTCCGAAGAGCGTTTTTGTTTCGCTGGAGAAAACTCGATTCCCAGAATCAGGTTAAAGCGGCGTCTTTGGTAACTCAAAGATAGTAACTACGAAGAGCGTTTTTGTTTCGCTGGAGAAAACTCGATTCCCAGAATTTCATCTTTTTAAAAATCTTTCAGTTGCCTTCTTGACATAATGTCATCTTTAGTTTCGTCAAGGCCATTTGAAGTATAAATATTCAAGTACAAAGCGTGGAGTTCCGTCATAGATACAACCAGAGGTTCCTAATAAACCCATTCGGGGGAAGCATTCCATTTCCCACTGAATGAACCCATGTTATTTCGGAAACTGGAGGTAGTCACCGGGTGGCTTTGGGGCTTTAAAAATGAAATAGCGTCTTTAGACCGAGCTGGAGGCCACAATCATAAATTGATTTACTTTTTTTCCTTATAAATTAAATTTACGGGTTAATGTAATGTAATTTTTTCGTTAAAGGTTGTTTAACTAATTAAGTTAAATAATAAATATGTAACAATGACAGGGATCTTTGTCCGAAATGAAACTTGAGCCTGCAGTCTTAAGGATAAAGTATGTAATTTTTTAACTTTGGCTGCATATATTATTTTACTAATTTTAACTGGTTTTAATAAAATAAATTCGATAAATTTATTATCTACATGTAGGAAATAAATGTTATTGTTCAAGACTTTCAAAAAATAACCATCAACTGTAGGAAAATAAATTAACAATATTGCACAACCTGAGACAAAGTCTTATTTAGAAACAACCAAACCTGTTTCTGTTTTCTATCCAGAATAATGGCAATAATAATCTAATAGTGGATATATTTTGAACTATTAATTAAAATAATAAAAATATTATACATTACATGAAGTCAATAACTCTCAGGTAGCGATTAGTTGGAATGTTATTTTGTTGGGAAAATGTTGAACACATAAATGGTAAGATAATTTTATAAAATTGTTAAAGCTTTAAACAATGTTTTTTCTATAAAATATTCTATTAAGATATAATCATGACAGAGCTGTTTTTTAAGGCTTTTCAAATTTTAGTCATTACAGATGTAACTTTTAAAGAAAAGAAATAGATATTATTATGGTCATGCTGAGGTTCAAGCCAATTAAAAATAGATAGGAAATAATTTTGAAGCGTATATGATTTAAGTTTATTTTACTTTCAATACAATTTGAAAATAAATTTTGATTGTAATTAAAATACAATTTCTAAGAAAACTAACTAATGTAACTACATAACATAAACACAATTATAAACAGTAAGGTATGAAATCATATGTTTAAAGTTATCTAGGCAATGTTTTTATTTCACATAAATTTAATATATTATTAAATAATTGATAAACCAATAAAATTAAGGTTTCTCTTTATAACAGTGCGTTTAGTAGGATAAGAAACATTTGTACAGACTAAGTTTTAAATATATAATTCACCTCTTAATTAATATAATTTTTCTAGATGCATTTTCAATCCTGGAGGTTAAGTATTCACATCTTGAATTATTTATCTTTTCAATTCTATCACTTATGATTTTTTGTAGAATACATGTAAAATACATGTAAATTGTATTTCGTGATAATTAAGGCGAAGTTTTTAGAAAAACAACCAAATTATTTCCCCAATATTTGGAAATACATTTTCCATTCACACTCTTTCCCATTTTAAAATATATTATATATTTAATTTACTAAAATGTATTAACTTATTAAAAAAGTATACCTTTCATAATTTTATCGGCCATGTTAAACGTGATCCAAGACGCGTCATTTAAAACATCTTTACGCATACCGACCGCAGACGACGGGTGGCGAACACGCGTATGGTGTAGGATTATCACCATCCGCGAGTAGGACGCCTTTGTATTCCGCCGCTTAGAATACAGTGGCATATTTATGGGTTCTTTTTGTGATTGTTGTCGTCCCATCCCCCAATTCCTCCCGGAAACGTTATAATGGGTAACTTGTTCTTTATCCTTGTTCGGAATGAATCGGAACCAAGCTTTCACAATGCAAAATATACGATATGATTTTTAAAGTGCGTAACAACACACTAACTGCCTAACAAGATACAAAATGTTTGAAAAAATATAATACATTTACGCAGGTCGCCTGCAAAGATGGAATTAAACCAATCCATATAAAGTGTAATAATAAAGATTAAATGATATATAACATATATTAGTTTAAAAAATATATTTTATTATAAATAATTTATTATTAATATTAAATAAATTAATAAATTATAATCAGCTTGACCAATATCCATGTCGTCACTTCAAGAATAAATCATCGTACGTTGTGGGTTGGGCAACGGCTATCGCGAGCGTGACCTAAATAAAGGGGCGGCGGATGGTGTAGACACCAGGCCTGTAGCCAGAGGAAACCCAATACAGGCTTAAGATGTTTTACATCTGATCTAACCATTCTTTGGACTCAACCCCCACTTGTCCAATGTTGTGTATCCCTCAACCCCTGGTAGACTCATACCCCGCCATCCAAATGTTGCCACCTGTTAAATTTAACGTAAGCCTAATTAAAATTAACGCGATAAACGTCGATTCGAAACGATTAATGATGATATCACAATATATATCTATGCCAATTAAATTCAAAATTTATCGTCATTTGGTAAATTTGGTTTTTGCGAATTTTAACGTTAACGTATATCAAACCTTTACACGGACGGACTCGTTTGGCTCTGTTTACATTTTTTTGTCGGTGTAGGGAGCCTTATTAAGCACTCCCACAATACTCTAGAAAGCTAGTTTTATTATTTGAGGAAATATAGACGAAATTGTTTAGGACTAATGATATAGAATCGGGAACCAAGGTCATATCAATTCTTTCTTGAACGAAAAGAAAACAAGTTGGCCAGCCAAATTATACCTCTCCTCGGAAGAATAGTCCCTAGTGGTATTAATTTCTCGAGATAACTCTTTAAGATATATCTCCGCAATTTAGAGTTATTTGTTAAAAATGTTATCCCAGTTCTATCCCACCCGGTATAAAATTTTAATTATAATTAAAATAATTGAGACGAAACGACCAATTTTAATTTATTCAGAATATCATAAGTTAAGTAGTTACAACAGTGAGTTAGACGTAGTATAACAATGCACAATTGAATTAAACCCTTTTTACTGTACAAGTTTATCAGTTGAATATAATACAAAGCAAATTTTAATGAAAGAAACATCTACAGAGGGTATTATAACGACCGTTCGCTTTTTGGTTTATAATTTTAACGGAATCGCGCCGATTTGAATTAAAGGATAGTTTATCGAAATTTTGTTAAAAGAATATTCCCTAATTTCCCGTCGCCGTTATATCGAAACTTTAGTTGATTCGGGATTGCCAGAACTGTAATGTTGTGGGCGAGTGATTAGAAAATAAAATGGCAACCAGAATTATGCAAAATTATAAATGTTTATTTTTATTCAGAACAGTCTATGGAACGTTCTAGATTTAACTTTCATCAATAACCCAACAATATATATCCCTCCTACGTAATTGTACTGAACTGGTACTCAAGTGTCTAAGACTAGATGTGTCTTAGTTCATCGTGATTGAAAAATAAACCAAAACACACTTACACTTAAGTAAATATCATAAATTATACTGAGTAATTATAACTAAATTCAAACTACCTTACTATAAACTCTTGTCTTAATTAACAGCTGAGAGCTGTTCGCTACTAATTACTTCCAATCTACTTAATTAGCCTCACAGGTTGAGTTGATAATTTCAAGGATATAATTAGGTTATTCCAATTCAAAAATAAAAACAATCAATTTTATCTTTCAGCTGACTTGAGTTAGTTCACAATTACTTTAACACTTTCAGTCTTAAACACGCACTGTTCATACACTTAAGTCCATTCACTCACGTTCCAACCGCGAAACACAATTTAACTCTTTTCTTGACCGAAGACCGAACATACTAATTAAAACCGCAAAGTTACCTCATAACTTTTGAGCGACACCAGGACCCCGTCCTGTAGTAGTTCGTCTGACAGCCAAGAACAATTGAAAATATTATATTTTTTACCCGGTTTGATTGATAGTTCTCCACACGGTGGCGCTATATTATTACTTTGATATAGTTTCCGCGGGAGTTTTGAATAATTATCCTTTTTCTAAGCGTTATTAAAAGGTAAAAAACCCGCCTTATCATAATGGTTTCTTTACTTTCTATTCTCCTAAAGAAAGTCAATGGCTCGGCGGTAAACTATCTGCAATGTAACGATGCGACCCGAGTTCAATTCCTGAACACGATCAAATAAATTAAAATACTCAGATATTTAATTAAATATAATATTAATATAATTTATAAATATTTAATTAAATATAAGATTAATATAATTTATAAATATTTCATTAAATATAAGATTAATATAATTTATAAATATTTAAAATGATGAAGAATAAATTATAGTACCTAACGTTATAACTTTGTAAATGACATTCGCCAAAGCTGTTTTTTAGAAAAACACCGTAAATTAGCAAGCGTTGGTGGCTGAGTGGTTAGAGTAAATCTCTTGCACAAAGCATACCCGGGTTCGATTCCCGGCCGGCGCCAATAAATCGCAAGTTGACGAATACCGTGTACAATTGGTGGAAACCCTGCCATTGGATGTTGAGAAGTTGCATAACACTCAGCACTCGGTCCGTCCCAAAGTCGTTAAGAAGAAATTTGAAATAAAACGCCCGTACAAACACAACAGACTCAACATCTACAACCATCATACCACAAATTCAACACCCATAACCGTCATAACACGGACTCAACATCCACAACCATCATAACACAACAAACTCAACACCCACAACCGTCATAACACGAACTCAACATTCATATTTAGAAAGTGGAAAAATCATCCCTCTACAACCAACGGTTGAGAAGTTATCGCGTTTACAAACTTTCGTCGAAACTAGGAAACACCTAAAGTGCATCAAGCGATTATTAATAACGCAACTTCGACAGCAATCCAACAACATTAAAAATATATTTAATTAAAGGCCGGTTTAAAAAAAAAACAAATTCCTAGGATAACTTGGCAAGTGGTTTTAAGAATATCCTTTTTTATACACTAAAGCTTTTAAAAAGCTATTGGCGTTATAAATTGTTTATAATAATTGTTACCACAATTTTAAACCAGCCTTTAATTAAATATATGTTGTTGGATCGCTGTCGAAGTTGCGTTATTAATAATCGCTTGATGGATTTTAGGTGTTTCCTAGTTTCGACGAACGTTTGTAAACGCGATAACTTCTCAACCGTTGGTTGTAGAGGGATAATTTTTCCACTTTCTCAATATGAACCGACCATTGTGAATTCAAAAACGTGCGAGTCAGTGCCGTAGAACCAATATTTAAAAAGTTGTCAAAAATGAGTTTTGATGGCTCCCGCCAAACTATTAATTTTTGGCGGACGAAACCAATAAATAACGAAAGATATTATAAAATAAATTAGAGTTGTAATTGGTTTCATCGATCTATATATTATAGTTTTCTAGCAGAATTGAAAAGAGGGCAAAAATTTCACCTGTCGAAGACTTTTTAAACAGAGTGTACTTCAAATCTTCCTTCTTTTCCAATTCAAACAATGCAAACTCTCACCAGTGCCGTAACTAGCCTTTTCTGCGCCCGGTGCGAGCTTCTATAACTGCGCCCTTAAACAATGTTCTTATCTTTCCCGGTTCTGACTATAAAATAAACAATGTATAAAAAAATCTATCATTCAAAAACTAAATTTTGGTTTGAGTATAGGTACTTGGTAAAATTTTGAATAATTATATATAAATTAGTTAAAAGTAGAGGTGTCAACGAACCGAGCCAGCTCATGAGGGCTCGCAACTCCGCCCGGCTCAATGTGAATTTAAGAGAGTCGAGCTAGCAGTAAACAAGTCGAGTGTCGAATCTAGCTAAAAATGATCGAATCGAGTTTTAGAGCTCGCTCGTTTATCAGCGGAAAACGAGCAACGAGTCGATCTAAGTTCTTGACGAGCAAATCGAACCACGAGCTAAGAAATTGAGTGCTAAAACGAGCCGAGTCTGCTCGCTTGAAAATTGTTATGAGTCGAGTTTTTTCGTGAGTGGTTTATGAGTTGGCTGGCTATTTAATAGCTCCAAATTTTTTGTAAGGTTAAAGGAACGTATTTTGGAACAACTTTTAAAAATGGAACTTAGGTTGATATCATTTGGTATTATATCTTCGGAATCAGGAGCGTTGTTTTGGGGGGCCGGATGCTGGGCCCCCCTTTAGATATATAGTATAGTATATAGAGTCACGTAGTGGCAAACGCGTGTAGTTCATAGACTGCTGGATTTTTGTCTGCTAAGCGGACGATATGCCATAAAAGAATACAAAGCGTCTGCTAAGCAGATGAAAGTCCAGCAGTTTATGAGCTTCTCACGTTTGCCGCTACGTGGCTCTATATTATTATATAAACCGAAATAGCAAACTTCCTGATGTAAAAATATTATTTATATAAATTATGTTCATTGATTAGCGTACAAACCCAACCGACATAATCCTTTATAGGAGCCCACTAGCCCAAGCCTTTAAAATTAACCTAGTAAGTGACACCTACACAACACAACTCTCATAGTTACGGTTACACTAAAAGATAGAATACGTTTCGAACCGTTTAGAAACAAATCGAAACGGGTTGAGTGAAAATTATTACTTTTAACCTACGTATTTTAGTAGAGTTTAACCCTAAAATTGCTCTAATTTTCACCCTTCGCGTATCCAAATTGACTTTGCAAAAAACTTTTTATTTTTATTTGCGAGTATATTTTACACCTAACCTAAGGTTATAAATATTTCATCAAAAACGTGTGAATTTAGTTATTAGAATTTCGGATGACACAATAATTAATTATTAAATATTTTATAATAAATTAGTGACTATAACCAGTCATGCTAATAGCGACTACGGTAGAGCTTAGAAGACATTGGGATGTTTACTACTAACACCCAGTCACAAGCGTATATTTTATTTTATTAGATAAAAAATAACTTACTTTCGATTTCTTGCACCCACTTATCACTAGCGATTAGCCAAGCAGGATAGGAAGGGAGGCGAAGTAGGAGGGATGAACGCGCCAGCATCCTTGTAAGAAGCTTAGTGCGAGCTCGGCGGCAAATTTCGGAAAAATGGCGGCAAGATTGCCGCCATTTTTCCGAAATTTTCATCCCTCCTACTTCGCCCCCCTTCCTATCCTCCTTGGATTAGCGAACCGTACTGCGCAAAAACTAATAGTTTTTATATACCCTCTAAATCAAGAAATAAAGAGAGGCTTCCGTTTACATTAGCGACGAATACCGGGCTACCTTTTTTTCACGAGCTGCAGTTCATAGAAATCTCATAGGTAACTAGAATGCTGCCGCCTACGGCCGAGCTTGTCGCCAGTTCGTTTTGAACCTTCAGCCAATGAGAGACCGTAGAGTGGTTCCGCCAAGGAGGATAATAATCCTCCTTGGTGCCGGGTAACTATAGCGGGAGCTAGGGGTTGTCATTCTCTCTGGTGACATTAAATTCATGGCAGAACCACTCTTTGAGCTCTGATTGGCTGAGGGGTGGCTATCGTCTGCCACGGCGTTTGGTCCATTTGCCAGTTACACGGCAGCATTCTAGTTACCTATGAGATTTCTATGCTGCAGTTACTCTGATCCCTGGAACTAGGCTGTGCCTGAATTTCCCTAATTCAGCATAGAAGTCGGAGCTCTGCGGTTATATTACTAAATAAAAGCTCTTAACAAACGCGGACTAAATATGCGATAGTTTTTCAATATTGCGATTTAAGGCTACGACCGTTAACTGCCAGGTAGAAAATTGGTTAATTTAAATTAGGATTGCTATTATAGATTAATGCTTTCGATTACGGTAATTACGGTCACTAGAGGGCCCCTTCCAAGGATGGCCCAAACCTTGGTCCTGGCCTGTTCATTTCTGCGCCCCTCCAAGGTCTGCGCCCTGTGCCTGGGCACCGCTGGCACCGCCCTAGTTACGGCACTGACTCTCACTTACAGTAAAAATCCATTTGCCCAGGAAAAATTTATTTCCCGTGCAGCAGCCTCGGCCCAGGACTGCTAGCTACATTTATGCCTTTAATACAGATGAACAAACCGTTATACGGGAGGGTGGTGTAAAATTATCTAGTTTTATATTATTATATTGATTTCATTTCAAAATTAACGTGCGGCTCGTGACAGAAAAGAGAGCGCGCGAGAGGAGAATAAAAAGGCAGTTTTTATCAAAACTCCGGACTGGAGAGCTGTTAATAAAATTCCGGTAACTTCATGTCGTAGACTTATCTAATTTCTTTAACTAAATACCAGCTTAACTATTCTCTAATACCAATACTTTCTGGAGATACTACAGGGCTGGTGGTGGCAAGCCCTTTATACCACGTGAGCCAACAGCGCCGGGAGCGCCCTCCTCTCACAATTACCGTGAACATCAGCATGTTCTAAAGAAAAGGAGAAACGAAGAAATCGGGTCCCTTAGCCAGTGGGGAGAAAACTTGTGGCGGAAGTGGTTCCGAGTTTTCACCCAATGCCAGAAGAATAGAACTATAACTACCTAATATCGGGGAGAAACTATTCGGCGGAATGTCACGTGACAACGTTGTCTTTAACGACATCACCGCCATTCGAAACATTTTGAAAGACACTCTATTAACTATTACAATCGTGAAGTTTCTCAAGTGCCATGGACAAGAACTTTTCAAGTCACAACACTTAAAGGGAAATTATCACTAACTCATGTTTATTTCAAACGTTCTTTCATTTTTCCCGGATCACTGACCAAGTGATAATGAATAATCATTTGCCCTTATTCACAACCAAGGACGGCCACAGAAGAAGCAGCTTCCATCATTACACACTCTTAGCCCGAAAAAATTTCGAATTATTTTTCTTTTTTATATCATTGAAATCTCGATACACATTATAACCTTAATTCCATTTTCTTAATATAAAACCTATTTATTTATTATGTATGGTATTTTATTTGTTATTTATTTTATAGATTGCAATTTACACAGGGGTGTAGGAACGTTCTAGAAGTTGGAGGGGGCAAAGAGAAACGAAAAGGGGTCTGGAGAATGGTTTTTACACACAAATCCTTAGGATTGTTATTAGTATCACGTACACTCTGTTCAAAAAGTCTTTGCCCGTGGGAGATTTCGAACATTTTCGCCCGTCATTTCTTGTATAGTTGCATCAAGTTGAAGCGGACATCGGTAGTAGATAAATAAAATGTTTAGCTACAAATTGGCCAAAATAATTTTCTGGATAGACTTATAATTTGGCCTATTTTGGCCTAAAAGAGGGGGTGTCAACTTTTTTATTTTTGATCTCAGGTCATTTTAAACCCGATTTTCGTGTTCTCCGGGGTTGATTTATATTTAGAAAGTGTTGGAATTATTCAAATCGACGCATTGGTTCAAAAGATATTAACCAAAGACGTTTTCACAGAAATTGAGAAATATCTAAAAATCTCACCAATCCATTTAAAATAATATATGTTGACGGGTTTTGTCGCCATCTATAGTTCCTAGAAGTAATATTTTTTGTTTAATTCTAAATATGTAACAAATTGAAGGTTAACATAAATATTTTCTGGCGTCGCCCCTGTTCGTTTCTCAAATGAGCACATGAAAACATTTATTATTTTAAATGGCTTGGTGAGATGTTTAGATATTTCTCAATTTCTGTGAAAACTTCTTTTGAACCAATGCGTCGATTTGAATAATTGCAACACTTTCTAAATATAAATCAACCCCGGAGAACACGAAAATCGGGTTTAAAATGACCTGAGATAAAAAATAAAAAAGTTGACACCCCCTCTTTTAGGCCAAAATAGGCCAAATTATAAGTCTATTCAGAAAATGATTTTGGCCAATTTGTAGCTAAACATTTTATTAATCTATTACCGATGTCCGCTTCGACTTGATGCAACTATACAAGAAATGACGGGCGAAAATGTTCGAAATCTCCCACGGGCAAAGACTTTTTGAACAGAGTGTACTTACAGTGTAGCCGTTGCCGCCGATGCCGCCGATGGCGCCGTGTCACGCATACCTCTTCAACGGTTATAACTAGAAGAGTCAATGATATCTCGTTCAAAAGTACATATATTACCATTGATAGCCTTTCATAAAGTTTTCAAATCGGAGGCCAAGAAGTTGGGAATTTGCCCAATTTACTATTTTCGGTGATTTCCTTTATGTGGTAGATATTTTGTTTAAAATTAAGTCTGATAACGTAAAAAAAAATATTATTGGATAGGTTAGGATTCAGCGGACCTACAACTTCGGTCATATCAGTAAATATTAAATTTAAGTATAGTTTTCAGGGTAATTTACGGGACCCCAATTTTCGTGGTTTTATATTTCCGCCTAAAAATCTACATATTTAAGTCCGATTTTCATGAAAGTTATATTTTTGAATAGCTGTGGTTTACATATAACCTAGAATTGTAAAAACGTTCCTTAAATTTAATTCTAAGTAAGGTTTTTTGGGCAGCGTATACGGACCCCCGCAATTTCCAACATTGTAAATCCGCGTGTTTATAGAGGTCTACGCGCCCGTTTCCCTCTGGCGTTTTTCAAGGCCGTTCAGAGTGGGCCGCGCTTTCAACGTATGACCAGAAGTAACAATTAAGTATGACACTGATCTACCTAGTCTTCGGCGTATGACCAGAAGTTATAAGTGTGACACTCAACGTAACAAATAAGTGTGATAAGAAGTAACAAATAAGTATGAAACTAATCGAACTAGTCTTTGTCGTATAACCAGAAGAAATAAGTGTGACACTCAACGGCTGACTAGTAGTAACAAATAAGTGTTATCAGAAGTAAAAAATAAGAGTTACACTGATCGAAGGTATCTTCGATGCTTTCAAAGTATGACTAGAAGTAACAAATAAGTGTAAATTTGTATATATGTGTGACCGTGGATATATTTTGGTTGTGATAACGGCGCTGCAGGTTGCTGTGAATAGCTCAAACAAACTTAACACATTAGGAGGATTGTGTGTATTCTGACCGTCGTACGTCTTGTTAATTTTTAATGGAGTGTAGCTTCTCCGAATGCATGGGTACTTTTTACTACTATGTAAATTGGTGGGATAAGACTGAAATTTAAACACAGTTGAGATTCTTTAAACTGTATATGCTTTCCAAATGATAATTTGAGCCTTTTGAAGATTTCAACTGACCAAAAAGCTGGAGGGGGCAATAACATTAGTTGCCCCTCCCAGCCAAATTCTAGGGAGGGGCATTGCCCCCCTGCAGTAGTAGATAACTAAATATGAACCATTTTTTCCAAGATGGCCGCCAAGATGGCCGCCATAACCCCCCCAAGACACCCCCAAAATATTTTCCAAAAACCAATTTTTAACCTTGGAAAAAATCATCAAAATTTTTTAATTTAAATCTCAAATTTCACCTTGAAGATGATCTTTGACCTCGACGCTCGAGCACTGTCTACCACCCCTAAGCCTCGGTCTATCACCCCAACGAGTTGGGACACGATCGGACAAGGTCGCCCCGAGATATGGTTGGTAATATGTAACCCCCCCCCGATTACGTCAACTTATTAACTTTTGATATCGTTTTTTTATTTTTTCGTTTTTTCGCCGTTTAAAATGCTAATTAGTTATTTGCGAGATGGGGAAACGAATTCGCGACCTTCGCTTTATAGCCTTGACAAGTTTGTCTGTCACGTGCTATCTAACTTACCCCTGTCGAAATAAAATACATATTTTAAAACACAACAAATTGCAATAGGCCTGATTGGTCAATATCCGCCCAATAACTTATGTTTTACCCCTGTTGAAATGAAACTTTATTTACTTTTGGAGATAAATAAATAATACAATCAATACATATTTTAAAAACACAACAAATTACAATATCCGCCCGAGATATAGCCAATTTTGTTTATAATAAATAAAATAAAATGTATTTACTTTTGGAGATACATTGTTTTTAACATTTGCAATACAAAGGTATAATTTTATCAGGGAAATTGGTTTTCAATAGTACACTAATACATTCTAAAATAATATAATCAAATAAAAATCCGATTTATTTTAAAAAAAGATGGGAAAAAGAATATCATTTTAACTTAATTATGTTTATTACGCGACCATGCATTTATTTGAATAAAAGCGGTATTTATTTAAGTAATTGTTTGTTTTATTTAAATAATAGGCTTATTCACTTTCAATTATTTAATCATTTTGCAATTTTTATTAAACTATTAGTTATTTAAATAAATATTGAAATATAGCCGAGCTTATTTTATTCATGGATTAATCGACTGCCGAGCACTAACTTTTGCAACCCAAAAGACTATAATCTTACCCAAATGGATGTCTGGTTAATTTTTAATAGTAAAATAATATATTCTAAAGTTGGAAAATCATTTTTAAGTTACGTAATCAATAAAAATTCCAAAAACCATTTATTGAAAATAAATAAAAAATAATTAACTTTTTAAATTAAAAATAGCAACATTGTGAATACACGTAGATAGAATTTTCTCTGACTATACACAGTAAACGAACGGGTATTTATTGGTGGCTAAATTAAAACAAAATTAAGTTTAATAATTTTAATTATTTTCAAAATTAAACATTACTTACTTTGATTGATAATTTTAACTTTATGTTGAACAGCGTTACCAGAAGCACGCTCAATGAAATTCTGCCGGATTGCGAGCGATATCTTTAAATTCATAAATAAAAACTACCTCTAGGATATAACTGGTTCAACATTCTATTGCATTAGCCTTGTAGAAGTAATTTGATACCCACCCCTTAATTATCGTCACGTGTAAACGTTATCGACTACAATTACAGCCTTGTAAAACTAGTTTGGATTTTTCCACCATTGACTGTCACACTTTCAAACGCAAAAATCTTTATAAAAACCTACATTGTAACACATCTCCGCGGTAAAACGATAAAATTATAAACCCAGATCACGTTTCGCCAGGAGACATTCAACAGAGCCAGTGAGATGAAAAAACTGGTTTTTACAAACAACCGCTAGATACTTAATAAATCCTCTAATTTGAAAAAAATTGTAAATAAAAATGAATTGTTTTAAAAACAAAGCTTATTAACACTTTACTTTTGAAGATACAATCGTTTATAATACTAAACAACTATTGATAATAATAGTAATAATAATAATAATATTTCTTTCGCAAAAGACTAAATGTATTGGCTACCAGGATAGTGTAATAAATAAGATAAAAAATGTACACCAATAAAATTATTTTTTAAACAATTGCAAATTAAATTATACAATTAATAAGCATTTTTTTAAAATAAGACAATCACAACTATGTGTAAAATAACCTATTTAACTAATATGAAAAAATTAAAGGTTGTAAAATAGAACATTAAAGAAATTATATATATTATAAGGATACAATTAATAATAGTTATATTTACCTTAATTCGTAGAAGATATTTCTTTACTACGAAATTAGGTATCAGGTTTGAAACTCGGGCTAAAACTTGTAATTGTTAATTAGTATAATTAAATGAATATAATGATAAATATTTACTAACAAATTAATTGATTTTATGCTGATGCAATGTGTTTACGTAGTTAAAAGAGCGGTTTTTATGCTGAATTCTCCCTACACATTACATTTGAACAACAGCATCATTGGTAATAATGGAATGGATTTGGTTTTGAATATTATCAACATGTTTTTAAATTTAATTATTAAAAACGTAAAAAAAATAAAAACAGTATAATTTTTGTATTTTTATATTGTCAGCGTAGTTTCTATAAATCAATTATCTGTAAGAGCTTTTATTATAAATTAAGATAAAAAATATAAGAATCATTATTAAAAAATAGCAAGATTTGGAATGTCTCACTAGAATTAAGTGAATTTTCTCAAAAATACTTTTATCTTATATTAATAAATAATAAGTGTAACCTGGTACACTATCGAATGTTAATTATAAAACAATTTAATTTTATCGTATATGTTTTTATATAGAGGGAATTATTTACGTGTTTAAACAGGCAACGTAATTTGTTGAACTTGTGTGCTTTTTCGAACGTACGGGCGCAACGGTCTTAGATTTTGTTATTCTAATAAAAAGATAAAAACTAAACATTAATTAACACAAATCATATTCTGTTTTCAATCCAAGGTATCAGATTATGAACAATTTAGCTTAAATTATTATTTACTAATTTTACGACATGTTCTACAACCTGTATCATAAAACCGTTTGATTTATGGATTTCAGTTTAAACAGCAGACCAGTTATCGTATTCCCAATCACAAAGACATTTCAACTGTTAAGTACACGTTTTTAATTTTACATTAACTGTGGAATTCAAAATAGAAATATTAATTGCAGAAACATTGTCCTTAAAAAAGAGGATATTTAAATCGATTATTTTTTTAATTTTAAACCTTAATTAACGTTTGATTATTAATTCTGTTAAATTCACAATGCGCTTCTGATTTCAACTGTCTGTTATTAAAATTTAAATATTCGGTTTTTATGTTTTCAACTAATGTTAAATATGTTAGGAATTATATTTATAAAAATATTTTAAAAATTAATTTAAATTTTATTTTTAATATTTGTTAAAAAAAATTCAAAACAACCATTTACTTTCATTGAAGATATTCAATAATAATTATAATTTATATTAACCAAAACGAACTTTGCAGATAAAAAAGGATGTTTATATATGTTGGTAAACAAGACAGCACAAACAAATATACTAAATTAATATTGAGTTAATTAAAAAATAAAATTAAATTAAACCAAAAACAAAAATAAGAATAATAATTTAATTGAAAAAATAATCAAAAGATTCATTAAAAATAAGTTTGAGCTCTATTAAAAGAAAAATTAATTAGTTTATAACAATTTAAATAACAATGTTATAAATTCCTCTATCCGTAAATAATATTTGTATCTGTTGTCAAGTAGTTGAGATTTAAATTAAAAAAAAATAAGTTTGATATTTTGGAACAAATGTTAGGTTGATGCTCTAAATAAAATAGCCTTTGTTGAATATTTCAATTTGAATTGATTATGATTTTGTTGTTTTTGATGTATAAAAATCATTGAACAATCGCTTATAAACCCAATATCATTTTTCTTTATATATATGCACGGTAACTTTCCACCAACTATTTTAGTTTCTATTACAAACATTAAAGATTTAAACAACATTAGCAATTGGTGGCTCAAGGTTTTAACATAAATAAATAAATAAATAATAATCAGCTAGGCTAATACCCAAGGCACCACCCTAGGCCTAAGTCATCGAGCGACTTTTAAAGCCTTTAATTCAGGTGGCCGGGTTACAATGCGTAGGAGGGTGGTGGCCAGCCCTTCACGCGAGCCAACAGCTCCCTACACTAACTATTACCGTTACGACGTTCTAGTTCTATAATAAAGAAAATCTACAATTAACGTGGAAATTGTAGATATCCTTTCCAATACCAAGATCCACATTTGGAAAAATTATAATTTTATTTAAAATCTATTTTTTTGGACAAAAGATTTCCGTCATAGTCCTACAAAACTGTTAAATGTACTCATAAGACAAGAAAATTTACACTTATACGAAATGTTTAGTATATTTACTACAAAATCATGTTTGGATGTATTATGCAATAACCGTATGATTAAATCTTATAAGAATTATAGCGATGTTTAGTGTTATTTAAAACTTTGAATGCTTGAATTAGTAAAATATTTCAAACCAGGCAAGAATAAGTTCCACTTAACCGAGAGAAGAGTATATGAATCGCCAAACACATTCTAGCCTGGGGACGTACTATTAATGGATAGGTAATTAACTTCTAGTTGTTTTACCTGTGGGTAAAAGTGATGAAAATGGAGTCAATCGAACCTCTGGTAAAACTGGGGTGTTATCATGTTGTCGAGCTTGTTCACCTTGGTATTAGGTATTATTTTTACGGTCTTTTATTGAACGTTCACAATTCACTTCTCTGTGATTCAATAGGATTTATTGACAATCGCCTTGATTAATGTGTATTGTATGTTACAATTATTACAATAAGTTTAATTTATTCCGATAGTTGGATTTACCACATACTATACAAATAATCCTTTAAAGTTGATCATAGCAAATTTAACATATTAATAATGGTGTCCTAGGTAAAATATTTACATGCCAAAAGAACATTATTAGATAAATAGACCAAGCTTAAAGACCATTTTCAATATAATAATATATCAAATGGGCTTTGAATTTTAAAATGTAAAATATATTATAACAGATTTGACATACTATGAATTACATTATTTTTGCGGTATTTATGAAGATTATAGTAGAATATCGCATTAGGAAACATTTCCATAATTTTAGTTTTAATGTAGTATGCAATTGTCAATTTAAAAGTAACAGTCCATCAGTTTGATATTTAAGAACATGTTGCAAATTATGTGATTATTAAATTTTAGAGTCATTCCAGGTGAGATAATATTAAATTATTTTAGAATAAAGTCTTTATCTTTCAAGATTTACTGGTTCTATTAAATAACATGGAACAATGACAACATTTTTATCATCAGAGTAAATCAATCCTATTTCTTTTGAAAGAAATTGTGCACCCTTTTGCAAAATAGCGCAAATTAATGTATCTTTGTAGCGATAAATTCTATATTATTAGTGATTTGAAGAAAAAACCCATGGGCAATTTCATATAAAATGGGTAAATTTGAATACATTTCGGCTAAATCAAATTAAATTGGGTAAGTTCTTATATTATTGGATTAACTGAAATTATTATGATTGACTTGATAATAAATTGAAAACTTTCGAATACATTTTGGTAAATTCTTGTATCTTGGGTTAATTGAAATAAATAAATTTAGTAGAAACAACATTGTCTACATTTATATAAATTTTAAGAAATTCAAATGTTATTTTTTATTTGAATAATTTTTGGTAAATTCCAATGATATTGCGTAATTAATATCATTTTGTTTAGTTTTTTTAATTTTGACTAAGTTTAATTTACAAAGTGTAAGTTCATTTACCATTGGGTGGTGCCTCAGGTATTAACTTAGGTGATTATTATTATTAATGGGAATAATATCGATACATTTATTATCTAATTAAAATAAATATTGGGTAAATTTATGTAATGTTTTTGTAAATAGATGAGTGCTTGCAACGAACAAATAGACCGAATTATTGAAGAATAACTACGGATTTTATCGGAACATGAGGTATTTGGTGGCAGGTGTTTTGAAAACAAATGGCATAATTAAGAACTAGCTCAAAAACAGGTAGCTGATTTAAACAGCCCTATAATATTACAAATCTTTGTAAAACTTTAGTTTTGGGAAATACCGCTAGAAGACGCCAGTCACATTTAACCATCATGTGATACGAGTGACTACAGCAACTTTTTCTTGATTTTTATAATCATCCAGCATTTATCAACGAATCTTTTCCGATGACTGACAGTCGGTAAAATACGTAAAAAATGCATTTTGAAAGTAAAAGGATAAAGAGTTTCAACTCAAATTTTAAGGCAACCCTTTTTAAATGTAAACGAGTTGGCAGTTGTAGAAAGGGTGATCACCCTTTACTAATTCATATACAGCGGTATCCGAATTGCAAATTTGTTCAGGATGAATCTACAGAAAATGTTCCCGTGCTACGCATAACGAACAATCCTTGGAATTTAAGCCCAATGCGATCTGAATTGGTACGAATACAATCGTTTAAAAATTTCCCGATCGATCACATAGACGTAAGAGATTTGGCACAAGCTGGTTTTTACTACACAGATTTCAAAGATTGTGTGAAATGTTTCTCCTGCAATGGAAAGCTGCTATGCTGGAAAAAGAACGATATTCCTTTCGAAGAACATGCAAAATATTACCCGAGATGTAAATTTGTTTTAAAGCAGAACTGTGGTAATATACCGTGCGAGTATCGTTCAAATCAAAAACCCTATTCTAGCTTAAACGAGAAGGTTTTGGTCTATTGTTTAATTAATAATTTAATTAACAGTCTAGATCGAAAGAAATCTAAACCATTTTGTAGCATTTTATAATGAATTTTTTAGCAAAATATCGATCGATCGAGTACTATAAAAAATATTATTTAGTTAACATTTAAATTAAAACAAAAGATAAAATAAATATTAAATTGTTTGTAATTTAGACTAAAAATATTACGTTGAATAATAAAAAAGGTAGTATGAGAAAAGTTAACTACAGAAAAACTCCTAAAATTAAAACAGTAAAAATGTTTCAAAGTTAGAAAACCAATGTTACAAACTTTAAAAAAATGTGTGTGGAATATATAAACCTTACGAACCACCATACAAGTTACAAGCAAGTGTTTTGATAGGTCGCAAAACGTCAAACATCAAAGAAATTAACTCGGCAAAAATTGTGTATTTTGATCACAAAAAAGTGGATTTTTGGTACTATTTCTCTTGAAGAATTCATTAAATACACAATGGTTTTTAAAAAGGGTACGTTAAAACTTGTATTTTTAAAATAACTTATATTGTTTTAAAATTGTTTTTTTGTTGTTGTAGTATCTTTAAAATTTAGGTCGGACAGTCGACTAGTTGTAACAGTATCAATTTTTCGGAAAGAGCCGATACATTTAAGCGATCATACAAAATAGTAAGAAATCAATATCATTACACGAAACATCGTTAATTTGTTTGATTTATAATAGCGAGAAGCACTCTGTGATTTCGTAGAAATCTACGCTGCCTTTCGTATTTCACAGGATTATCAAGTGTAAGAAGATTTTTTGGATCAATTTATAGGTTATTGCCCATTTGACGTAAGGGAATTAATGGATCATTGTTTAAATGACGTACAATATTTAAAAAGTGTTTTCAGTTTGTCTGCTACGTTTTAGTCTGTGAGGTTGATATGTTAATTTTTGGGTTTTAGTTCTTTAACAATTAATATAGTTTACATCTAAAAAGACTAACTTATACCGCCAATGTGTTGCTTATTTGAATAAAATTGATAATATAACTTTTTTTTTAAAACTTTATTTTTAACATAAAACTCAAAAATGAATAATACAATGTTATAAAGTAATTTTCAACTCTGAACCTGAAATTAAATATGTTTGTAAAAAATTGTTATAATTTGTTTTTAAATTATCTTACATCCTTCTAGCTACCACACTCTAAAATAAAAACTCTGATTTAAAATTTAAAACTTTTATTAATATTTTACAAAATTTTTTGTTGACACAAAGGAATTATCGTTAATAACATTTAACACGCTATCTATAAAAACCACTAAATCGTCTATCGCCTTTAAGAACCCAGTTTTTGGGGCTCCTTCCAAAAGCATTTCGTGAAAATTATGCTCTTTTTGAAAATATATCACTCTTTGTGCAATTAAATCCATTTCAAGATTTCGATTCAGTTTTTTCAATTCTTTATTTAAATGTTTAATCAGTTCATAGTCCTTAAACGGTTCCTTATTTTCTTTATAAGTCATTATTCGCCAACAAAAATCAAAGCGAAACTAGTTTGTATAGAAAGCGATGTGGTTTGTTTTTTCTAACAGACCACGTAATATAAACTACATTAACAACCCGATTTTAAACAGGTTACACAAAAATATTTTATCGTTACACCTTGAAATAAAAATTATAAATAAAAATTTTTTTAAAACTTTTTTGTGATATTATTTTATTAATGGTACATCACAATCTTTCCGTCTTTCAACAATTAAACCGTAGAAAGGGCGAAAAAAGCCCCAGGTGGATAATTCATCTTAACTCAATAATCTTTTTTCTTCCGAAATCCTTTGCAAATATTCGTTAGATAGGTTCCTTTCGTATGAAAGGTAACAAACTTTCAAGGAGTATTCTCTCTGCTATATATTCC
Source organism: Leiobunum rupestre (assembly GCF_980474605.1). Classification (NCBI taxonomy): domain Eukaryota; kingdom Metazoa; phylum Arthropoda; class Arachnida; order Opiliones; family Sclerosomatidae; genus Leiobunum; species Leiobunum rupestre. Next base: position 16,156,456 of record NC_143385.1, on the reverse strand, counting down.
GCTTGAAGTTTTCGTTTCTGTTTTTTCAATTCTATAATTGTATGCTGTAGTGACAACAATTCATTATCCTTACACAATTCTTTATTTTGTTCAGCACTCATTTTTTTCGACTGTCGTCAACAGATTTTATTCTGTTATGTGTCAAAAGTAATGAAATAGGCAAAAATCCATAAAAATCAAAATTTTTGGTATTTGTTCATAGAGTGCAGGTTTTAAATAAAATTCTTTTTTTAATCGTCACACTAATATCATAATCGAAAGCACGTGCCAGTTCTATTATTCCCGCCCATTATTTAGTTTTCCATGAAACCTAACGATCGTTTTGTCGTTATAAAATACCAACTAGCTTGTGAAAATGATAATTTGACTAATCTAAGTTATATATATTATATTTGCTGTTGCCAATAACTAAGTATTTAAATCAATCTTGTGACGTATACGCTAAAATGTAAAATAATAATAGATGGCTGTATGTATTAAAAATGCAATATACATACATAAATTTTTGTAACGAAATTTTCCATTATTTAATATTTGTACCCAATTAAATTAATTATAAATATAATTAAAATGAAGCATAAGCAAGCGACAATAAAAACCATTGACTGTACGCTTAATAAAGAAACCATTCAAATTAAAAATACAGCCCTCTAGAAATTATAATAGTGGTAATAATAAATGTAATTATAAATGTATTTCATAGTTCACACATAATATAGGTTGTTTACATTAAAAGACGGGAGATAAATAACTACATATGTCATCTTCAAAACTTATTGTAGCCTATTGAACCAGAAAACGTACAAATACAATAAACAGACTAAGATACGATAAGAACGATTTATTCTTAATTTGTTACGTTTATTCAATACACGAAGAGCAACGTTCACGAATGCAAATTTTTTCACGCGGACAAATACATGAAATTAAGTTTTAATACGCTTATAGTAGTTAAGATGCCTAAAAATTTTAAGTTTAATTTACGCTTAGATTTATCTTTGTTGTCAACTTATTTCAGAAAATTCAAACTGATCCCAGTTTTTTACAAACTCAGTGAAATATTTCATGCTTCACATTTATAATTTTTAAAGCTTTTAAATAATTTTGTGTGGCAATATAATTTTAGTTTGAGGTTGGTGCTATCAATTGTTAATAAAAATTATGCATTATTGAGTTTTTACTACTAAACTTGGAGAGACTTATTTTATCAATAATTATATTCATCAAACAATCACAGAAGGGATGATCTGATTTAGAAAGAATTGGTCATATATACCCAGTTAATTTTTTAATCGGAATTGTATTTATACATTGTTGTTTTCTTGTAATAAAATTATATTAACTCTATTTTAACAAATTCTATATATAATCATATATACCAATATTTGTTTATATAAAAATAAAATAAAACATTTTTTAACTGTTGGTTAAATATTTATTTAATTATTTTACATAAATTAAATTATAAACATTAAGTTGTGCTAGTTGGTTGAACCGAACCCATGACATCCTCTTTCCGTTTCTTTAAATTTCTGTTTAATAACAAGAAATAGTATATTATGTCAAAACTTTAGGTAAAGTCTTGGTTAAACATACTTCACACTCTACTACTGATGGATAAAATATTATCTCACAAATCAATTGCGCTATTTTATCACCTCTTAAAATTTTATAATCAACTTTCCCATGATTGATTAAAACAATACCAATTGGTCCAGTATAGTCTATGTCAATAACTCCGGCTAAAACATCAATTCCGTAATGAAGGGCCAAACCACTGCGAGGAGCTTTTTAAACATGGTAAATTAAGAACTGATTTCTTAAATTTTTACAACATTATGAAAAATTTTACCAATACGACCATAGGTGTTTTCGGGAAGTAAAATTTTTAAATCTGTTTCTATTAACAATCTGGCTCCAGAAACCAATATATAATCATATGCAGATTTTAAATCTAAGCCTGCTGAAAATTTGGTTGCGCGAACTGGATCGAAAGCATTCTTTGATATTTTCACAAATTTTATTTCCATTTAAATCTAGTTCACTTTTATGTAAGAAAAATGTTCAAACACTTGTCTTATTTGAACTACGTCCCCGGAACGAAACAAATTTGTCAGTCAGTGTGCTTTCCTACCATGGAAATGTTACCTTTTTATACAGAATGTGACTGTATGTGTAATACTATTAACCGTAATTTTTTTAATCTGACAACGCCCTATTTTTATACAAAAGAATACGCATGTCTAAAAAATATAATTAACATTTAACTATACTTAATGTATAATATATCCAAGGTTAGGTTTATAATTTAAAAAATAAGTATAGTTCATTTTTGTTTTAAATTTGAAATCACCCTTTTAATATGTTTAAAGGATATGTATTTACGATAATGATGTATTATAATTTACGTTTGATATTAAGTTAGAAGGTTACACCTATTATTTATAATTATAATAAATAAATTATTTTTGAGACATAGTTATTTGATTAATCATTTCTAGAAATGTTTTTTAAATATGTGATAGTATTAAAAAACTGTACCTTGACACAAATTTGATCAATATTTTTAACTCTCAGCGTTCTAATTTAAATTCTTTACTAATTTATATATTTATATTAATCTCACAAAATAAATAAAAACTTGAGAATTTATCTTCAATTAGTTAATAGCAAGATATTTTTGGTTAAAACAGTTATAAGTAAATAGATATATTACCTCATTTTTTAGTTAAGAAGAAAAACTTCTACGAAATAATGTAATTATAATTATTTTTAATTATATCGTTTTAATATTTCTAGTTTTTTACAACCATTATTTTTTTCATATTCCTAATAATATCTTTATTGGATGGTTTATTTTGTACAGATTTTTGGAATTGATTTATTTTTAAAATCTTTATAAATTGTATAATGATTTTATTCGAGTAAAATTTTATTTATTTTAATCTTATTGAGTGGTTTGTACTAGGATGGTATACGTTACATATAGACTTTCTGTGGTCGCCTACAAATTTTGTCTTTGGCAAAATAAATATTATTAAATATTATAAAAAATTGTATCTTCAAAAGTAAATTGTTATTGAATTTTGTTTGAAAGAAATCTTACGTAGGAAAATAATAACAGTGGATTTTATAGAAAAAAGATTTATTTACATGTTTTAAATCATTTTACAAGTTTTTTCAAGATTTTGCAATACTTCAATAGAAGTTTCCATTTTGTTGTTGGGGATTATAATTTGATTATTTTTACAATATTCTTCAAAATAAATAAGTGCTTCCAGCTGATTATCGCTCGGCATTTTCAAATCGTTTGTTAGTACAGGGTTAGACTCCATTAAAGAATTCAACGTTTCTTCAGCCATGTTAAGAATATTCGAATCTATACTTTCTTCTTTACTAGTTGGTTCAACATTTGAGTTCGAAGGTTGAATCTTACCGTCGATTACTAAATCATCGTACCATTCTTGATTTTTTACGTTAAACTCGTTCAAATAATCAATAATTTGATCGTCTAATAGTTCATCTTCGAGTGTGTATTTCTGGTGTTTTGAATTTAAACAATCACACACTCTTTTATTAGTGAGTGTTTTATTCGAAAAACTACATGTTAAATGGTTCATTAAATGTTGCTTAAAAATTATCCTGTCTAGAAATAGATCTTGACAAATCCAACATTTTTCCTTAAAGGTAAATCCCTCCATACTTTTAAACGCGTGTTTTCGACATGTCATGTCAAAATAACACGAATTATCAACGAGTGAATCGCATTTCAATTCTGGTTTCCCCATAAATAACTTCATTTTTTAACTTTTAAAGGGGGCGATTTTTGAGACATCTTGCGTTTTCCCATTTCAACTGTGATATAATAAAAAATATACTCGCAATTAGGTTTTTACAGTGATATTATACAGCTCCATCGGGCCCACTACCTGTTGAAAAAACAAGGTCAACAAATAACTTATATTTTGAAAAATATTAAATTCCTCAGGGTTAGCTGGTTTGTGTATTGATGGGGGAAAGCACATTCCAACGATACGAACACCATTTTTAATATATAAAAAGTACATGTATTTACGATAAATTTGTATTATAATTAACGTTTGATAAGGTTGAAAATAATTACAAAATATAAACTATTTTTGAGACATAATTATTTGATTAATCATTTCTAAAGGTGATTTTAAATATACTATATTATGAAAAAAGATTTAACCTTGACTTATTTTTATATAACTTGAAATCTTCGGGGTTTTTAATTTATGATAATACTAATATCTACACATACAGCATTTGTATAAAAAACTTGAATTATACCTTTAATCATTAGAAATATATTCGCCGTGTAAACGAGAGAGTTGAATATTAAGAAATACAGTTTTTCTTCAATTTTGGAGATAAAAGTATGTTATTTAGTAATTTTAATATTCTTTAATTATATTTTTTTAATTATTTCTTCGTTTTATATAGTGGACGAGACTTCTTGCAAAATTTTGTTAGAAAGAGGTTCTGTTAAAGTACAAAAAGATGGTTTTATTTGTTGTCCTTATTGTTTTGGATATACTGAGTCGTTAGAAACCTATGGTGGACTCCTATATTATTGTTGGAATAAACAATGTCGATTTTACTACCAACCTGTTGTGTTTAGACAAGGCAATTGTTTATCAATGAGAATTCCATCGCGATCTTTAAAATTTCTCTCTCTTCGAGTAGTAAGAATGTATAATCTTTTGTACTACTCGTCAAATTTCGTCGTGGAATCACAAGAATTTAAAACATTTTGAGTCTGAACTTCATGTGTTGGATCAAATTCAACATGTTGACACTGTACAACATACCGTTCGATCTACTTTGATTAATTCAGACATTCTTAAACTATATACTTCCGAAGCGATTAAGACCAAAACCAGTGTTTTTATTCGTGCGATGGTAGAGCAACAAAAAGAATTTTTGTGGTAAATATTTTTTTAGATATATTTGTTTTTAATAGATTAATTTATTTATATCTATAAATTCTAGCCCGAATTTCCAACCCGACATGTCGTTTTGTACCGAAGAGGAAAAATACCTTCTACGAATTGATGTAATTATAATTATTTTTTATTATACACTTAAAATATTTTTAACATTGTGTTTTTTCTATTTTTTAGCCTTCAAATTATTTATACCCCCTTCTTTAATTCTTTATTATTTATTAATTTAATTTGTTAGATTATATTTTAGTTTTATTTGTAGTGTTTCATATGTTGTTAAGTGTTTAAAAAATATATTGTTTGAAATATAATAGTTATTAAATATTATAATAACTAATTGTGTTTTTACTTTTACTAAAACTAACATTGCAAAAAAAATAAAACTTATTTAAATTAATTTAGTTATTTAAAGTATTTTGGAAGGGGGCCAAAAGCCGTCAAGGGTATACAACGAAGGCCGCGAGTTCGTTTCCCCATCTCGCAAATAACTAATTAGCATTTTAAATGGCGAAAAAACGAAAAAAATAAAAAAGTGACACCAAAAGTAAATAAGTTAACGTAATCGGGGGGGTTACATATTACCGCCGATATCTCGGGTCGAGCTTGTCCGATCGTGTCCCGACTTGTTGGGGTGATAGACCGAGGCTTAGGGGTGGTAGACAGTTCTCGAGCGTCGAGGTCAAAGATCATCTTCAAGGTGAAATTTGAGATTGAAAACAAAAATATGTTTTTCGATTTTTCCAAGGACAAACATTTTGTTTTTGGAAAATATTTTGGGGGTGTTTTTGGGGGGGGGGGGCTATGGCGGCCATCTTGGAAAAAATGGTTCATATTTAGTTATCTACTACTCCCTGCCCCTCCCGGTTCCTACGCCCCTGAATTTACATGAATTAGCTATTCATATGCGGAGCATTGCTTTGGGCGTTGCCCTTAATCATTGAAGGAAGTAGAATTCACGTTTACTAACGACGTAAGTTATTTAAAAGGCTATTTCGTTAAGGAGTGTTTGAATATCGTCAGATTGTTGCTTAGACAAGGTAAGCATGTGTCCTTTATTATGATCGAATTTTTAATGCTTCAAGTTTTACATTCTTATTTGGAAAAAAAATCTAAAATTATCTTAAAAATATAAGATTTGTTTATTTAATTGTGAGCAGATGTGAAAATTCTAGAAAACTTCACTGGATCGTCGGAATGAGAATTTTCTGCAATGCTTGTTAAAATCTGAATTAGCTTCAACGGAACTCGTTAAAATCGATAGCGTGAACGTTATTGTACTGAACATGAAAAGGTTTAACCATTTGTGTTTGAAAACTACTTAACTGCAAAACAATTAAAGGTAACTTGGGCAGATAACAAAGGTGGAATGTTCTTTGTTGATTTCACAGTAAAAGACTTTTTATATTAATTAAAAATGCTTTTATCAAAGCAGTTTAAAGGTAATTTATGGGGGGGAGTTGGGACCTAGAAAGGTACAGATATTTCTTTAGATTTTAAGAGATATTTTTTGCGATTACTTTCAAAAGCCAAATATATTTTATTACATTTTATCAATTTTCCTCTCCTTTTCACAAATTGATATTCATATTTATCAGATGGAAATGTATATATTTTAAAACCCTTTCCTTAAATTTGAGCCTTGAAACTGTAACAGGAAACTGATAAAATATTAAAATGCAAAGGAGTACGCAAGGGGGGGGGGGGAACTATATTGGAAATCACTCACTTTTAAAAAGTTTGAGCTTTTTCCATATGAAAAGAGCGAAAAGAGACACAACAAAATACACGTATTCGAAATAACGAAACCTTCGTACTCATAGCAAGCAGATTTTTACTTTAATAACCTTATATCTGGCCCTTTGTTTTAAAACAGTCGTCTGCTACGGTGTCGTAAATATTTTGAATAAATAAATAAGTACACAGTTATTGTAAAGGAATTATCATGCTTTTTTATTTGTATTTGATTAATATGTAAGCGAGTTTTACTTTCATTTAATTTATAAATTATGACTGTTAGTTTGCATTTGATAATATTTTAAAAATGAAGTGGCACTTGGTTTTTATTGTCATTTTTAGGGCTTGATATTGCTTAAAACTTGTTGGACTATGCTACCCAATAAATTAACTCCAGCTTACTTTTATACTGAAAACTATATATATTAAATAACTTTATAATATTTTCACATTATATTAGAGTTTGAATCGTGACTAACAAGATGCTAGCCTGTAGTTTGTGACTTAGGTATTAGCTTAGCTGATTATTATTTTTATTATTATTAGAATAAAAATCCTGATCAGTTCTATCTTTTTCTGGATATTACTGGAAAACATAACACTCCACTTATATAGTTGCAGCTTGGATTAATAATATGTTACTGGATATTGCACTACAGCCTTCGCTAAGGCATTTGAGGGTGTCTCTCAATAGTCGCCTGTTAAAGCGCGGACGGGATAGCATTTCCAGGGGAAACGGTGTGACAAACTCTTTGGCGCAGGCGCGGGATTTCGAAAATAACGGTTTGAAATTTCGTTGGCGTAAATAATAAAAGAGTATTTCCTGAGTGTAGAACAAAAAGAGGTTTCTTACCAGAGGAATAATAGAATTGGAAGCATTTCTTTTGGAGCTGGGACTGTTATCAATCTTCGCGGTTGGGATTCCCAATACCTCATAAGTGTCCTAACATTTAATTATAGTTAACACGTGGCAGCCTCTCTGCCTATACCGTAAAGCACGTTGTAAAGCCTGTATCACCAAAACAATGTTTCGGCGCTAGATGGCGCTGAGTGTTAACGGCGAATTTTGAGAGACGCCTAAAAATTGTAGTGCAATATCCAGTAACATGTTATTAATCCAAGGTTGCAGTCTCTCACATCTCAATGGGTGGAGATCAATATTAAATTAATCATCAAATTAGGGGCTATGTAGTTGATAATATTCTTGATTAGGTAAATTACAAAACATTTATACTGATTTAATAGTGTATTTTCTTTGGTGAGTTGCAACAAATTAAATGGTCAACTTACACCTAATCCTTTGCATTTTAATATTTTATCAGTTTCCTGTTACAGTTTCAAGGCTCAAATTTAAGGAAAGGGTTTTAAAATATATACATTTCCATCTGATGAATATCAATTTGTGAAAAGGAGAGGAAAATTGATGAAATGTAATAAAATATATTTGGCTTTTGAAAGTAATCGCAAAAAATATCTCTTAAAATCTAAAGAAATATCTGTACCTTTCTAGGTCCCAACTCCCCCCCATAAATTACTTTTAAACTGCTTTGATAAAAGCATGTTTAATTAATATCTGGCTCTTTTCCCTGCTCTACAGGGCATATTTATCGTATAAATTATTATTGTAAATATAAGCCATAAGTAATCATTCAGTTACAACAAGATCCAATAAACTTAATATTGTTATTTGTAGGTCACTTTGAATAAACAATAGGTGTTTGTAAAAAAAATTGAGGTCACGTGTTAGTGTTTTCAGTACTGCCAGATAACTTAAATAAATCGGGCTGGACATATTTTAAAACTGCCAACTAAAACCTGAAAATCGCTAGAGTAGTCAGTCTATTTTTTTTCACAAGTTATCACAACGAAAACTAACAAGGCTTAATCTATACCTTTATTATGGGCATTTTAATGATTTTATACTTTTCCTCAGCGCTTAATCTTGGATTAATAATATTTTCTAACTGAAGGTGAGTTCTTCTTTTACTACATAGAAATAGTATGTTTATCCTAATATTAATGTTTATTTTCTATTTAGGAATAATCAAAAAAGCTAAACAGCAAGACTTGGTTTTGGAATCCATACCATAAATAACCAGGTAAGACTTACACAATTTATGGAAGAAAATTGGAATATTTATGATTTTAATTTTCAATTTTAGAATGTCTAATCGAGCTGGTGGTCGTAGGTGCTGCGTTCCGGGTTGCTTCACTTCTACGTACAGAAATCCAAATGTTTCATTTTCTCCCTTTCCCCGGAATGAAGCTTTACGTAATGAATGGATTAATATAATAACAGCCAACACGAAAGAAGTTGAAAGTTGAAGAAGAGACCGTGGAACACACCCGTAAGAAGGGTTTTAGGATCTAAACATCAGTCTGTATGTGGTCGTCATTTCAACGTTAGTGGACGAAAAATGTACGGAGATATTAAGCCAAAATATTTTTACCACAATGATGACAACTCTCAGCAATGTGACCTCATACCAGAAAGATTTATTGATGTTTCCAATTTTGTTGAAATACCACCCTTAAACGTAGGAAACCAAGCGTGTTCATTAATGAATTTAAGTGATTGTGAAAACGAAAACTCTACGATACCCGAGTCAAGTGAAGACCACTGTTATAACCTTAAACAAGACTATGGGTAGCTAACGAAAAAAATAAAAAAGCAACATGGGACAATCTGTATGCTAATGTTAATGGTTGAAAATATGGCTAGACTTACGAGTGAAAAAGTAATCCTAAAAAAGCAAAACACCGGTTTTGAGAAAAAAATTCATGAACTAACTGCAGAAGTGAAGAAATTTAAATTAAGGAATTCGGAACTTTCAAAGGCAAATGAGGAAGTGGAAAAATTAGAAAATGAAAAAAGAAGTTTAAAACTTGAAATTGAAACCTTAAAAGAAGAGGCTAAAATGAAAAATACCAAAATGTCCCTGCGTAACATGAATTGTTCCTCTATGCTTCAGTTTTACACTGGATTTGAATCCATGGAAGATTTTAATAGTTTATATGAATATTTAGAACCAGATTTGCCAAACCTTAATTTTTATTACAACGGAGGCTACGAGCGTAAAACAGAGAGAAAGGATTTGAATAATAGAGGAAGACCAATGTCCCTAGATTTTAAGGAACAGCTATTTTTGGTGTTATGTCGTCTCAGAGTGGGACTTTTTGAGCAAGATTTAGCATATCGATTCGAAATTTCGGTTAAGACTGTATCAAACTTATGCATTACCTGGTTTGATTTTTTAGACAAAAGATTATCTTGCCTCAAAATATGGCCTTCAACGGAACTAGTTAACGAGGATATGCCAGATGCTTTCAAAACAACGTACCCAACAACTCGGTGCGTTATCGATTGTACCGAGCTATTCATTCAAACACCAAACGATTATACTACTCAGAGCGATACCTGGTCATCGTACAAAAGCCATAATACAGCAAAGGATATCATTGGAATTTGTCCTAATGGTTTCGTTTCATTTGTTTCTAAATTATCACCGGGAAGAATGTCCGATGTTGAAATAACTGCACAAAGTGGAATTATTGACTTGTTAGAGCCTGGTGACTCTGTAATGGCTGACCGAGGTTTCTTGATTGGGGATTTACTAAAGGAAAAAAAAGTAGGACTAAATATCCCACCATTTCTTGGAAAAAAAACACAACTATCTTTGGAGGAAGAAAAAAAAACTAGAGATATAGCTTCCATTCGTATTCATGTTGAGCGTGTCATTAGAAGTGTTAAAAAATACCATCTCCTTAACACTGTTTTTCCTAATAGTATGCACGCTCAACTTGAAAAAGTTTGGAGAATATGTTCCTACCTGAATAATTTTTGTAATGAACCGTTAGTTAAAGTTGAAAATAGTGAACTTTAATCCATTCGTTTTTAAAAACAATTTGTACAGTACTCTTTCTTTATTTAAAGTCTTAGGTTTTCCTGTGCTTGTTTACCTTTAAGTCTACTTCCCCGCAGCACAAATATCCTGATGGTAACCCAACCTAAAACCAGGATATTTGTGCTGCGGGGAAGGAAACTTGAAGGGAAACAAGCAGAAGAAAACCTAGGTCTTATAGGAACATTAAAATCACTTTTTGCTTTTTAAAATATTACTTTTTCAACTGACGATTTACAAGTCGATTCTGACTGTTTATTTAAAAAGGGAACTACATGACTAGCGCAAAAATTTGTTAACTTTGGCAACATATCATTTTTAAAGAACTCCTCATTAAAATCTATTCTTTCTAAAAATGGTGTGTCATCCCCACAATCAACGATTAAATCACACCATGGGAGACCACTAATACCCATTTTACCCTGTATCTGATAGTAATGATTATGTTTCTTATCACATGTTAAAGAACCATTTTCGTCTAGTTTTAGAAATTTAGTAGTTGGTTCCTTTCTTTTAACGCCTTCGTTGATCGAAATATTTTCAAATTTACATTTTGACAGTGTTTTTATTTCTAAGAGTCCAAATTGGCCTGTGGTTTTATCTAAAAATAGCCTATCCGGAGAAGCGGTACCCATTTTGAAAATGCTTCTTGGCTTTGTTGCGGTTGAAATGTTTTCGTATACAACCCTCACTAAATTTCTTAGGAAAATATTGCATTTGCTTCGTCCAGTTACCCTTTGGTAGAATAAGGTTCTCTTTATCTTTGTTACGTGTGTCAGAACTGTAATATGATTAACTTCTTAATTAATCAATCTTAAAGACCCTAGAACCAACTTGTGTATTAATAAGAATTACAGCGTACCTTGAATCCATATCGAGTACAGCAGATTGCGAAGCTTCACCCATGTCATAGGCTTAAAATATTTGCAGATATATTCTACCTTTTCTCTTCAATGAAGATGGTTTACTAACAGGAAACAACGAAACCACGAATACTAAATAAAGGCAACATAAAAATGTATTTAAAATCTAATCTGCAAAACTAAGATTTAAATAAAAACAACTGCGGAAAATATATTCTTGATCCGAGTCTTCCGAGAGTTCGGAGCGTCTGCTCAAAGGGTCAGACGAGAAAATGTCACGTGCCGAAACAGTTTTTAATGCCTTCCCCCTAATTTATTTTCCCCTCTCATCTTTTTTACAAACACCTATTCGTGTAATTGTCATTTCCAGTCACTCTGAGGTCATACCATTTTTTTAGAAGTTTTTTAACTTTTCACTTTGTAGTAAGAAATGTTAGTTTTGTTAAGGACAGATCCTACACTTTGATTCAAGCCAAAATGTAAAGAAGCAATATTAAAAATGTTAAAGACTAGAGTTTCAATTTCATAAGAATTCTTAAAATTTTATCAATCAAAGGTAGGAGCTAGAGAGATATCATAAATTTCACAATAATAATTCTTGATTCGTGCCTTTCCAAATGTGTAGTTATCAAAATTCTTTAAATTTAGTAAATTTCACTTTGCACAACCAAATCATTAACTTCAATACTTGATTCATGCATTTTCCAACTAAAATTTACCAGATTCGGTCTTGTCTTTAAAAAACAATTTAAAGAATTCAGTTACATTTCCAGTTGGAAAAAACACAATTTAATCAAGTAATTTTTTCAGTCTCTAAATTAGTTAATTAAAGAACGAGTGGAATCTTTTTGAAAAAAAATGAAGCATTTTGTGGGCCACAGTGTACATGTACTTTGCTTCCTTAGCAATGGTACTATCCATTAGTATCACTCGTTCACTAAATAACTTCATTTCTACTATAAAATCAATTTTAACTGAAGAATAGGACTCGGCCCGTTGATTTTTCTATTCTAAATTTACCAGAAATCCTGAAATTAGGAACTAACTATTGAGACCTCACACTGTTAACAAAAATGGGGTCAAATTGATCAGTGCCCACAATAATTTTAACCATTGCTGTCACTCCTTCATTTCCAGTCTAAAATATATTAAAACTGAAGAAAAGGACTGGCTTTTCAACTGCAATTTAACAGAATTATTGTAAAAAAATACCTTAACACTTATCTTCACTTATAGTCACAGTTTTATATTCTAAATTTGGAACTCTTTTTAATTCAATAGCAAGCTAGTCAGAGTTTCTACTTTTCAACAAATTACAAGGCCCCTGAGCTGAAATAATGTATATCCTACTACATCCTAGGAGGCCATCTAATGGCGTATAATTCTACAATCTTTGTTGCGCGAATTTCAAATTATTATTAAAACTTACCCTAAATGACTAAATATTAGTTAAAATTATAAATAAAAACATCTCAACCAAATTGATTTATAAATAATACGTTTTTAATAACCGAAAAGTTTTAACACTAGTTTAAGGCGACATCGCGGTCCGCCATTTTATTTTGGAATTTTGTAACAGGGTTGCTAGCTCAGGAACCTCCCAGCCAATGAAAGCAGACTTATGTCAAAAATGAGACAATGAAGGAAAGCCATTGGTATACTCTTATTTACTGCCGAGTAAAACTTGTAAAGTATTGCATTTTTAATGTGTTAATAAATTATTGTTGACAATAAGAATAATGCCGCTAGCCTCCCTAATGCTGAATCTTGGGCATGAAAAACCTTGAAAATAATTGTCTTTTTTTCAAAAAGTGAACAAAAAGTTATATTTTTCCTGCCTTCCAGTGTACTACCGATTCCCATAGGAAATCATGTTCGGCCAGAGTTAATTCTAGAAAAAAAGGACGAAGACTTTTTTGGAAGTTTCATCACCATATTTTTACTAAATTATACGTCTTTCTATAAAGAAACGCAACATTGTAGTTTTAATGTAGATCTTACGTCACTGCGAATCTCTGAGCACCTGCAGATATACTTTGGCTTTTCTAGCGCCCGCAAATCGAACGAACGAATTAAGGATATACAAATGCAACTAAGCTCTGTCTCGTGACTTAAGAGCAAAATTTTATATTTTATATATTTATTCAATTTATTTAGAGGAACATCTATTGGATACCACTAACTTTATATGCAACCAAGAACCAATTCAGGTTGACAAAGAATATGACGCCACCGCCTCTGTTTACATGATTCCAGCTATTATCCGCCTACGCGAAAGTAAAGCGATGTAGTTCATTTGGTTATGTTGAAAAAAAACCTTCTCATGGGCGCGTAAATATTACAATATAGCTAAAGGTTTCATTCTCCACAGAAAAATTATCTGAATTCAAATTTAGATGGTGATAATCCGTATGGTGTGTTAGATGAACGCTAGTCACCCCAATCCTTTTAATGAATATTCTTAGGCTTTAATTTGGCAATACTGAGTGTTTAACCACATAAGCATTTTGGTGTATTTTTATCCCCTTAGTGTTAGCCATATTCAACTGCGTCCACCCAAAGTGACCCTCTTCAATATTTTCAATATATATGGCACATGATATATCAAATGAAAGCTAATAACTTGAATAACTTGAAAATGTTTTTTTGTGCTATCGTAGTTTTGGTATGAATAATATTATTATAATTATATCATTTATATTTATTGATATTGAATAGAATTTTTTTTCATAAGCCAGTAATTGTTTGATTATATAAAATAAATATGGAAATCTTTAAAAAATCTTCATCACTTACTATTTTGAAAATATGCATTTTCGCACTTTTCTTCTTGTACAAACACATTTCTGTGCATCCTAGACGCGGTGTTTGCGGCGCACACATGCAAGGAGGTTTACATCGCTGAAGGTCTGGTTCTGGACCTTGAATATCTTAGAGGCCTAGGACTGAGAATCTGGGGAGTCATACTCCCGGGATCTTTTATTTGAAGAGGGGCTCTCGTCCAGCCAATTCTTTTCGCTGCGGCCCTGATTCCGTTTTTGTTTGGGTTTCTTGCCTGGGGTCTTATCCCGAATGGACCCTTGCTCCACCACCTGGATCGCGCAAGAGGTAGACCCTTGAAGGTTGATCCGAGTCGCATTAGGGGTTGGACCGACCCAGACCTGGTTGGATAACAGGGCGGTTTGAATCAGAGGATTTACCCTTCCCTTGTTTTGAGCCAAGTTGTATTGTTATTTTTGTGTTTCCATGGCGGTCCCAAGAGAGAAGAGGAACGCGAAAGGTCGCCGCCCTTAACCCTCTGTCCGGGCGGAAGGCTAGGTACAACGGGGTTTCGCCTGGTATCGTTATTGAAACCGTATTTTTGTTTCCCGGTAGCATTCAGCCCCCAGCACGATAACGTACACCTTGGCTTAAGGAAGAAGAAAGCCTTAGTTGGCCAGCATAAAATGTTAAATATTTTAAACATGCAAAGGTAGAGTTGACATCCTTTTGGTTTTTAGGTCGCTTTGGGCCATGTTCTAACTAATTTGTTTTTTTTTTAAATCAATATAAAATACTCTCTGTTTCTCATTTTGCTGTTGATGACGCGAAAGCTCACGAAACTACCAGTGGTAAACCAATAAACTTCACGCACTCTTAAAATTAAACAGCAATTAAGGACTGTTTTTTACAATGACCATTATTTAAAATATTAATTTTAATTTTTACAGCAAATGCCTGTTTGATTGAAAAGAGGCAGAAATCTGCTGAATATCAAAGTTAACGGCTCTGTATGTTTAGAATGTGTACGCGAGTATATTTCTTTAAACGGGTCAGTGGGAAATCGGATAAGTCGCGAACATTACGAAGTTTGGATGAAATAAAGTGGAACAGAACCACGAAGCTCAACGAAAATAGATTCGTTACAGTTATCGAAAATTATGGTAGAAGCTCACGAATTGATTAATCCGGCGGATCAATTAAACATCAAGGTGCCGGAAGATATTAAACTTCCGGCAATATCCGCAAAGCACGTTTGTTGATATGGCTCTTTGACAAATAAGGTTCTAACGAAGCGGTTTAATTGCTTAGATAAAAATCCAAGTAGTTTATTATAGTATTTTATCGGTTTCATTGATGATAAAGATCTACTTTTCTAATTATTTTACATTAACATATTACTTGAACAATTAAAAAATCTCTTGATAAACCTATCGTTCTGTTTAGTTCTTTACTCTCTATAAATTGTAGTTGTCGGAGACATTATTCGTGGTCAAATTAATCCTGGTTCAAATATCTTCAAATCACAAGAAAACCACTTGGTAAGTAAATATAAATTAAGCTTCATATCTTTGCTTAAGATCAACACCAAAAGTCTACTATCCCACAACTTCAAATCCGACTAGTTTCCTTAGTTATTTTTATTTAGTAAATAGTTGAAAGTCTTTGGTGTTAAGAACGTCTGACAGGAAATAATAGAAGTTTTTAAAGTGTTCTTTCGAAGTATGTGACTTTCTTTACATTATTCTGTCATTCAGCCTGTTCATTTTTTTTAACTCCACCTTTCTCTGAAAATCCACAATTGCTGCCGTATCGTAATTCCTGCACACCATATGAAATATTTTTTTCACAAAAAAGTTGTGTTGTAAGTCGGAAAATTTTCCGAGGAAAATGACCGAGGCCTTTTTTTCCGGAAAATTAAGAACACTAGCTTAAACCACTACATATATAATTTTTTTCTGCAAAATTAATCTCTTACACTGAAGAACCTAATTGCTGACATGTTTTTATGAGAGTTTAAATTGTTTTGAAATTTAAGGTATTGTTTAGATTTGAAAGTTTGGCAATTATTTATAGATGTTCGCATTCGTTAATTTTATTGAAGACAGTTCTGTCGAAGTTGTGCCAATGTCGTGGTGTTTAGGAAAAAAAAGCGAGTTATTGGCCAAATCATTTGAAAATGAGTGAAAATTCAAAATTAGTGCAAAAACAAACATGTACAAATAAGAAGTGGGATAGCAGGAAGTTAGATTGTTAACCCCAACTCCAAGTAATTCAATTTTTTTATTTTAAAAAACTCTTGCGGTCAAATGTATTGGGAAACCACATGTTCCGCTGTTACCATTGAAAAAGCAAGGAAAAAGTGCAAACAGGCAAAGGAAAAATAAAACATTTCGCAAATAAAAGAATACTAAGTGATTTGGAAGAAAGTGATAAGGGAGATGAAGGCAAACATTCTGACAAAAAATCTGAAAACAGTGACGAAAACTCACACGATTCAGAAGAGGGTTCGTTACGTTATCTATACTCAATTTATTTCAAAACAATGTGAGGTAATAATTATAAAGACTAATATATTCATCGTTGTTAATATAACCATAACGTCCGAGAAAAGAAAAACAAATAACAAAATGTTAATCTGGAGCAAGTACGTGTAATATATAATTTTGAAGGTTTCACATTAGACATTTATTTGAGATAAACCATCAGATTTGCAAGAGAATTATATTTCGAAGAAAAGTAATTATTGAATAATGTGAACCAGATCGAGTCATTCATAAATTTTGTGCCTGAGGCCTGATTATTTGTGGCCTCAGTATACCGGTATGTGACTAAAGTCCAAAGCTAGTGGCGTTGGGACGGTAAGCCAAAGGTCTTAGGTTCGATTCGTGCCCGCAGTGATATGATTTTTCTCAGTGACTCTGGTATGGAACTATACGCAGAGGTATTCCTTGTTTTAAATGAAACTTCTTATTTAAATCAAAATTTATTAAGTAGGCTTTGTCCCTAACAGCCTTTCCCATTAATTCAGAGAGTTATCTCGTTGTTTTGGGCCATCGCTGCTGGGGAAGGTAGGGATGACTCATCCTCGCTCGCGTCGTCCACCTTCGGAATTCTATGAGTCGCTTAAATATCCATATTGAGTAAGATTTTCTAGTCCATCGACGGGTGGCCGACTATTATTCTACATTTTGACCTAAGGGATTATGTCGGCCCGACTCTAAAATGTTATCGAGAAAGATTATGGCGAGCTATGTGTACACTGAACGTAGTTAAAGTTTTATTGTCAAAGTTTAGTGGTCCATTTAGTTTAAATTCCCATTTTCATTTTTAAGGTACCTGTGAACCATGTCTGATTGTGTCGGTCATCGATACCAGAAAATTGGCGACCTGAAAATGCCTCAAACTGTTTTACCGGACGCCGTGAAGTCAATCTTTAACCTGCAGGTACAACCCAACGACTTTGTATTGTGCACGTTTCCCAAAGCGGGAACTCACTGGACGAGCCAAATCATTCAACTTTTAAGGAACAACGGACAACCGACGAAAGTGGAACTCGAGAACATTACTAATTTCTTTGTGGTGGAAATTTTGGGCGCCGAAATACTAGAAAAGCAATCTTCGCCTCGATTTTACCTCACTCACTTGGACGCTCATCATTTCCCGCTGGTGCCATCGGCCAAATACGTCGTGGTTATTCGCAACCCCAAAGATTGCTTACTGTCCACGAACCATTTTTTGAACACCGATTTTCTGGGAAAATCCGGAGGCAGGATTGAAAATATTTTCGAGCTTTTCCTATCTGGCGATGTGGCTTTTGGTAGTTACTTCGACCACATCCTCTCCTGGTACGAACATCGAAACGACGAAAATGTCCTCCTGTTGCACTACGAGGAATTGCAGAGGAATATCAAGCCCACCATAATGAGGATCGCGACGTTCTTGGGAAAAAGTTCGAGAATTTAACGCGAAATGACATTGTCCTCGATGACATCGTCCACTTCAGCGGTTTCAAATACATGAAAGAGAACACGGAAAAGGATATCGAAGCGGTGTACAGTAAGTGTGGACACCCAGACATGAACCTCGATCAATTACCAATTACCAAAGGTCTGAAAGAGTACTTCAAGGCAGTGCAGAAGCAAACGACTACCAAAGAGAGGAAATTCATTCTTCTGAGAAAAGGCGCTGTGGGCGAAGGAAAAGTTGTCCTCTCAGACGACATGAATATGAGAATGAACCAGGAAATCGAAGCACGATTTTCAGGGACTGATATTTTGGACTACTGGAAATCAATCGGATGCTTGTAATCCACTGCTCTTCAATACCAGTATCAAATTTTTCAATAAAAACCAAATCAATCCCTTTTCTTGAAGTAAATCGCAATGTTTTATTTGATTTTATTTTATTTTAATGAATGTATTGATTTAAATAATCAATGGGCTTTTTCCAGTCTTGATTCGACACATACTGAATATATGGTTTTTACATAAGCCCATAACTCTTTGATTATATAATATAAGATAAATATGGAAATCCTTTAAAAATGTTCATCACTTTCGACATTATTATTTTCAAAATATGCATTTTCACACTTCTCTTCTATCAGCTATGTAACCTAAAATAAAATGTTAAATAAATGTTATTACTACCTAGTATTTAATTTTGCTCAAATCTTTTGCAGTAATTGAAAAAAATCTTTATTAACTCTTAAATCAAAATTTTGGTTTCAAAAGTTATGTACTGATCAATACTTCTTGGCGGGAGGGTAGGTTATACTGCATAACAATTTATTTGCCAATTATATCGATTTGATGAAAGCTACTAATGGTTTTTAAATGAGATCAAGAACACATGAAGTTGTTATATAAATTGGGAAAATTAATTGAAAGGCTGTGCTTTGAAAGTGCCTCACTATTCATCTTACTCGAGAAAAAATATTAACTAATTTGTTTCTTTGACTCGATCGTTATTGGTGGTTTAAACAAGTTGGCAATCCAAAATATACCTCTCCTCGAAAGAATTGTAAATAGTGGTATTAATTTCTCGAGATGACCCTTAAAGATATCTCCGCAATTCAGAGTTATTTACTAAAACGTAATCCCGGTTCAATCCCGCCCGGTATAAAATTTTAATTTTAATCAAAATAATTGAGACGAAACAACCGAGTTTAATATATTCAGAATAATATAAATTAAGTAGTTACAACAGCGAGTACTAAAACAATGCTTAATTGTATTTAACCCTATTTACAGAACAAGTTTATCAGTTAAATATAATACGAAGAAAATTTTAATGGAAGAAATATCTACAGAGGATATTTCCGGACGTTTTCGTGGAAAAAACATTTGCTCAAAAAATTTAGATACAAATATAAGATCAAAGAGTAGACAAAAAACAACATTATCTCGATTAGTAAAAATAACATACGACCCTTCCTTGGCCTAACAGCCAGATACATATTATATTAAAAAAAAGCTTATCCGAAAAAATTAACCTACTGACAATTAAAGAGTTTAACAACGTCATTGAATAATAAATTACAGATTTATAACACAACGTAAAAGGAATCAATAACACAGCGGCAACGAATCAAAGTCCTAAAACCACGCTTCCGGTTCAATTCCCGACGAAATAAAAACAAGATCACAAAAATTAAAAAACAAAGTTCAATAAAAAATATCCACAGATATTGTATTGTATTCATCCGTTTAGTAAAAAAACCCACTATATCATAATGGTTCCTTTACTTTAATATGTTCCCTAAGGAAGTCAATGGCTTGGCGGTGAACTATCCGCATGGTAACAATGCGACCCGAGTTTAATTCCTGATGACAATAAAATTTTACATTAAAATACTTAAATATTTAATTCAATATAAGATTAATATTATTTATAAATATTAAATTAAATATCAAATTAATATAATTTATAAATATTTAATTCAATATAAGATTAATATTACTTATAAATATTAAATTAAATATCAGATTAATATAATTTATAAATATTTAATTAAATATATGATTAAAATTATTTATTAATATTTAATTAAATATAAGATTTATATAATTTATAAATATTTAAAATGATGTAGAATAAATTATGGTACCTAACGTTATAACTTCGTTAAGGACATTTGCCAAAGCGGTTTCCGAAAAACACCGCAGTTTAACAAGCGTCGGTGGCTTAGTGGTTAGAGTAAATCTCTTGCACGCAGCAGACCCGGGTTCGATTACCGGCCGGTGCCAATAAATCGCAAATTGATACTAAGATGAAATACCGTGAACATTTGGTAGAAACCCTGCCATTGGACGTTGAGAGGTTGCGTAACACTTAGCACTCGGTCCGTCCCAAAAGTCAGTAAGCAAAAAGTTGAAGATATAACGCCCGTACAAACACAACACAATAAACGCAAACACAAACACAACATACTCAACAAAAACACCAACTCAACAGACTCAACACCCACAACCGTCACAACAAAAACACAGCATTCACGCCCTACACATAAACATTACAATAACGCAATATCCAATCAAACTTTCGTTAGTTAAGACCGTTACGACGGTGAGCGTTAACGAAAAAACACCATCCAAACCAGACCCTACCGCAAATTAATCCGTTAACGCTCGCCGTCGCACGGTGGTTTGGCCCTTCGACAGTCCTAGCAACTGCGAACGCAGATATTTCGGGAAACTGCGTACGCAGAGATTACTCTTTGCATCGAAAATGCGAACGCGATCGCAGGACAGACAGAAAGACACACAGACTGACAGACACGGTGATTGTATAACCCCTCCTAGAGGATATAGTCCACTCGGAGAGGTAAAAACCATAATTTCACATTATCAATAAACTTTTCGCATTTTAAACTTAATTTTTAGCAAAAAAACCAGCTGTATATTGTATAGGTTTTGTATTTCTACAATTTGTTTACTTTGTAATTTTTTTAAAGAGTACGGAGATCTTACTCTCACTATTTTTTTGTAAATATTTGGGCTTTATTAAATAGTCTATATGTAAAATATATTAATTTGAAAGTGTTCTACGGGTGTTAAGCTTTCATTTAATACATGCCATATTTATTGATAATATTGGCATTTCCACTTTCGGTGGGCGGGGTTGAATTTGGCTCCTCCTAGCGAGATAAATATACAACTTGGGCAGTGCCAATTTTTGTGGATTTTAGGCTATATTTTACCATTTACGCGCACACGATAAACATAACAGCAAGGATTTATGTAGAGCCTACGATCGTTCCAGAGTTGCTGTTTCCCTTACTGGGAGAAGAGAGGAACGAGTGCACGAGGAAAAGTAGATGGGCGTGGAGATCACCCTGGTGCTGTCTACATGTTTTCTGTTGACGTACTTGATGTGACTTAACAAAAGCGTCAGATAAAACCAAAACACGTTTTCATTCGCAATGGCGTAGCTATAGAACTTTAACCACCCTTGGCGTTATTCACGAGTGCGCCGACACCTAGTAAGTCAGGTGTATGCGGCGACTAAAACTCAACTGATTTCTTTGTTGAACTCATTAGTACTCTCAAAATTTACCCAAAGTTTTCGAACTCTTCAACACTCAGGGTGAACTCTCTGAAACTCCCAACATTCACACTAAACTTCCCAAACTCACACAAAACTCCGATGAAACTCTCATAAACTCTCAATTGAACTCCCATGAAGTCTCACTTAGGCAGTAAACTCTCACAAACTCTCGTGGAACTCTCCCAAACTCTTGTCGAACTCCCACAAACTCTAAAAAACTTGCGAACGAATTGAAGCTCTCAAAAATGCGCTGTTGCATCGGCTGTTGCTACCAGATAACCGAGGGGGGGAAGTAAGATTTTAATTTTGACATGGTGTTGAAAATTAAACTAAAAACTCTCTCCGAACTCTGAAACTCTATCTCCTATCTTTAAAAAAAGGATTCAAGGGTGATCATGCGAACTATCGGCAGGTTTCAATACTTTGTTTCTTGGTTATGGTATATGATCACATATACACTTTCCCGAAACGCAGCACAGCTTCATTTAAGGAAGATCCGTCGAAACTAACCTTCTGTCCTTCGTCAACCACGTGGAAAATATTTTCAGAAATCATGGTTCGATTGACACTATCTACATCGACCTTTCAAAGGCTTTTGACCATGAATCACATCCACTCCTGATTCAAAAACTAGCGACCCAAGGAATGTCTGGTACTCTTCTTGATTGGTGCAAAAATTACCTAAAAGATAGGCTGAACCTTATAAAGTGTAACGGTGAAATTTCGGTCAATACCTACCCTGTACTGTTTGGTGTACCGCAAGGCTCGTCACTCGGAGTTCTTTTTTTTTCCAATATTTATATTGCCAACCTTACTTCCGTTATCTCCAACTCAAAATTCTTAAAATTTGGCGATGACCATAAACTAATACAAACAATATATTCATCGTCCGACTGCAAGATTCTACAAAATTATTTATAAATGCTAAATACTTGATTTATTGCAAACAATCTACCGATTAATGAGCAAATAGCTATTGTAGTCACTTATTCCTGGAAACCTAGCGCCATATTTTACGACCACGAGTTTAATTCTAAAGTTTTACAACGGAATCATTCAACTAAAGATTTAGGATTTTACTTGACAAAAAATTAAATTATTCGAATCACGTCCAACAAGTTTTCCTGGAAAAACTCGCGAACGAATTGAAGCTCACAAAATTGTGCTGTTGCAATTAGGAAAAAGCTTTAAATTACCTACACAGCTAAACACTGTTTCTTGTTTTTTAACACTCTTAAACTCCTTTGGAATGTCTTCTCTTACATACTGCTCCATAATTTACGGCAACACTTGTCACTCTAATACCTCAAAATTTGATAATAGTGTTAAAAAATTCACATACCTTTACAGACATTTCTACCCAGGCACCCAAATTTTTTTAAATATCGGCTCTGTAAACGCTTGGAGCAACAAACACAGCACCCCACACAAGGAGAACGCAACCCGTCAAAAGACGTGCATTTTCTTGTGTAAATGTTTCATTGGTTAGACGCTTTAGCGTCTGCTGCCGTCGGAAGGGGAAAATTCGGAAATTGTCTTTCCCCGTTCCGTAAAACGTTCAGCGTAAAGGCTTGTCTAATGAAATTTGTACACAGCATTGCGTTAGCGTGTTTAAAGGTAGGCTGTTTTCTCCTTGTGTTTGTTGTTTGTTGCTCCTACATCAAATTTTTACATCGTGTTATTATTAAGATTAAGACAAATGATTGTAGTGATATTTTATCTTCAATATATTTCAATTGTACAAATCTAATTTTAACG
Source organism: Leiobunum rupestre (assembly GCF_980474605.1). NCBI lineage: Eukaryota > Metazoa > Arthropoda > Arachnida > Opiliones > Sclerosomatidae > Leiobunum > Leiobunum rupestre. The sequence continues at coordinate 16,132,918 of NC_143385.1, read as the reverse complement.
TGATATTTATTTTTTCAAACCGAATAAATAATATACTAGAACTATAAAGATAGGTATCTTGTGAAATATATTAGTTCTAAACTCTACCCTTTTTATGACAATTAGTATTTGGTATATTTATAATTTAATTAAAAATATTTTTTAACAAATGCATGTTAATATATATATATATATATATATATATATATATATATATATATATATATATATATAGTTTCACTCTTAATATTATTACTGTATTGTAATCATAATCATAATTTGTTTAAATCATCGTTACCACCGTTGAGATAAAATTTACTCTTTTAAACCACGAACTACCCATCGCGTTAATATTTCTAAACTTTTATTTATTGTATGATGGCCATGAATCTATCCGATTCTTCGAAAAACGCGACTTTACTGGTGCAGTCTATTTATGGCCAAGGAAGCTAAAATTAAAAATAGAAAATGATAACGTGGTCAGAGGTCCATTAAAGTTAGACAACTTAAACTCTATTTAGTGGACTTTCACCTAATTTGTATATCCCGTGTAAGAATATAGTTTATAATGGCTGTAATTTATGTTATCAACCAATAACAAACGATCCAATGAACGCGAGGGGTACCTTTAGGTACCGCCGTTTTGATTTCGACGCTAAAAAATAATTACTTCACGTCGAACAGATGGACAGATCAAACGGTGATCAAACAATTACGTGATCGAAGTTGGAACAAAAATTGGACAGATCAAACGGTTATCGAACTATTACTTCATCCAAAATGAATCCAATATTATTGGGCAAGTTTTGATCCAATTCTGATGCAGTGTCTACGCACATTTGAATAAAGTAATAATATTTCTTAAGATTATCAGAAAGAGTTAAGGGATAAATTTCAGGTTGTTAACTACTAGGAATAGCGTTTAGTAGCTTGCCAGAATAGTACATAAAAACACAAAAGGTTGAGTTATTAACAAAACTATAACTGTGAAGCTGTAAATCCGAGACTATGATAAAGTAGAAGGGTGGGTACACCATAGAAAGCAGCTATGTCTTTGTTTTCAGTAACTAAAGTTTGTCATGGCTATGTCTTACAGAAAAACGTTATTTATAAAGATTTTTGTTAAGTTAATTGAAATCTGAATTATTAAGCTTAATGTAAAATATACAACTCAACTTCCGGATATGACATCCAATCTTGATCCACAGTATTTGGTACAAAATTATTGGATCATTTCTGGATAGAACTTGATAAAAATTATTTGATCCAAAAATATTTTATCCCAGTGCCGGCCCGAGGCAAATTTTTCTTTACCACTGAGGCGCCCCCTGAGACTTGGCGCCTATCGTATGGCCGGCCCTGTTTTAACCGTTCGGGATAAAATTTGATCCAGTCTTGATCCAATGTCCAAAATTTTATCACGTGATTTTCGTAAGGGATCTCGGAACCAAGCACTATTCTACAAACCAAAATCATAGACGCTTATGAAATCTTTGAAGAATTGAATTTCATCTGTAGCCGAGTATTCTCTGTAACGACGCCCTTTAGGGTCACCCCCTTTCATATACATATGGTCAGAGATGGGCAATTACCAACCCTATCTCCCCTCCAGGCGAGAAATGGTTTTGGCCCACTGCGGGGGGCTTCGGAGAATTCCGAGAACGTTTGGGCAACGCGTGGAAATGTATCAGAGCCGTTTATACCTTGTGAAAATAAAGGCAGTTCTTTTTTGGATGTAATACTATAAAGACGTCTTCGTCGTCCCGTAAATTTATTCTAGATTATCATCTAAGTATTAGTTATTAAGTTTTAACATCGTAACTAATTATTTATAACGTGTTTTATCCGGGCCACGTTATATCTTAAAGCTTTTGTTTCTTAATTATGTTCAATCGCTGGAGCTGAACACGTTCTTTGACATAATTTAGATACAATTGTAGCAATAGAAAGCACTAATCCGAAAAGGAAAATGGTCGAGACCGAACCGAATTCGCACAGGCTCATGACAAATTTTTCATTTCTATCTTCGACGAACAGTCGTTTGTCCATCTCAAATCTTTTAACGCTATTTAGCCGTTCGTACAAGTGGATTTCTTGGATTTTCACATTTCTAAAATTTTAAATTCCAAATGATCATAAGACTTTCAAAATGGGCTACACAAAAAGACACAATTATATTATTCAACTCAAAAATTAAGGATGTGAAACAATAAATATAATTTAGTTCGTTAAATCACCGAATACTACCTTAAAGGGTTTTTAATTATTTGTTAATTTAAATTGGTATAATTACGGTAAGTTATTGCTATAAGAAAAGATTTTCCTATATTGCTAAGCTGAGCTAGCTCTAAAAAGTAAAATAACCAAAATGCTAAACTATACTATGCTGTTAAATAAAAACAGACCTGAAGTGCTAAACTGTGATCTGCTGTTAAAAAATGGAAGACCGGAAATGTTAAGCTATGCTTTGCTATTGGAAAAGAAAATGCTCGGAATGCCGAGGGTGGTCGTTTGCTAAACTGTTCTAGGCTTTTTGAAAATGAAATGATCGTATGGTAAACTGTCTTATACTAAACTATATATTTGCTTTTTGAAAATAGAAGGTAACCAAAATCAAACCAACGAGTTCCGAGATACGGGATTAAATTGGAAGATTGACTCGAGACCCACGTTTTCGTTATCAAGACATGGTTCTGTCTATTCCAATGTAAGTAACTTTAATGATAACAATATTTAACGGTGGCTCGCCGAAAAGTTAATGACTCGTTGGCAGCGGTTCAAAGTTATCAATAAAATAGCAGTTAAATCAGCATTATGTTTGTAGCGTAAATATCAAATTTCCTAACGGTCGGTAGGTTAGATGGCGCGAGTTGGTCCCCAGTTTAAATTTTATAAAGCGCTAAATCCGATGTATAAGACGTAAATCATTTCTTCGTTAGTATGTAAACCTTGAAAAATTAAATTGAATTCTGGATATCTATATATTTTTAAATTTTATACATCGATTAAAATAAAAATGCGATCATTCTCAAATAAATAGTTTCGTTTATACTATTTTGTGATAGGATGTTTAACTTGGGACACTTAATCCTCAAAGTTTCCCAAACTTAGCTTCAACTAAGGCTAAATAATTATTTGTTTTAAAATTGAATTCGCATACGACAATAAATAATTTAATTTCATATACTGTTTCTAGCATTTGAAAATCAAAATGTTTGTGATAGCATTTCATAGCTAAAGCATTGTATTTCAAAATATGCAATTTTTTGCTTTGATTCAGCACCTATGTTAAGTCGCGGTTTCTTAAGGCACGATTTGGATATATTGTAATCAACATACTACACTAGAAAATTATAGAAAAAAATCATAACGTAATTAGGTCATTAGGTTTTTTATGACAGAAGTGTCCGTCGGCGCTGATTTAAAAGTTATTGCGCAGTTGTTAAAATAGTTTAAAAAAAATAAACCACCATAGATTTGAATTACAAAAGCAAATTGTAGGATTTGTCTGTGGTGGAAAACCACATTTTGGGTTAAAAATGGGAAACCCTACCTATACGGTCGATTAACAAGCCATATTGAATAGCTGGGTGATAGAAAGCGCCATCTATCGAAATATTGCATTGTTGTTTTTTCAATAATTTGGTATATGAAAAAGAATCTAGCTCATGGACTACTTGAGCTATCTTATTACTTTATTTTTGAACTAAATAAAAAAAATTAGAGTCACTTATCGAAATGTTTTTCAAATCTTTCTAAAAAAGTCTCCGAAAAATTTATTTTTGCAACTGGACAACTGTCCAAAATTATTGGTAGGGGAGGCTCCACCTCTAGTGCCCCAAAAGAATATCTATTTATCTAGTTTTACAATTATGCAATTTAAGAAACTTTTTACTTTTGGTTGAGACGTTCAATGCAGTTTGCGGATATAGATGGCGCTATGGGAAATGCAGAACTTATGTCGAACACTTATTTTCCGAAATAAAATTTATCGTCGTCTTCCGCCGAAAGGTTTTCAGGTCCCACTATATCTATGGCAAGTCTTGTCGTAAACAAAGCAAAGAAATCAAAATTCAATAGTTTATCCAGAGTGTAGGCCAAATTGTTGGCATGTAACCAGTTTTTCTTATTGGATATGTAATCTAATAGTTGTTTTATTTGATCGTTTTTGGAATTCTACAGGATAAATGTTATTAATAGATCTTTCGAATTTTTCAGAGCATTCAAATTTGAAAACAAGTCTTCTTCTTTTTAATCAAACTCATCATCAGCCATTTGCATAAGGGTTTTGAAACAGTTTCATCTATTGTATACTAAATCAAAAAAAACTATAATGATGACTTGTCATATAAAAAACTCGTGTTAAATAACCGAAAAATCTACAGTTTTCGGTGGAATTTCATAGTTTAGTTGTAGTTTGTAGAGTGTAGATTGGCAATCGCGTGCCAGTAATCTATAACCTAGAAAGTATTTATTTTTCTTGGTAAAAATGACAATATTGTATTTTTTAGAATTTATAATATACCCCGTTTCCCCCTTTTGTTCCGGGTAAAAATAAACCACGATGCTCGTGGAAATCCTCAACATAACCATTCTTCTAAGTATAAATAATTACTGATTATCAAACTTTTCTGCTAAAATTTTATTGCGATCTAATTTGTTCATGTACGGCATTAGAAAGATTTACCTCCAGCGTTGTTTATAAAAGATGTAGCTCGACTAATAACCGGATCAAATTATTTATTAGAAGAATCCTTATAATTGAAATTTCAACTTTAATTTTAAGGTAGTATGATATTTGTCTGTGATATTTCATCGCGTAAGAGTGAAAATTTTAAATGATTTCTTTTATAGAAATCTTGATTAAATGTTATTTTATGAATGATTTAACTTTAGTGAGAGCGTTAAAATTCTGTTAGTCGTGTTATGATTTGAGCAGTTTTTTTCAGAAGCGTGGAAACATGGAAGTACATTTTACCTAGGAGCCACAAACACAGCACCCCACATGGAGAACGCAACCCGTCAAAAGTCGTGCATTTTCTTGTGTACAATTTTCATTGGTTAGACGCTTTAGCGCCTGCTGCCATCGGAAGGGGAAAAAGTGTCTTCTCCCTTTTGCTTAGAACGTTCAGCGTAAAGGTTCATCCAATGAAATTTGTACACAACACTGCGTTAGCGTGTTTAAAGGCTAACTGCGTTATCCTTAATTGTGTTTGTTGCTCGTAGATTTTACGACTTTGGTTAATAGCGTGCTGGCTAGGTAGTTTGTATTCTTTGGTCATGTGGGGCCAAATTACTTCTGGTAAAATTTTTCTAACGGTGTAGACAATAGAATTTTCTATAAAATAAAATGAATACACAGTAAAAAATAGAGTATGTTGCTCTTACGTCACCAAACACGGCTTTATTCACACACGCTATTGTCAAGCGCGCTAGAAAAACCTATATTCATCTGGCGACTGTCGCGTGCTTGTAGACTTGTTAAATCAGAGGCTGTGAATCCTCTAAACATTGGTTTTCCATTAATATAAATAAACTCTTAGGTGTGTTTTACCGGAATTCATAAGTGTTACTCGGAATATCGAGTTACACTCAAGACGTGGCGGACTCTGATTGGCTGGCGTTGTTCTTCTACATATCTTTCGTTGTATAACACCAAAGTTACCTAACATCTTATGAGTATCTACTTTTACTCCTCCCTATTTCCTCGTTGATTTCTCGAAAATAGTTTCAGAAGAGAAAGTGAATGTTTCAACATCATAAAGCGATATTCGGAATCCGCGTCGAGTCTTCAAAGGCTCATGCTTTTGAAGGTCAGGATAAATTCTTATCTCCTAAGTATTTTATGAATTTCTAATAACGCCTTTTAGTTATTGATATAAAATGAAATATTGAACGAATCTCTGAAGCGAGAAAAAGCGATCCTCTCTATGAAACTAAGTACACAAAATCGAAACATTTCACTTTTATTTTCTTACCTTAAATTTAATTTCGGTTACTGAGTTTCGAAACAGATAGGGTTCAACCTTTTCCATGTGCAGTACAAGATCGTCAACGGTATCTATTTTGACTTATTAAAAACAAAATTTGGGCACAATTATATTCAGCGACACAAATCAAGTATGGAAGCTCACCAACAAAGCTAATAATTACATATAAATAGAATAATTATTATATTAAGTGTATTTTATTGAAGAAATAGAAAATACTGTAATATACTCTGCATATTTTTTCTTTTGTTATAACTAACATAAAGTAAAGTGATATTTAAATATTGAAATAGTGTCTCACCTGCAATCGTCTAGGATACAACACTTTTTACATTTCAGCGATAATACAATAGCGACATCTCTAAGTCAAAAACGCATACTACCGTAACTCGCTCATTACGCCTCCATGTGAGGGAAATTTGCCGAATGCGAAATAGCTAGAAATCCAGACAAAATCCTGTTTTTTAAAGTTTGTTCTTTTTATATATTTATTTACATACTTATTTATATTTCTTTTTAATTTAATACTTGGGGTATAGGTTGCATTAGCTCTTATTTATCAAATGAATAATTTACCTTGCACAAAATTACTAAAGTATTTTTTAATCAAGGTGAGAAAGCCAATGCTCTTTTGACAGATAGCCACAAGAAATGGTTAAAATGCCTCCAATTCAATTCCACATCGATTCGTGATCATACTTAGGTATGGTCAAGACATTTTATTTCTGGAAGTAAGTTCAATTTTACTTCTATCAATGTATAGAAAATAGGTTTTATTTCGTGTATATTTAATATTTCAAGGACCATCGCAGTTGAGTGATTCAAATCATCCTGATTGGCAATCAACTCGGCATCTTAATTCCGAAATTTCTTCCGAAGTTAACAGTCGAGTAAAATTGGACCGTTATAAAAGAAAACTTCATTGTCACATCCAATCATTGTGGAAAGCATTTTACATCTGAAGTAACATTATAAGTCAACAGTTACATCTTGCAAAGTAGAAGGAAAGTCAAATTCAGTTTCTTCTGTTTGGGTTTTCGAAGTGGAAGGCTGATCAACTAGATTTGTCCTTGGACCTTAAGATTCTTGTTTTTCATCTCAACTTTCAGTTCTCTCATTTTTTCTCTTTGAAGATAAAAATTACCAACAATTTCTGGTAAAATAGCATGTTAAAAATATAATTTAGCCTTCAGTGCGGCTGTGCTCCAAAAGTTTGTATTCGGATATATTATATCGAGGTGATGGTCTACCTTTGTCCAAATGAAGAAATCCGCAAACTGTGATTCAGTTAAAAATAGTTGTGTTTGGACCTGGTAAAAATATGAGTGGTTTCCATCCAAACAATTGCAATAGGTAATGCCATCGGGTGGAGCTCCAAGGTGGGGGTAAGCGTTGTTGAGAAATAAGCCACAATTTTCAACTTTAAAATTTAGATATTCTTTGTTCATGATTTTACTGTATACTCCTTTCTAGCAATACATTCATTCACTATACCCCATTTGGTGGCTTCTATTTGAAAATGATAAGAATTTGGGTAACAAACTACTTTAAGTAGAGAAAAGGATGGCATCGATGGATCAGAACGAAAATTCCTTTAAAATTGGACGCTGTTATACCAGCACGAAATGTATTCCAAGGTTTGCTTTTTGATTGTAGTTTCGTATCGGTTGCAACATTGAACGCTTGTTTTGCGCTAAAATTATTATTTAGCGTGAGGCAATAGTTCAAAAGCTCGGTGAATTTAAAACTTAATTTGCCCTCTTCAAAAAGCTCTGGCAATACTGGTTTGTACTTAGAACTTAAACATTTGGGGACAAATTCATCCTGATATTTAGGCAGAATACTGAAAATTGCAGATTTTTTAATTCGATTGAAAAATTCCTTCACACCAGCTGTCAAACTCATCATCGGTAATTTCCGGTACTTCTTTCTGTTTTCGTTCACCTTGACTTTTGGTTTTGCAAATAATCTATTTCAACGTTTAGCGCCTGATCAAATTTGATTTTCTTGGATTTTGGAGTAGATAGATTAGATTTCCACACTTCATAATTTAAGACAGTTTTTGTTACGGGAACCACCAATTTAGCTTTAACCCCAGTATAGCTCACAGTTTCGCAGTATCGGATAGAGTATTCGATGTAAAATAATAAAGGAGAAATGTGCGTACAGCATTCGGCTAGACCCGCAATGCATGTACTATGGCCAACCAAAATTTTGCCAGAGTTATGTTCGACTGTGACCCAGCAGTCGAGTGGCTTCTCTCGAAACCTTTGAGAATGTATTACCTACACTATAATTAAAGTTAATTTCTATTAATTCATATATATATATTCATATAAAACTTACCAAGCATTTAACAAAAGTAGTTTGTGGAGTTTTGCACGGATTTACAGATACATCTCGCACGTATCCTTATATAAACCTTTTATACCCGTCTAAGATTTGGTATTTATTAGCATGATCAATTGTATATAGTGACAAATCCGAAATTAAGTAAGTGTAAATAATTGAAACCTGTTCCATTTTCTTGATGTTCCCCAAAACTGTGAATGAAATCACTATTTTCTAACTTATATGGGTCCTCATTATTAATTATCGCAATTTTTTCGTCAACATACTCTACACGTTGCTCTTCAATCACGATTTTAGCCATTTTACGTAAAAATAGAAAAGACCCCAAAAACAAAACCTTTTTCCTAATATTTTAACATTTGAAGAACGAGCTAAATTTACCCTCACACGGTGGCGCTGAAGTGTGTCGCGCTCAAGAGTTTAATATTCAAAACGTTAAGTCACATAAATTTTATAGAGCTCTAACTAGTGACTCCCTATAGTACACTTAATACCTCCTAAATACTTGATCTAGTCTTTCAAGCCTCTGAAAGTGTTAGGATAAATAGACAGATTTTGTAAAAATGAGTCTATCTAATATATATAAATGAGTATATATATATATATATATCTACAGTTTTCAACTTAAATCGACCAAATTTGGTATACTATCTCATGGTACCCTGACTGTGGTTTTCGAGAGTTACGGTCGGCAAAACAAATTTGATTAAATGAATTAATTTAATAAATAGTGTATCCGCTATATAGAAGTTACTACACTTTGATCTTAGCCAAAAGACCGAGTTTCTTAATTCTTTAGGCATACACACGGAAAAAGCTTAAATGATGGCATTTTTTTAAAAGCCATTTTCTATAGACAATAAAGGCAAATTATTATGTTATAAACGTATACTTGGTTAAAATTGTCATTAACCAGTAGGTTATATTGGATACGATGGCATGCGTGGAGAAAGTTATGGCAGCGTTCTAGTTTATTGTTGAATGTAACAGATTTTTGTCACTGGCGCAATTTCCTTGATAAACTCTATCTCTTTTGGACATGCAACGGGGAATTGTAATTTAAGTACATAAACAAAACCATATAGTTTAATTAATTTTCATACGAAGAGATAGTACGCTTTATATATACTAGCTGAGAAGCCCGGGTGCCAGCTAATTGAGTAGATTGAGGTTTAGAAAACGGAAATAACATTCACTATACTTTAAATATGCAAATTTAATATAAATATAAATCTGATGTTTGTATGTTTGTTATCTTCAATGCACGCTGCTGCATGGCACGACCCTCGACCTGCCAGAGAGAGATAAACTCCCGTGTCAAGGGAGGGAGCGAAAGGGGTCGAAGGTCGTGCCATGCAGCAGCTAAGTGAAGCAAACAGAGAGGGATTAACTCCCGTGTATCTTTCTTGACAGCGCCTGAATGCCATAGCGTCTCTTAATTGACAGCGTGAGGTCAGGGGTTTTGGTCTTGCGGTCACCGGTTAGCAATTTCAAGACGCCCCTAAATCTTGACGGCAGGGGCGACAATGCCACAGGCCAAATTTCGTGCGAATCGGACAATTATCTTGGGCGTGTATAGAAGGTAACAAACATAAAAAAACAGATTATATATATATATATATATATATATATATATATAGCAGATTTATAGCGCAAGAATTTAATGCAATTATAGAAGTTTCTTTTAACCAAGGAATACTTCTGAACCAGTTTCCATACCCGAGTGACTGAGAAAATTATAATCAACTCGGGCAGGAATTGAACGTGCAAAATTTAGTTTAACGTCCCAACACCACAAGCAAGGCCACTAGCGAAAGGGCCTCGGCCATAAAATTTATGAATGACTCGATTGGGTTCACTGGTTTGACGGGTTACATTGTGTCCCGTTGTAGGGTTTTAATTGTTCCAATCGATATAGGGACAATATGAACTAGTCCAACTTAAGTAACTTTGAAATAAACAGTAAACATTTTAAATGGCTAAATTTACGAAAGAGAGTTACTGTAACCAGGGATCCATACCTCTACTTGGAATGCTTATCCTGCTGTATCACGTATGGTAAAATCAGTCTGACGGCTTTGGCCCCGCCTACGAGAGAAAAATACCCTCTGCGCGCGCTCCCCTCTCACCTTTGTTAAGTTAACATACCGACGTCAAAAAAACTGTCAGCCACATCGATACGAAAATCTGTCGCGATAAGCATTCCAAGTAGAAATATGGATTCCTGCTGAACTCTTTTTAAAAATTTTATTCGCCCCCTCGGTTTATATTATGGGATGTGAATAGACTCATTAGCATGTGTACAGCCTTATTCTTTGAAAATGACCCTGATTACTATATAGCGCGTTATTCTAAATTACCATCTAATTGAACTAACGACGTGAGCGATATCGTTCTCATTCTTCGTGAAATACCTATCTCATGAATTTCTTAAAAATATTAATAAAATAACTTACAATTGTTAGTGCAACCACCAAAAACAGTGAAATATCGCTTTTTAAATATTTTTTGGGGAAATAAGGTCACCAATGGATTTTCGTAGTACGAATAATGTAGCAGTTCCCGCTTTATCTTAGTTTCAAATAGCGCACTTAAAAATCTTTCCGTGTAACGGTAATAAATAGTGTAGAGAGCTGTTGGTTCGCGTATCATGAAAGGTTTGCCACCTACATCCTACGCATTGTAACCCGGCCTCCTGTTTAAAGGCATTAAAAGTCGCTGGATGACTTGGGCCTAGGGTGGTGCTTTGGGTGTTAGCCTAACTGATTATTATTATTTAAATATGTATGCAGGTTTCGTTTATTTTACACTCCTCAATATTTAATATTATAATGTCCAATTTGAAATAAAAATTCTTAAAACACCAACAACCAAAATAATAATAATACCTAATTAAATAACTAAAAATAAAATAAATTGCATAAATATCATTTTTATTACTATTGAATTAAAGTGAATTTTTATTCTAAATGACTTGAAAATAATTTTTATTACTATTGTAAGTGAAGTGATCTGAGCCACCTTTTTACGCTATAAACGAACTTCAGTGGTATTCTTTAATTATAAGTACAATGAGAAAAGGTTTGAAATTGCAAGGTTTTTTATAACATACCTTTCAAGTTTGTATAGATAAATAATAACAAAAATTATCAATGAAGAGCTTACCCTTATTTAAGTTACACTAAAAAATTCTAAAACAGAACCACAAATCGGAACGTAGGCTTACCTTGTCTGAGCAACAGTTTTGCCAGATTCAAATACTCGTTCACGAGGCTACTTGTAAATTTTCTTAAAGCAGTCTATTTAGTTTCTTTATTGATAAGCAACCAGTTAGGCGCCAGAAATAACGCCCCCAATATGAATAATGCATTGATATAAATTGCAATCTATAAATAACGGTAAGAAGACCATATAAAACATAATTAAAAAATTTATTTCACAAAAGGCAACATCGCATCAAGAAAGCTTTCGAAAACATTTAGCAACACACGTGATTAATTTTGGGGATATTGTTTGCGTTATTTTGCTCGTAAACCTAGTAAGACAATTATTTTCAACTCTCCAAAAAATGTTTCGTCTAATAAATTTATTCTTGATTATCATTAACAAAAAAAAATATTTATTTTCAAATCAATGAAAACAAAGAAATCACAAAAAGCTGAAAATCCACGTAATATCTAGCTCCTTTACATTAATTCAATTCCTTGAAGTAAAAATTGAGATGCTTACGTGAACTGGAAATAAATTCTGTAATGCCTCCTTTTGCATCGCGAACGGATTCTTAGTAAAGATGAAAACTGGGGTTGTTTCTATCGGGCTCAAGAAGTTGCATTTCTCAAACATGCTTCCGTCCAACCCATGCCAGTTTAAATTCAAATCGACTATCTAAAGAATGTCATTGAAACCAAAATTAAACCAAGTAGTTTTGTATGAGGTACTTATACTCTTATCACGATCATACGCAAAGACACCGAAATGCACTTGGTAATTATGCTTACAATTACTACTTCGCGTTTTAGATTTAAAACACAACATAAAGTTTATTACTGGAGCTAACTTCCTAAAATTCCTCTCTAGCTTAGATTGTAAAAATTCATGCTAGCGGGTAAAATATATTTTAAACACAACATGAAAATGAATATAGACACTTGGAAACAAATAAAATCCACTCCATTTGGAACTCAACTATGAACTCACTGAAGTACTTTATTCAAAAGAGGATGCTCATTTGTAGTTGTCTTAGCATTTTCATCCTAAGCAAGCGCTCAATTTTACGATGTAAGCTAAATAAGAATTTAACGAAGTAAGCAAGATAGGACTTTTACGATGCAAGCTTAAGGTTATTCTTCTTTGTGTTTGAAGTCTAAGAAAGCTAGAGAGGTGGCGATGTGTGTTAGCAAACAAATTTAAAAGGTGGTATTTAATAATAATAAAGCTGTGATTATTCTTAACTTTAGATATTTTCATCGATTGAATAACAATTACTCGATCAAACAGAAATAGGTTATCAAGGCCAGAAATGATTAGTTGCCGAAAGCGTGTTACAATCTTTCATGTTTATACTATACCTATATTTTATTTCTTGAATTAAATTAGCGACCCATCGAACTGGTAAGTAAAACTGGTTTAATCTAAAGGCCCTCATCTGTTTGTTACACTTACAACGTTTGAAGGTAATACTGTTAAACAATTTATCACCGTGTCGGAATTTTTAATCCTGTATAATTCAATCCTGTAAAGAAAATGAAAATATTTTATTAATATGTAAATTCTAGTATTCTCGCTTCTAATCATAAAGGAAATGTTTGTTACTTTTTACTGCAATATCTTTCAGCGTAGATAATGTAATCTTTCACTATTTCTCTGTACGTAGGTAAGAATTTTTCATAGTCCTATAAACATTATCACCAGATTTATTATATTTTGTCTCTAGACATTGTTTATCCGAAATATTTCATTTTTTCTCTATTTAGCGCACCTCTTTAATTCCAATGATAAATGTTTGGTTTTCATTATCCATACTGTTGAGAGTTAAATCACTTAAACCAATAAATAATGTAGTTCAGAATTTCCTGCTGACGTTTAAATCAGGTGGACATAGTAACCTCGACGCTACAGACCTTTCGCTGTTGGAAGCACTGTGCGCCGACCAGAATCTTCAGTTTAACTTTACACTCAAACTGCCGCTGGATAGAGAATGACGTAAACATTGAAATGCGCATATTTTCCCACACTGTGCCAAGCTCCGAAACTAAATTACACGTATACTTTATTTGCTATAGCTAGAAATAAAGTGTCTAATACAATGGATACCTTAATACCGACCAAAAATAAATAAAGTATGTTCGCTTTAAAGAACGTTTTCTTTTCGTCTAAGCCTCAGTGAACAAAACCAAAAAATGTAAAAACATGCCATGAAAAGAACTCTTGCCAACGAAAAAGTGTTCTCCATCTATTTATTGTTGTAAGAACTCGTTTCAAGGAACCACTCAAAGGTATTCGTGAGTGTTCTAATTATTGATAATTAGGAATTTTCTATTTCTCATTTTTGTTGCTTTTTTAATGTAATAACGTATTTGGTCCATAGTAGGTTTTTTTTGTTTTATTGATATTGGAAATTTGTTGAATGAAAATAAAAAATATTCTACTGGTCGGGATAAGACTGGTATTACGTTTGTAGGAGGACGCTCTGAATATGGCGGTATATCATTGAGTGCCGTGTCTAGTAGTTAATACGCCCAAGGGCGAACTCTTCAGAGGAGAGGGATATTTTGGCTAGCCAACTTGTGATATCTTTAAACTGAGATAAAGCTAGAAATGTATCTAACAAAATTTTCACGCTTTATGAAATATTATTATAAGAATTTAAATATAATGTTTCAAAACTTTAAATAGAGATATATCAAATCGGCCTGACATTTATTAAATAACGGAACAATAAAAACAAATAATAATAATCCTTGAATTTTCCCAACGCAAGACAAAATTATCAATATTGTTCGCGAGAGTAGCCGAGGCTCTAAGCGAACGGTACCTAGCAAGTACCCGGGTTTTTATCCTGTTTAATATTTATATACAGTATATCATTAACTACATACAATTTGCATGTTTAATGGTCTTTGCTTTACGTTTTCTTAGTCTTATGCTTTTAGTTGAGGGCAAATTTAGAAATCTAAAGTAATGGACAACGTATCGGAGTGCTTATTGATCTATGTAATAGCTAGTAAACCTCTTTAAATGCACAAACTAGAAGATATTGGATTTTACAGGCATATTAAAAAATACTTGATGGTTGTTGTTATTTATTTATTTAAATAATGACGTCTTCATGTATTCAATCTAGAATATGTTATTTTGTTAAGTTATACGTACAAATCGTAAATATCGGTTTCCATGCATTATATGTGAGCAGTCAAATACATTTAATAGTAAAACTCTTCAATAATATTGCACTCTGGTTTGATGTGTGTCAAAGAACGTGTATGCTCGGGCATCCGTCGATATCTGACGTTCGAATAGATATATAAAAGCCAAAATTTAAACCAGAGATTCTAAAAGTAGACTAGTTTCGCCATTTTGAAGCTCATACGTACTGTGTAGGAATTCTGGATATATTAGTATCCTAGGAAACTAAATATATCAATAAAACAAGTAGATAACGGTAGCTGACGGTAGGCACCAAAATTGTTCTTCTAATAAATGATATATAATTTCCAAATATTTTGTTTTGATATTCAACTGGCTTAACAAAGATTTATTTGAGTTAATTAAGCTATTTAAATTATAATTTTCTTCTAATTCTCCATAATAAAAAAATATTATTATAAAAACACTCACAAAATAAATCAAACACGTTATATAAAGGGTGTTATCAAGAATCTATTTAGGTACCATAAGAATATGGGAGCATAGCTTTAGCAAACTTTGTAACGAAAGTTCGTCTGCACTTTTCACACCACGTACACAGCGCACTCCAGCGTTAGAATCTGGCGTTTTAATTTTTTTTTTCATTTCGTTAAAAAGGCGGAAAAAGCAAATATCTGCCCAAATGGGTTTAAATCGGATTTATTCTCTTCCTTGGCGGAAATTAGTGTAAATAATTTTATTAACGACAATGGGTTGAAAGATGTTAATACTAGTTTGTTATTAAATAATAATTCCGAATGTAGTTTTTCTCTAATAAATAGTATTTGCTTCAATAATGGCTTTTGATTTCGTTTTCTTTTTAACATTTCTACGCGTAGTTCTTTTTAATTCTTATGGTACCTAAATGTATTCTTGGTTTTATGGATAAATACGTCCAAAATTCAGGAAGTGTGTACTATGGGTCCCAATGAGTTAATAAAAACGGGTCCTGAAGTACTTCTTTTGAGAGATATGGGCTTTTAAAAATTAACTTAAAAATCCGGTATACAGCCTTAAAACTGACGAACTTTATTGATTCCTGACTCAAAGTATTTTCATAAAATGATAAGTTGTTTATTATCAGGGAAGCGATAAAATTTATAGCAAGCGGCTGTTATATATTTAAAACATTGTATATACATATAATAGATCTCAACAGTTGGTGCAGTGTCACTGAACGTATTATTTAAGTTGCTGGAAAACCGTCTTGACACAAACCAATCAAGTACGGCAGACGAGCAGAATATAACAACCAATAAATGTACTCGTATTCAAACAATAAATAAAAGTATGTTATTTCTATAACAATAAAACTGAACAGTGGCAAAAAATCAATATTGTGCTTTTCGAAGTAAGAAAAGTCTGACGAGGGAAACAATCTATTTTAAAGTATTGATTTTGTTCCAAATAAAATTTTCTCGAGATGAATTATTCTAATAGACCATTCTACGAAATACTACTGATGTGTTTATTTACTTTTGTGTATAGAGAGGCAGAAGGTTTGGCCCGATTTTTCATGAACCAGGGAGGCTCAAAAAAAGGATTCTCTGGCCAACCTGCCAACCAAGTTGTCTGGATAACTAGGGGATTTTTTTATCAAAATCCTACTCATTTAACGGTTATAGTTTTATACAAACCATTATATATAGTCAATTAATTATAGCTCATTGATTTGCTAAATAGCTCAGTTATGGACCTACTATATTTTGAAATATACTTTCTTCACGTAGGCTACCTTAGCTATATTTTGAAAATCGACTTTATGGGTGACGCTTCAGAAAATACCAATCAAATTGGAATGAGCATAAGCAGAATTTTTAAAACCAAAGAGTAAATAAGTTTGCAAGTCCTAATGAAGTAGCGCTATGTTGGCTTTGTGAAAGTGTTTGGCCTGTTTAGCTAGGAATTTATAGAAAGGTCTATTAACCAAATTAAAAATACAAATGTCGAAGAGCTCATAAAGGAGTTCATTTCAAATTTTATCCTTAATAAGGCCATTTTTCCAACAACCAATCCGCGGATATGGGTTTATTGTACGGACGGGCTCAAAGAAATAGTCTAAAAGCTCAAAGATGGTTGCCAGATCAACGGACGTTCGAGGCTGTAGAGAAACGGTTAAGAGGAAGTTGACAAATACAACCAGCTGCGCTTGGGAATGAGTGCACGATGCGCCAGAAGATTAAGAAGACCATCTTCGGCTCTAATACATGCGTGAGCACGTCGCATTAATTTATTATTAATAAATCACGTATTCGTTCAAAAAATTCAGTCGTGTTACTGATAGTCTCACAACTTTCAAATACGCGTTGTCGTCCAGGTAACCCGAACCCGAGCCGATAATAAAAGTTTCAAACCCAAAACCCGACAAACATGAAGGGTAAAACAGTAACATAATTTAAACAACCATCTCTTTGGACAACACTCAAGCAAGAGTTGAAAAGCTTTTTGCAAGGCTGATTTGCTGTTAGCCAGTCAGCATTGTTTAAACGTGCAGGAATCCACATCGCAAACTTGCAATGGTAATCTCGACACATCCCCTACAGTATGATCTCGGAAAGAGGGTGGTTGGAGCCTAGAAGATAAAAATGTATAAACTTTCGCTAGTTTTGGGCCGGGAAACTTCGCGTTTTGCAACTATCATTTTGTTTTGTCGTCTGCATTTTATAAAAATAAGGGCCAAGTCCGACTTAGAAAGGAAAACAAAAACTGTTGGGACTCTTGAAAGTTTAGGGATGTAGATTTTGAAGTCGATAAAACGGGTAAAATATTTAACTTACTGTAGGATGTCAGAATGTCGTAAAACCGTGGTCGTCAACATCGAGACGGAAATCGAACGGGATAATCATTCTAAGTTCGCGTTATGGATACCTACTAACCATGGGGCTCTTGGAATGTTAATGGATAAAAGGCGGAGCTTCACAAAACAAGGGTTATAAGCAGACAACTTTCGCGGTGTAGTTTTATTTCTACGGCGTAGATGCATATTTATTTCGCAAGATCTATTTTTTAAACTGCCGATTCCACTTGTATAACCACAATTTGTATATTGGACCGTTTTTAGAATTGCTTTAAATGATATTAATTAAAGCAACTGTCGGCTCTATCATGGTCACCTGCATTATGATATGGCCGTTGTTATTTGAGATGGCTATAAATCTATCCGATTCTTTGAAAATTAGACCACAAATTTGCCAGCGTGTTCTTTGGGTAACAAGGAGTGAAAAATGTCCTAAGAAATGTTTTCCTAAATTGAACCGTATCCGAGTAATAGGTCGTCAAAGCTCGGCCTCCAAAACGTCGAAAAACGCGCAAATGTGCATTTTCAATTATTCTTTAAACCCAATTTGGTTTCTTATCTTTTACGATAAAAAACAAAACTAGTATCAAAAGCACGTTATTTAAATGAAAGAAGTAAGCTACATGTAGAAATAAGTTTTAACAATAACAAGGTATTTCTAAGTGACTACGCCTATTAATAAAAGGAAGATATTGTACAAATTAAAGGTCGGCGTTTGAATAAGAAATTATACGATTGTTTATATTTATCCATAACCGATAATTATTCAGAAATATTCGAAAAAATTATTAATTTTGCATGTTAAATCGTTGTTTATTCGTATAATTTATTCGTATAAAACCAATAATACTAATTTTAATGATTAATTGAAATTTTTGCGGTTAATTTATTTGTTCCGCTGACCTCTAGTACAAATTTAACACCTTGTGAGGCGTTTTGAAACATATATAGCTCATCTCCGTGTTTTTCCCCGATTGCTCGTACGCTGAATAGTTGGCTTGTGTAATTAAAGGTCTCATTAAATAGTCACCCACCAAAAAATGTTTTTAGTCTACCAGCTAAGTCTACAACACATGTTCTATTAGTTCTTTTGGATGGTACAAGGCTTGAATTTGCAATAAATTGAGGGGCCTCAATAATTAAATTAACATTTCATATCTTAAACCTGCTAAGCTATGGCGTACTTCACGAATGCAGAATAAGCCGATATGCAACTTATGTGTGGACTCGCCCAGGGAAATGCGATGGAAGCGTGGCGCTTGTATCTGGAGCACTCTCCTCAAAGACAGCTTCCAAATCGACAAACGCTCACGGCAGTTGACAGACGCTTAAGAGAAACTGGAAAAATCAAAACCCATGTGACATGCTACTACAAAAGGAGACGTTCCAGAAGACGTGGAGAAACTTTTATTTACTATCTTCGAGGATGATCCTACGACAAGAACGAGGCCAGTTGGACCTCTGGTGTATCCTTCGAGGACACTAGAACCACCCATTCCATTTACAAAAGGTTCAATCTTTAAATGAGGCCGATTATCCAAGACGAGTTGAATTTTGTCAGTGGTTTCAGGACCAGACTTCCGACGTCAATTGGTTAAGTACGCTCCTAATTTCTGTCGAGCATTATTTTTTCCGTGACGGAATCTTCAATTTACTTAATCGCCATGAGTGGCCGCAAGAAAATCCACACGCGACTACCGTTAGGTCACATCAAATGTAGTTTAGTCTCAACGTCTGGTGCGTAATTGTTGGCAACCATTTAAATTGACCTTATTTTCTACAACCAAGACTAGCTGGTGAGTTGTTCTTAACCTTTCTACAAGACACTTTACCAGAGCTCCTTGAAGACGTATCGCTAGCAGTAAGACAGCGAATGTAGTTTATGCACGACGGAGCACCCCCTCATTTTAGCCTTCGGATTAGAGCTCATCTTGATGCTGAGTTCCCTTAGTGGTGGATAGTTCGAGGCGGAACGGTTGCATCGCCAGCCAGATCTCCTGATTTGAGCCCATGTCATTTCTATCTTTGGGGCCATATCAAGGACTTGGTATACAATACTGAAGTTCGAGACGTTGAAGACGTGCGTCAAAGCTTAAATGAAACCTGCAACACAATCCGTAACACGCCAAAAATCTTTCGTCGTGTTCGAGAATCATTACGAAGACGCGTCCAAGCTTACCTACACGCCAATGGGGGCGAACAAATTTTATAAATACAATGCTCAATGTTATGTTGTTAGGTACATGTAACCTCTGAGAAACCATTATACCAAAAAATGCATTTTTTACTGTCTCTTGGTTATTTAAATCACCTCGTCATTATTTTAAATCGTAACGATAGCATACTTCTAGATGCGATCGCTTAATAAGCTTTTGCAATTACAAATTTTCATCTACTTATCTCATAAGACGGTTTTACTCCTTCTTACTCAAAGAACATGAATTTCTACCTATACCCAACTTTTAGTTCTGGGGTCACATTGATGACATACGACAACGCACAATTGATGGCTGTAAAACTATTCGCGACCGAAACTTGTCTTGATGACGCAACGGTGCCGAACCATGTAAAGGGTCTAATTACGTCAAGCGTCTGCTTACGTTTCTAACTCTCTAGCTCCCCCAGTGCATTAAATTTGACCGCCGAAAAGTAGTTCCACCCGCCCCCGTTAGGGAGCGCAACCATAGCTTTCGGTTGCGAATTCTTATCACGCCTCAAATCTTCGAAGGGGTTCAAGAATGATTAGCGTGTGCCCCAGTTGATCATTTTGTAGATATTTGTTAATTCAGTTAAATTTGTCCTTATGGCATTTGAAGAACAAAAACGAAATTCAATAAGAAACTTACTTTCAATTGAAGTGGTCTCTATGAAACACCTTGTTATGGTTAATTTCTATACGTAGAATACTTCTTTCAACTAATAACGCACTTTTGATACTAGTGATCGTTTTCTTATCTTTTTCGATAACAGGAAACAATTGGGTCCACGGAATAATAGAAACTGCACATTTGCGCGGTTTTTGACGTTTAATTAGTCGAATAGGTTCAATTTAGGAAACCGAATCTTAGGACCCTTTTCACTCCTTGTTACCCAAAGAACACACGAATAATGTATTTATTTATAGTTAGGGAGAATAGTTTCATTGAGACAATGTTTTGAATTTTTTCCAATCCTCATGTGTATATGAATGGAGGTCTATAGGTTGAAGATAGCCGCCGGTTATGTAGACAAGGTGATCTTTTACAGAAACTCCTCCCATACTTGCCTTTAGCCCCCGTACTGGGATTTTATTCGCCCAACATGGCGTTCCGTGTTATAGAAGAGATATTTATAAGTCTTTGATGCACCTGAAGTTTATCAACTTTAAATGCTTAAAAGTATTTCAATTTACGATTATTTTTCTTTTACTTTTTTAAAAAGCGTTGATTCCTGAATCCTGACAAATTTTATTTGGAAATGTTTTGTTTGCATCGTGAGTCCTCCGACTTTTTATTATTCAATTTATTGAACCATCTGAAGTTCTAAGTTTCTTAAATCCGACAAGAGCAATTCTTCTTACGCCAGTGTGGGAAATTTAATGAATTTAGAGCAGTTTCGGAGACATTTCAGGGGGTTCTGCTAAGAGTTCCAAAAAAGGATGGAACAGAAGTTTTTCTCAGAAGCTGGATCCACAGGAAGGGAAGGACTTACGTGGATTCCGAGTTCCAAACGTGAGAGCGTAACTGGGATTGGGGATAGCGCTTTATTAGCTTCGTGATTAAAAGAGTTTATAGTCACAAGGCAAGACAAGAACTGACCAGTAAACATTTTAAATTACGCGCGTGATGCTTGCAAAACCCACGGCTTTCCTGGGTGCATTTTAAACTTGTGCTTTTCAGCCTCCGTGTGTGGAGAGCAGATGGCGAAGCAATTTTCCAATATAGGCCTCAAGCTGGTTTTGACTACAAAAGCTTTCATAAGCAAAGAGTTCTATGGACCTGCGGAACTATTCTGCTACGGTGAACACCCAATAAATAAAACCTATGTATTTGAACTCGGTGGCGTGTTTTATCCGTCTTCCATCGTTGACGTATAAAAAGAGTGTTGGACCCGGGTGATTATTATTATTATTATTATACGCCAGAAGTTACAGGTAGGGTCAACATGCCGATTCTAAAACAGTACAGTGAAAGGCCTCCACCGAGTGGAGACTGCTCCACCGAGTGGAGACTGCTCCACCGAGTGGAGACCGCTCCACCGAGTGGACAGTGCTCCACCCGGTGGAGGCCGCTCCACCGAGTAGTAAACGTACAAAGACAGGGTGACGCTGGTGGTGAATTGTAGAAGGCAGCCGCCTTTCTGTGTATTAATGGTTGATGGTCATCTCTTTACCCCCTGGTCGAAAAGAAGGGCTATGATCCTGATTGACAGTCCCCGCTTTCCGTTGGGTGGAGAACTAGTAAAGCTGAACATCACTGGTGGTGAACGTGTAACGCTATAGAGAGTGGTGCATAAGAAAACGTAAAGACTGTACCCCGATAAAATGAAAGCCTTATAGAAGGCAGCAGTCTTTCTCGCTATTAATGATAGAAGGCTCCCACCTGCAAAAAGAAGAGTTTTAATCCTGATTGACGTTCCCCGCTTTTTCACCGCCTGTATGAAGCGCGTGCGTTTCTCCGATACTATTGTACACGTTCTACCGTACGAAGACCGTGTAAACTACGAATTAAGAAATAAACAACATTTTATTATGCAACTTAGATTTAAATTTGAACCACTGATTTCCCCGGTATTATTAAAGAGGCGAATGAGTGGTGGTGAATCTTTCAGCGGTGGTGCGAAATACATGGGTTTTTCCGCTGTGGTGATGTAAATACAATGGCGCAATAACTGAGAATATAAACTCGAGCGTTCAGTAGATAAGCATTCAAACACGAAAACTCAAGTCAAGAAGAATAACCCGACAAGAACTATGTAAGTATAATCCCTTTTTTATATTTTAGTCCTCTTTCTCGGAGGGTAATGTATTTACTTTTTAATTATAGGCATAAGAAATCAATAGTCATTGATTTTGAATTCTTTGACGGGCGGACCAAAGATGAGAAGCCGGAGAAAATAGTAAAAGAAGCGTCAGCCTGCTCGGCCGAAACTACACCCCGAGTCGCATCGTGGACTTTCCTGCCGCCGTACCCCCGAGCTGACCTCCCTTCCCGCACTCAACGACAGAACACCTGGGTTGAGAAGAACGTGCACGGCCTTGCTTGGGACTATGGTTTCACATCTTACAACAAATTGGAAGAGTGTATGCTAATGGCCACTCGAGGGTATGACCGTGTATTTTGTAAAGGCGAGGAGAAATGCGTATTTTTATTAGAACTAATACACCGCGAAGTGATAGACTTAAATGGTGTAGGGTGTCCGAAGGTTACTGAATTAGACGAAGACGGACCCATGTTTGCGTGTCTTACTCGTCACAAAACGAACTTTTTAAGTAGGAAATATTCATGTGTTCTTGAAAAGAGTACATTATTTTCCGAGTGGCTATATAAAAATATCAAGCTTGTAACTGAACAATTAGCAGATGAATAAAAAGAAATTATATTTAGATCAAGAGTTTGATTTTTTATTTTAAAAACATTTTAAAAATTAAAAAAAAGAATTAAAAAACATTTTAAAGAATTAAAAAATATTTTAAAGAATTAAAAAATATTTTAAGGAATTTAAAAAAAAAATTTCAAATTCTAATTGCGTTTGGAAAGTTTTCCAAGGTGGCCCTTGTAGTACACGCACCTAGATGTTGCAATACGGATGCATCTAGAGCGTCCAGCATGTTCCTCCCCGAAGGTTACTGAATTAGATGTAGACGGACCCATGTTTGCGAGTCTTACTCCTCACAAAACGAACTTTTTAAGTAGGAAATATTCATGCGCTCTTGAAAAGAGTACATTATATGCAGTGACTATATCAAAATATGGACCATGTAAATATGCAATTAGTAGATGAATAAAAATAAATTACTTATTTAGTTCAAGAGTTTTATTAAAATTGAAAAAAAATAAAAAAAAATTCATATTTAAATTCTAAGTGCATTTGGAAAATTTTCCAAGGTGTTCCTCGTGATGGACGCACCTAGATGTCGCATTACCGCAACATCTAGGGCGTCCAACATGTTCCGACGCTCTTCAGTCATCAGATGTCGTACATCCCTCCTCCGGAGGAAAAACGCCGTTATAGCTGTTTGGATGCTAGTTAAAGGAGGTTAAGTTAAGTTAATTATAAATATATATATATATATATATATATATATATATATATATATATATATATATATATATATATATATATATATATATATATATATATATATATATATATATATATATATATATATATCTAATATGGAATTTATGATTAACAATTGGATGAATTCGTGTTTACAAAAGGTTCTTTTAAACGTAACTCAGTACATTAAGTATTTTTAAATATTTGAATATCAGAATTGTATTTTGTTGTGTTAAAAGTAGAGTTTAGATGTTTTAATAGTATCTTTCCACCTATATTTACGTATCGGAAAAGTATTTTAACATATTGAACGCCAAGTTAAGGGGATTTTGTAGTATTTTTCTAACTATATTTGCGTAATGAAATCTATTTTAACGTACTGAACGTAGAGTATAGAGGTTTTTTAGTATTTTCTGTATATATTTGCGTATCGGAGTTGTATTTTGCCGTATTAAAAGTAGAAAAAGGAATTTATAGTATTATTCTACCTATTTACATATCTGAAATGTATTTTATCATATTTAAAATGGGATTTTAGTAGTATTTTTCTATCTATATTTTCACTTTGGAAATGTATTTTACTGACAAGAGTCTTACCAATCATACATACACCATCTAATATGGAATTTATGATTAACAATTGGATGAATTCGTGTTTACAAAAGGTTCTTTTAAACGTAACTCAGTACATTAAGTATTTTTAAATATTTGAATATCAGAATTGTATTTTGTTGTATTAAAAGTATAGTTTAGATGTTTTAATAGTATCTTTCCACCTATATTTACGTGTCGGAAAAGTATTTTAACATATTGAACGCCAAGTTAAGGGGATTTTGTAGTATTTTTCTAACTATATTTGCGTAATGAAATCTATTTTAACGTACTGAACGTAGAGTATAGAGGTTTTTTAGTATTTTCTGTATATATTTGCGTATCGGAGTTGTATTTTGCCGTATTAAAAGTAGAAAAAGGAATTTATAGTATTATTCTACCTATTTACATATCTGAAATGTATTTTATCAAATTTAAAATGGGATTTTAGTAGTATTTTTCTATCTATATTTTCACTTTGGAAATGTATTTTACTGACAAGAGTCTTACCATTAATCATACATACACCATCTAATATGGAATTTATGATTAACAATTGGATGAATTCGTGTTTACAAAAGGTTCTTTTAAACGTAACTCAGTACATTAAGTATTTTTAAATATTTGAATATCAGAATTGTATTTTGTTGTATTAAAAGTAGAGTTTATATGTTTTACCTATATTTACGTATCGGAAAAGTATTTTAACATATTGAACGCCAAGTTAAGGTGATTTTGTAGTATTTTTCTACCTATATTTGCGTATTGAAATCTATTTTAACGTAGAGAAAGAGGGTTTTTTTTTAGTATTTTACTATCTATATTTGTATTTTGGAAGTCTATTTAAACGTAATGAACGTCAAGTATATATATATTTGCATATCGGAATGTAATTTAACGTATTCGTATACCCATTTGAAATGAGTAGCGTTACGTATATATAAATTTACCAGGTCCTCATACGGAATCACATGTACAATTACAATACTTGAGAAA
Organism: Leiobunum rupestre; assembly: GCF_980474605.1. Lineage (NCBI taxonomy): Eukaryota > Metazoa > Arthropoda > Arachnida > Opiliones > Sclerosomatidae > Leiobunum > Leiobunum rupestre. The sequence continues at coordinate 16,107,547 of NC_143385.1, read as the reverse complement.
TATAAGTTTCTCATACTAAAACTTGATATATTTATTTTATCAAAATGTTTAGGATGTTGGCTAAAGAGCCACTTTGGTATATAGACACTTAATGATATTAAATGGAGTTCATAATTAATTTCATTATTTTTAACAAAACATTTGTGACGTAATAGAGAGAAGGGTCTTTCAGACGACCTAAATTTAGCATTTCTGAACTTTTTATAATAATTATGTTTTGTTAGTTATAACCATATGGATTTCAATACATTTGAAGAAGCGAGTAAAATAGTGGAAGAGTATAATGTGACGTTTCTAGATGAGCTAGAAATAAGAAAGCATTTGGCAGAAATATAAAAGGTTATTGAAGAGTGGAGATTTAAGCTAGATGAAGCTTGTCAAAGAGAAATGGTACCGAGAAATGAAGTTAAAGTAATGCAAGATAGTTGGAAGAGAGCAGAAAACTAAAAAGAAAAAGTGAAACACGCGAACTAGTTTAAACAGTCTCTCAGTTCGAAACTAAATCTAGAATAATTGACATCGTGAATCAGTACCATTAGAACTTTTTGTAATGTTGTTTACCATTGAGTGGGTTAACTCCGGATAATTGTGGGATTTAATATTAACATCATAATAATAATAATATATCAATATTGAAAAATTTATAGAAATAAAAGGTGACTATTGTAGAAAAAAGAGATCTTATTTAAAACATTTCTTAATTTCTACGCTCTCGCCGTCCGGATTTTTTGGGTCCTACCCGCCTCCGCGCTGCTACGGCGGGCCTCCGCTGCCCGGAGTTTTCGCGTCCCAAGGCTTAGCACCGTCGTCGCCTTCACCGCATCCGCGATGTTACGGCGGTCCTCCCGTCTCTTCGCTGCCACAAACGCTGACGGCGCCATCTACGGTGCATTCTCCGTACTTCGCTAAGCTTCTTGATCCGAATGCGGGTTATCCCGGAGTTTCTTCATCTACTACTCACAATTACGGCTACCAAGGTATGGATCTGAACGGAAAGACGACAACTTTTGCCTCAAGCAGCTATATCCCGACGAACCCCACTTACCTCGCTATTAAAGCGCAGAGTATTGCTAATTACCAACATGAAATCTCTCAAAAAACTACTTCTACCAACTGTTCAACCACACCCTCCCAGACTTTTGTTTTTAATACATCGCCTGCTACGTCGTCCCTTGAAATACCCGGATCGTCGACCGCTCAGTCACCTACCTCGTCGACCGCTCCTACCTCGTCGACCGCTCAATCGCTTACTACGTCGACCGCTCAACCACTTGCTACGTCGACCGCTCAATCGCTCGCTACGTCGACCGCTCAATCGCTCGCTACGTCGACCGCTCAACCACTTGCTACGTCGACCGCTCAATCGCTCGCTACGTCGACCGCTCAATCGCTCGCTACGTCGACCGCTCAATCGTCTGCTACGTCGACCGCTCTATCGGCTACTACGTCGACCACTCAATCGCTTGCTACGTCGACCGCTCAATCGTCTGCTACGTCGACCGCTCTATCGGCTACTACGTCGACCACTCTATCGTCGGCTACCTCTTCCTGGGCTTCCGTAGCTTGTGGCCCAAATACCTCTACTTTCCCAAAGTCAACAAGTGGTTCTTCGCATTACGGACAAAATCTTCCTCACACTTACTCCTTCACTCGCAACTGCGTGGCTGCTAATCCTAATGAACGGGGCGTAGCGATCCGATCGACGCATCGAAACGCCACCGTGGAGGACTACTTAGTAGCTGTCGCACTCACCGTCCCTTCAAAAAATATCACCGATAGCTACCGAGCGAATGGCTTCATTTACATCTATTTCTCCGATGTTTCTTGGGCCAGACAGCTGATCGCTGATGGACTCAATTTCCGGAACACACTACTCGAGTGCCTTCCTGTTGGCATTGCGCCGAAAAAAGTTCTGTTATCGAACGTAAGTCCTCTTATAGAAGACACAATGATTACGTCCATTCTTTCTCGCTATGGTGTCGTCCAGGGAGGAGTGCGTAGCATTCCCGCGGCCGTGACCCGACCAGAATTCAAGCACATTAAGAGTGCGAGGCGAGAAGTTTCGGTTCTTTTTGAATCGGACGACGCTTTTCGCTCCCTCCCGGAATTCTTCACGGTTTTTGTTAACCAGGAAATGTTTGTCTTACCGGTTAACAATCCGACTCGCTGCGTCGCCTGTGGTGAGACCGGCCACATTAATCGTAACTGTAAACGCGCCCAAAAACCGACCACCCAATCGACCAAATCTTCGACTACGCCTAACCCCGCGGTGACTTCCTCGTCCGATTTAACTACCATGAAAGCAGTAGAGTCTTCACAAACGCCTTCGAACGTTATCGAAACCGTCCCGATTATCGTAGAGGTATCAAACCTACCTCCCAAATTGCGTGACTCTCCCCTTGATCTTACGGGAACCAAGACTACTGACCAATATCAATCGGTCTCGGGGTCCGAAGCCGACTTCGAAGACGCTAATATGGACTTTGACAACGATCCTACTGTTCAAGTCGTCAACCGCAAAAAGTCGCGCCGCTCTAGGTCGCCACCCGAGAACACTAAAAGGAAAACCCCTATGGGGCCACCCGCGAAACAACCAAAGAAGCGTTTTACAGGTGTAAAGTACCGTCACGATCCTCTAAATGACTCGTGGGCCGACCCTAAAGGTTCTTTTAAGCCGGTTTTCTCATATGATGAAGCTAAAAAATTCGTGAAACGTGCTCTCGGTCAACCCGCACAGATCGCTCGCACCATCTGTGGCGAATTCGCGAGTGACGCGTCGACCATCCACTCCTTATCGCGCCAAGTGCTCGTTATCGCCTACACAGATCCAGCCATCATCGCCATCGCGTCTGACAGCCTCAGGAAAAATGAACGTAACAAATACTACCGACTATCATCAACCATCCGTCGCATTTTCCCTGACCTTTCCGACGTCGAGAGTTCTCAAGAGAAATGAACTATTGTTTTACTATTTTTCCATTTCCCAACTGTTTTATACTTGTTATGGTTTTTAAAATTTTATCTTTGAACGTTCGCGGCATGAGCCAGGCCGTAACATCTATCCGTGCTCGCGATTTTATAGGTCGCCTTAAACCAGATATAGTCTGTCTGCAAGAAACTTTTGTTTCCACCGCCTTTTCTAATTCCTATATATGGTCGCAATGGCCATATGTGTTTTACCACGCCCCCTCGCTCATGCCACGTAGCGCTGGCGTGTCAATAGCGATACACCCCTCTCTTCGCCAACACGTCAACTCTGTTGACTGTTTTCAAGATCGTTGCTTGTATATACGTTTTAATGCGGGTATTTTTAACTCTCAGAACCCGGTACATTTATTTAATACCTACATTTCCTCTTCTTGCGATGCTACCGCTATTGACACTCTTACTTACATTAAGACCATCTTAGAAAAAATCGACCCGTCTGATACAGTTAAAATATTCGGAGATTTTAATTGTTGTTTAAACCCTCTTGATCGGAAGAACTGCTCCGAATATCGTAACGCCGTTTGCGCTAATTTGAACGCTCTTGTTGGTCTTTTTGACCTCCAGGACGCGTTCAGAACGCTAAACCCCCTCACCCAGAGTTTCACTTGGCGTGCTAGAAACCACGGAAAACTTATATCCGCTCGGTTAGACCGACTTTACGTTCGGTCCTCTTTCCGCCTTAAAGCCGTTCAGCACATCTCATCGGGTTTCTCAGACCATGACGCGGTCCTGTGCCAATTTTTCGACACTTTTCCGATCCCTCGTTCTCCACCCTTTTGGCGGATGAACATTCGATGCCTTGATGATCAGCAGTTTCTATCCGAAACTCGCGAGTTACTCAAAACCCTTATTGACGCCAAGCCACCAATGAGGACTTGGACCTCTTGGTGGTTTGACGTCATGAAACCCGAATTAAAGTCTTCCTCGATGATTTTTTGGCACCGTCGTCACTTCCGCGACACGGCTACAATCAGCTATCACGAAGCTATGGTCACTGCCCACCCTCCTGGTTCTCCCGAGCACCACCAGCACGCCGAAAATCTTAAAAGTCTTTTACTCGACCGCTCTGTGGACTCTCTCGTTCGCGCGCGAGAATCGTTTTATAAGTGCGTCGACACTCCGTCGAGAGATTTTTACAAGCTCGAAAAAAAGGCCGTGGCCTCCAACATCATTCCAGCGGTTTACGACTCACAAGGAGTTACCGTCTCAGACCCTGATTCCATTCGCGAAGTGGTAGTTGACTACTACAGCGACCTATACTCGAAATCCACCAATATAAACCAGTCTAATATCTCCGATTTCTTGCCCGATGATCTTCCCAAACTTGATAACCAAAATGCGGCGCGTGTTTCTTGTCTTTTTCACCTCTCGGAAACTACGGCAGCGCTAAAAGGGTTATCTCGCGGTAGGGCCTGCGGCCTCGATGGTTTACCCGTTGAATTTTATTTAGCTTTCTGGAACATCCTTGGGCCTGTTTTGGTTGACGCTTTTAACGGCCTTTTGACCTCCCCCGCGTACTGGAAGAAATTCTGTTGTTCGATCGTGTCTCTTCTTCCGAAAACCGGGGACTTAATTAACTTGGCTAATTGGCGTCCTATCTCCCTGACGAACTCCGACTACAAGCTTTACTCGAGAGTGTTGGCCAACCGCTTGAACTGCGTGATTGGCGCGCTTATTCACCCTTCCCAGACTTATTCGATTCCTGGGAGATGCATTTACCACTCGCTCTCCGTTTTGCGTGACCTAATAACCATCGCAAACTCTAAACGCGAAACCCTGGCAATCGTCAATATTGACTTTTGCAAGGCATTTGATCGCGTAGACCACGTCTATCTTTATGATGTACTCAGTCGTTTCGGGATTCCGACCGATTTTCTTAATTTCTTGCGCGTTGTCTACACGGACCCGATTTTTCGCGTACGCGTGAACAACACAATCACTCGCGAGATCCCTTTCGCGAGTGGTATTAGGCAAGGGTGTCCTCTTTCTGGGCTTCTTTACGTCCTAGCCTTTGAACCTCTTTTACACTCACTGCGTAAGACCATTAAACGCCCCTTTGATACCTCCCACCTTAGTATCGTCAATGCTACATTCGCCGATGATCTAAACGGTTTTCTTAGAGATCCCTCGGAATTTGCCGTATTCGACCGTTGCCTCGCTGATTTTTCCCTAGTTTCTGGTGCTATCGTAAATCACGATAAGTCTTTCGTTCTTTGGTGTGGTGAATGGCGCTCCAACCCGCCACCGATCCGCATACCATACCCCGCAAATAACGACGGTGCAAAATTTCTTGGTGTATACCTAGGAAATACCCCCGTTTACGAGCAGCGAAATTGGCCAGAGCTCTCCACGCGGCTTTCCAGGGTGCTGGGACGCTGGTTTCATTACAGACACCTATGTTCTCTTAAAGGCCGAATATTACTAATCAATCAGCTAGCCGCTTCTACCTTATGGCACAGACTAAAAGTCTTAAATCCGCCAATCTCATTCGTTCGTGAATGGCAGGCGTCTCTGATAAATTTCCTTTGGTCGGGAGTTCACTGGGTGCCGGCACACTACCTGTATCCCTCCACTCTAGCGGGCGGTCTAAGTCTCGTCAACATCGAACTCAAAATTAGAGCCTTTAGAATACAGTCGCTCGCGCTATATTTGTCATCCCCAGAACGCGAAACTCCAAATATAATCTGCACTAACGCCATCTTTAATACTTTTTTTCCTCGCTTTTCCTCTCCGGAGGCAATTTTAACTGACCAAACCAGCAAACACGCCAAAATTCCATTTTATTCATCAGCGCTATCTTCTTGGTTCGGAATGCCCTTAACACTCCAACCAACACTCACCTCTCGGCAACAGTTCCTTAAGATCCCTTTCATTTCTTCTCCCTTTGTAAGAAACGTCGATGGCTCTTGCCTCAACGCCGAAGCAACTTCCGCGCTAACTTCTCAGGGTATTAGCCGGCTGAGCGATCTACTAAACCATCGTGGTCGCTGGATCTCACTGCAAGAGATACTAGTCTCCCGCCCCCCCATCTAGGCTATTCATACAACAGCACAAACGAGTGGTCAACGCCTGTATCCACTCTTTTCCCGAGATATTTAATAACTCTGGCGTTAATCCAGACTTCTCTTTCGGAAATGATGACCACATTTCCATCGCGGCCGAGTCTCGGATAGGGCCAAGGGCCACTCGTTTCCTGCTAACGGATAACCCGCAAACTCGCGACATCACGCAATGCCTAGTTAACACGACTTTTCCTGGTAGACCACCATCTCTACCAGTGAATGACCCCACCTTAAATACCGCCGCTTTCTGGAATCTAAAAAAGCTGTCTCCACTGAGCTCTCGCGCTGAACTCTGTGCTCAATGGAGAGCTCTTCATCTCGCTCTCCCTGCGCCCGCGAGGCTTTCCCACATTGTGGAAAGTCTCGACTCAAACTCATGTCCCTATTGCCCGACTAAAGGGACAGTGAAACATTGTTATTTCGAATGCCCCCTCGCCGAGGGTGTTGGCAGGGAGGTTGTTCGAAGCGTCTCACGCTACACGGGCCACAATCACTCGCTGACGGACGTCTGGACGTTAGTGAGTGATTCTACCAGCAACCACCATCTTTGCAACTTCGCGTTTGTACTACTCAAAGTGGTACTTTCCGAGCTGTACTCGGAACTTCAAACGATATCTTTAGCCACTAACACCTTCGACGAGTATGTGCACCGACTCCATCGCCAAATAATAAATCGACTAATTGCGAGATATAGGGCCAATAGTCAGTCAGCTGCCACTTCCGGGAACCTAAATCGTCTACGAGAGCAGTGGGGTGTCGTTAATGAACCTAACTGGTAGCAATGTACAAACTGTAAATATATCTATCTCTATCTATCTTTGTAAATATTATATTATATTTATAGTGCTTTAAAATTTGATTTCTGATTTATGTTTAGCGTTTTTTTGTAAACCGACCTCTCTCTCTCTCTCTCTCTCTCTCTCTCTCTCTCTCTCTCTCTCTCTCTCTCTCTCTCTCTCTCTCTCTCTCTCTCTCTCTCTCTCTCTCTCTCTCTCTCTCTCTCTCTCTCTCTCTCTCTCTCTCTCTCTCTCTCTCTCTCTCTCTCTCTCTCTCTCTCTCTCTCTCTCTCTCTCTCTCTCTCTCTCTCTCTCTCTCTCTCTCTCTCTCTCTCTCTCTCTCTCTCTCTCTCTCTCTCTCTCTCTCTCTCTCTCTCTCTCTCTCTCTCTCTCTCTCTCTCTCTCTCTCTCTCTCTCTCTCTCTCTCTCTCTCTCTCTCTCTCTCTCTCTCTCTCTCTCTCTGTCTCTCTGTCTCTCTGTCTCTCTCTGAGTCTGAGTTAATGTCGCTACTTTTTACTCCACTTTAATTAGTTGAGTTTCCTAGTTTTCCCAACAGTACCGCCACTGCTTTTCAGTTTTTCGAGTGTCTAAACATTCCATCTATAAAGTACTGTGTTTATTTCTATTAATTTCGTGCGTTTTAATTATTAATCGAAGTTTTTGCGTTTTCGAATTATCGCGCCGCGAACGGGCCTTGGCGCCATTTTTCGCGTCGCGTTACGATGGAGAGCGGAGATAACGAACTCGCCGGCTTTCAGCCGGGGAACGCTACTCTCTCACCGCCTGGTTTTTTCGCGTCCTCCCCGCCTCCTCGCTGCTACGGCGGGCCTCCACTCCCCGGAGTTTTTGCGTTCTCGTCTCCTTCGCCAGCTTTTCAAGAGTTGCCGACTACTACATCGCAAACTACAGGATCTTTTCCGGAACCTAAATCAACGTTTTCGTTCTCTACCGCTAACTATACCCCCGTAAATCCAACATATCACGCTATTAAATCGCGACTCCCGATCAATAATTTGCCGAACGTTTCTACAGAAATACCGGCTTCTCTAACAAATACAAGCTCTACCTCAACTATTTCTACTTCAACCACGATCTCGCCAGCTATAGCAATAGGCTCAACAACTCCAACTACCCACACGTCATCCACCACGTCGTGGGCAAATATTGCCGCTCCAAATAATGAAACCGTCACAGTTTCGTCGGAACAGCAACCCGCCCATACGTATTCCTTTTATCGCTCCACGAAATTACCCAACCCTAATGAAAGGGGTATCGCGATTCGCTCAACTCATCGTAACGCCACTATCGAAGACTATTTAATAGCGGTCGCACCGATCGTGCCTTCAAAAAATATCACTGATATTTTTCGCGCAAACGGCTTTATCTACATCTACTTTTCGGATCAGTCCTGGGCGCGCCAGCTCATCGCAGACGGACTCGATTTTCGTAATACTCTTTTGGAATGCCTTCCTCTAGGAATTGCCCCGAAAAAGGTACTCTTATCTAACGTGACTCCCGTTATCGAAGACTCGATGATTGTCTCTATTATGTCGCGTTTCGGAGCTGTTCAAGGCGGAGTTCGCACTCTACCCGCCTCCGTTTCTCGGCCCGAGTTTAAGCACGTGAAAAGCGCCCGTCGAGAAGTTTCGGTACTTTTTGAGTCCGATGACGCTTTCCGAGCGCTCCCGCAATTTTTAACAGTGTTCGTTAACCAAGAATTATTTACGATTTCCGTTAACAACCCAGTTCGTTGCATTTCTTGCGGAGAAATCGGTCATATCATTCGCGACTGTAAACGCTCTGCCACTAGACCAGCCAAACCAACAACCACGACCGCGACGACCATCGTACCACCTACCCCATCCGAGACCACCTCTGTCAAGTCCCTGGCGACTTCTTCGGAGACAGTCTCTTTATCCTCGTCAACCTCCACTACTTCGGCGTCAGTCGTAGTAACAACGCCAGCGACTCCCGAAAATATCCCGGCTACAGTGAACACGGGAGGCTCTAAATCCCGTAACTCCTCCCTCGAACGCTCCGCAAATACCACTCGCGTCTCGGACTCGGATCTTGAGTTCGAAGACTGTACCATGGATTTCGACAAAGACCCCAACGTAAAGGTTGTCCGAAACAAGCGCCGTTCTCGTCGCCCTGTATCCCCACTCGACAACAGCGTCAAAAGGAAACCTACCTTGGGTCCACCTGAAGGTAAACCCAAGAAGAAGCGCACCAACAACACCAAATACCGCTACAACCCCCAGACTGACGAATGGGCTGACCGAAAGGGCGTCTTCAAGCCCGCTTTCTCCCACGACGAAACCACCAGTTTTGTCAAACGCGCTCTCGGATCTCCGGCCGCAGCCGCTAGAACTTTATGTCGCGAGATCACCAGTGACGCCGCGAAAGTGTACGCCCTCTCACGACAGGTGCTGGTCATCGGTTACACTGACCCCGCCATAATCGCTATCGCGAGTGACACTTTGCGTCGTAATGAACGAAACAAATTTTATCGTTTATCCAGTGCAATACGGGCCATGTTTCCTGAATTTTCAGACATCGACAGCTCTCAAGATATATAACTCTATATATATATATATATTTTTATCGTTTTTCCTTTTTATCTCTTGCTAATCATTATTTATACATATATATTTATGGTTTTTAGTATCTTATCGTTAAATGTTCGAGGTATGAGCCAGGGTGTCACATCCATCCGCGCTCGCGACTACGTCGCCCGTCTTAAACCAGACATAGTCTGTTTTCAAGAGACTTTCGTAAATAACGCTTTTGCCAAGTCGTATATATGGTCGCAATGGCCATATATTTTTTATCACGCGCCCTCGCTCAAACCGCGCAGTGCCGGTGTGTCGATAGCGATACGTCCCTCTATACGGGAACACGTCCACACGGTTGACGTTTTTCAAGATCGTTGCGTATATATTCGCTTTAACGCCGGTATCTCTCGTTCGCAGTCGCCTACGCATCTCTTTTGCGCGTATATTTCCGCTTCGAGTGACGTTATTGCCATCGGCACGCTAAATTACATCGCGAATATCTTAAATAATGTCGACCCAAATGACACCGTCATGATTATGGGCGATTTTAACTGTTGTTTAAATCCTCTTGATCGAAAAAATTGCGCCGAATATCGTAATGATTTAGTCGCTAACTTGAATGATCTCGTCACCGATTTTGACCTCACTGACGCGTACAGGTCTCTCAATCCGACCACCCAAAGTTTCACTTGGCGAGCTAAGAATAACAACAAACTATTATCCGCCCGATTAGATCGATTGTATATCCGCTCTCATCTCCGACTTAAATCCGTTCGACATATCCCGTCGGGTTTTTCCGACCACGATGCGGTTTTATGTCAATTTTTTGACACGTTCTCGATTCCGCGCTCCCCTCCTTTTTGGCGGATGAATATACGCTGTCTCCAGGATCAAAGTTTTTTATCCGAGTCTCGCGATACGCTAGTAGCCCTCATTGACGCTAAACCACCTATGAGGTCTTGGACTTCGTGGTGGTTTGACGTCATGAAACCCGAAATTAAATCGTTTTCCATGATTTTTTGGCAGCGCCGTCAGGTTCGTGAAGCCTCAGCCATCTCCCATCACGAGGCTATGGTAGCCGCTTTCCCGCCCGACTCCCCCGAACATCAACAACATAGTGAGAATCTGAAGCGTTTCTTACTCGAGCGCTCTACCGACTCTCTCGTTCGGGCGAGAGAATCTTTTTATCAGTGTATCGACACCCCTTCGCGCGATTTCTACAAACTGGAGAAAAAAGCAGTGGCCTCCAATATCATCCCGGTGGTCTATGACTCCCAAGGCGTTACCGTATCCGATCCCGATATCATCCGCGAGGTGGTGGCTGACTACTACCGTGGCCTGTACTCGAAGTCTCCCGAAATCGACCAGTGTACCATCGACGAGTATCTGTCGGATAATCTTCCTGCCCTCGACCCGGAAGATGCTGCTGGTATATCCGGGTCTTTCACGCTCCCTGAAACTACCAACGCTTTAAAAGGCCTATCGCGCGGCAAAGCCTGCGGCCTGGATGGCATTCCCGTCGAATATTACCTCGCGTTTTGGAACATTCTAGGTCCCGTCTTAGTAGACGCTTTTAACGGTCTACTAACCTCTCCCATGTACTGGAAAAAATTCTGCTGTTCGATCATTTCCCTCCTTCCGAAGACGGGAGACCTCGTAAATCTGGCCAATTGGCGCCCTATTTCGCTCACGAACTCTGACTACAAGCTTTACGCTAGCGTTTTGGCTAACCGGTTGAACACCGTAGTTGCGAAACTTATTCACCCTTCCCAAACGTACTCTATCCCTGGTAGGTGTATTTATCACTCGCTCTCTATATTACGGGACCTCATCAACCTCGCCAATTCCCGGCGAGAGAGTCTTGCCATCCTAAACATTGACTTTCGGAAAGCTTTCGACCGCGTCGATCATGTCTATCTTTTTAAGACTCTCGCTCGTTACGGAATTCCGAGGGATTTCTTAGACTTTCTCAAAATTATCTATTCGAACCCAATTCTTCGCGTACGGGTAAATAACACCGTCACTGGCGAGATCCCCTTTACCAGCGGGATTCGCCAGGGTTGTCCGCTTTCGGGCCTGCTTTTTGTCTTGGCTCTTGAGCCTCTTTTATGCTCGATGCGCCGAGCCTTGCACCGACCATTAGGTCCCACTCATTTCGACATAACTGACGCAACTTTCGCTGACGACCTAAATGGTCTCATTCGAAATCCCTCGGAATTCGCCGCTATCGGCAAATGTCTCGATGCGTATTCCTCCGCTTCAGGCGCTGTCGTAAATTACGACAAGTCTTTCGTGCTTTGGTGCGGCGAGTGGCGTTTTAACCCGCCAAACGTCAACGTACTTTTTCCGTCTAGTATTGAGGGTGGCAAGTTTCTCGGAGTTTATCTGGGAAACTCTCCGGCCTATGAGCTGCAAAATTGGCCAGAGCTCTCGACGAGACTTAGTCGCGTTCTTGGGCGCTGGCTACACTTCCGACATCTTTGTTCGCTTACCGGACGAGTGTTACTTATTAACCAACTAGCTTCTTCCATCTTATGGCACCGACTAAAAATACTTACCCCTCCCATCTCCTTCATCCATGAATGGCAGTCCAAGTTAGTCAACTTCCTTTGGGCGGGAGTCCATTGGGTTCCGTCGAATTACTTATACCCTCAGGCTCAAGCGGGTGGTTTGGGACTCGTTAACGTTGAACTGAAAGTTCGAGCTTTCAGGGTTCAGACGCTTTCGTATTTTTTAACTACCCAAGACCGAGATTTCCCTACTTACAAATGTACCAGTGCCATTTTAGAGTCTTTTCTCCCTCATCTCCCGTCTCCGGAAGAGATCTTATCGGATAGTACGAACCAATTTGCAAAAATTCCTTTTTATTCTACGGCGCTCTCCTCCTGGTTCGGCCTACCCCTGCGCATTCAGCCCTCGCTCACATCTAGAGAATTATTTTTGAATATACCTTTCACATCTTCACCATTTCTTAAGTCCGTTGATGGTGCAAGTTTAATCAGCGATGACATCTGCACTCTTAAAAACCAAGGGCTTCATCGCCTCTCTGATCTCTTAGATCCGGGGGGTCGATGGCTCGTAGAACAACGTTTATGCTTTACTAGATCTCCAACTAGACTGTTCATCCAGCAGCACCGACGATTGGTAGCAGCCTACATCCGCACCTATCCTGAAACCTTTGACGCTTCCGGTATTAAAGCTACTGCGAATTTCAATCACGCTGAAATTCTTTCTATTTCGGTGGAATCGCATAGTGGCCCTACCGTCCGTCGTTTCCTACTAACCGACAACCCTCTTACTCGAGACATATACCAGTGTTTCGTCAACCTCACTTTCCCTGGGAAGCCACCAGCAGTTCCAATTGTTGACCCAACCATCGTTACCACCACCTCGTGGCTCGGTCGAAAACTGTCCCCTATTAGCTCGCGGTCAGAGTTATGTATTCACTGGAGAGCTTTACATCTTGCTCTCCCCGCTCCGGCGAGGCTCTCTCATATTGTGGAGAGCCTGGATCATGGTTTCTGTCCGTTTTGTCCTGGTAAGGGGACAGTGAAACATTGCTATTATGACTGCCCTCTCGCCAGGAGTGTTGGTGAGAAGGTCGTAGAAAGTGTCTTCCGCTACACAGGCCACCATCACTCACTTACGAACGTATGGACGTTAGTGAGTGATAGTCAGCGTAATTGTCATCTATGCAATTTTATTTTTGTGCTTGTGAAGGTCGCTTTTTTTGAAATGTACAGCGACCTTTCTGCGATCTCTCTCACCCGCCTTAGTTTTATCGATTATGTAAATCGCCTCCATCGTGCCGTTATTAATCGCACCTTAGCAAGGTATCGAGCGCATCGTAAAAACGCCGTAGCAAGTGACACTTTGGGTTCTTTCAATGACCTCTGGGGCTTGTATAATGAGCCCCAGTGGTTCGTGTAAATATGTATTTATATATATTGAACTACTGTACTATATTTTTTATTTAACATGTGTTTTTAATTTACTGTATATACCTTTGTAAGCGACATTTCCGTATGTAGTTAACTTGTATCTCCAGCATTAAAGCTAGACCTTTTTGAAAACAAAAAAAAAACTCTCTCTCTCTCTCTCTCTCTCTCTCTCTCTCTCTCTCTCTCTCTCTCTCTCTCTCTCTCTCTCTCTCTCTCTCTCTCTCTCTCTCTCTCTCTCTCTCTCTCTCTCTCTCTCTCTCTCTCTCTCTCTCTCTCTCTCTCTCTCTCTCTCTCTCTCTCTCTCTCTCTCTCTCTCTCTCTCTCTCTCTCTCTCTCTCTCTCTCTCTCTCTCTCTCTCTCTCTCTCTCTCTCTCTCTCTCTCTCTCTCTCTCTCTCTCTCTCTCTCTCTCTCTCTCTCTCTCTCTCTCTCTCTCTCTCTCTCTCTCTCTCTCTCTCTCTCTCTCTCTCTCTCTCTCTCTCTCTCTCTCTCTCTCTCTCTCTCTCTCTCTCTCTCTCTCTCTCTCTCTCTCTCTCTCTCTCTCTCTCTCTCTCTCTCTCTCTCTCTCTCTCTCTCTCTCTCTCTCTCTCTCTCTCTCTCTCTCTCTCTCTCTCTCTCTCTCTCTCTCTCTCTCTCTCTCTCTCTCTCTCTCTCTCTCTCTCTCTCTCTCTCTCTCTCTCTCTCTCTCTCTCTCTCTCACTCTCTCTCTCTCTCTCTCTCTCTCTCTCTCTCTCTCTCTCTCTCTCTCTCTCTCTCTCTCTCTCTCTCTCTCTCTCTCTCTCTCTCTCTCTCTCTCTCTCTCTCTCTCTCTCTCTCTCTCTCTCTCTCTCTCTCTCTCTCTCTCTCTCTCTCTCTCTCTCTCTCTCTCTCTCTCTCTCTCTCTCTCTCTCTCTCTCTCTCTCTCTCTCTCTCTCTCTCTCTCTCTCTCTCTCTCTCTCTCTCTCTCTCTCTCTCTCTCTCTCTCTCTCTCTCTCTGTCTCTCTCTCTCTCTCTCTCTCTCTCTCTCTCTCTCTCTCTCTCTCTCTCTCTCTCTCTCTCTCTCTCTCTCTCTCTCTCTCTCTCTCTCTCTATCTATATATTTATAATTAACTTAACTTAATCTCCTTTAACTAGCATCCAAACAGCTATAACGGCTGAAGACCGTCGGAACATGTTGGACGCCCTAGAAGTTGCGGTAATGCGACATCTAGGTGCGTCCATCACAAGGACCACCTTGCAAAATTTTCCAAATGCACTTAGAATTTAAATATGAATTTTTTTCTTTTTTTCAATTTTAATAAAACTCTTGAACTAAATAAGTAATTTATTTTTATTCATCTACTAATTGCATATTTACATGGTCCATATTTTGATATAGTCACTGCCTATAATGTACTCTTTTCAAGAGCGCATGATTATTTCCTACTTAAAAAGTTCGTTTTGTGAGGAGTAAGACACGCAAACATGGGTCCGTCTTCGTCTAATTCAGTAACCTTCGGACACCCTACACCATTTAAGTCTATCACTTCGCGGTGTATTAGTTCTAATAAAAATACGCATTTCTCCTCGCCTTTACAAAATACACGGCCATACCCTCGAGTGGCCATTAGCATACACTCTTCCAATTTGTTGTAAGAGGTGAAACCATAGTCCGAAGCAAGGCCGTGCACGTTCTTCTCAACCCAGGTGTTCTGTCGTTGAGTGCGGGAAGGGAGGTCAGCTCGGGGGTACGGCGGCAGGAAAGTCCACGATGCGACTCGGGGTGTAGTTTCGGCCGAGCAGGCTGACGCTTCTTTTACTATTTTCTCCGGCTTCTCATCTTTGGTCCGCCCGTCAAAGAATTCAAAATCAATGACTATTGATTTCTTATGCCTATAATTAAAAAGTAAATACATTACCCTCCGAGAAAGAGGACTAAAATATAAAAAAGGGATTATACTTACATAGTTCTTGTCGGGTTATTCTTCTTGACTTGAGTTTTCGTGTTTGAATGCTTATCTACTGAACGCTCGAGTTTATATTCTCAGTTATTGCGTCATTGTATTTACATCACGTGTACAATAGTATCGGAGAAACGCACGCGCTTCATACAGGCGGTGAAAAAGCGGGGAACGTCAATCAGGATTAAAACTCTTCTTTCTGCAGGTGGGAGCCTTCTATCATTAATAGCGAGAAAGACTGCTGCCTTCTATAAGGCTTTCATTTTATCGGGGTACAGTCTTTACGTTTTCTTATGCACCACTCTCTATAGCGTTACACGTTCACCACCAGTGATGTTTAGCTTTACTAGTTCTCCACCCAACGGAAAGCGGGGACTGTCAATCAGGATCATAGCCCTTCTTTTCGACCAGGGGGTAAAGAGATGACCATCAACCATTAATACACAGAAAGGCGGCTGCCTTCTACAATTCACCACCAGCGTCACCCTGTCTTTGTACGTTTACTACTCGGTGGAGCGGCCTCCACCGGGTGGAGCACTGTCCACTCGGTGGAGCGGCCTCCACCGGGTGGAGCACTGTCCACTCGGTAGAGCGGTCTCCACTCGGTGGAGCAGTCTCCACTCGGTGGAGTAGTCTCCAATCGGTGGAGCAGTCTCCACTCGGTGGAGGCCTTTCACTGTACTGTTTTAGAATCGGCATGTTGACCCTACTGTTACAGAAAACCATACAGCTTCAGGTACGGCACAAGCCACGTTAAAATACAGTACTTAAAGATTTTAGGCTTCCCACAAAAAAGAATCACCGGGAACTCCGTAGCTACGTTGTTTAGTAAGAATAAGTCGGTTGAAAGACAGTGTCTATCGCCTGAGATCCAGAAGGAGGATGTTCACTTGAGGGGCACTCTCAAGCCCATTACTCTTAAGATCAACACGCCAGAGAAGTTGTTTATCCGTGCTAAAGCCACACCGAAGCCCATACTGAGCCTGGCTGATAGAAATTTGAATATTTAAGAAAGATATTGTGTCAAAGAAAACGGACTATAGATAATATTTTAAAACCTATTGATACAACTTATCGTTATTAAGTCAATTGGGTTCCCGATCCCCTGCTTTCTGTTTTATTTCCGGAAAGAAAGAAGAGATAAATATGCTTGAAAGTTAGGAGTAACGATTGGTGGGAAAGAATCGTGAACCAAAATTTTACTGACGACGACTGGCAAGGAAATTTCAGAATGAGAAAATCTAGTTTCGACAAATTTTGTATTTTAGTTGAGAACGGGATGGCCCCCAATGCTGCTTGTGTAAGAGAGCCCGTAGCACTCAGGAAAAGGGTTGCAATTGCTTATTTGCTGTGTATAAATTAGCCAGTAGTTGCGAAAACAGGCTCGTTGCCAACGCCTTTGGCGTCCATAAAAGTACAGTCTCCATATTATTTCGTCGGTTTTGCAATTACGTTGCGGGAGATATGTTGGGACAATTTATAAATTTTCCAAATGAAGGAAAGGCGATAAAAATTGCAGAAAACTTCGAAAAAAAATTTCAGTTCCCTCAAGCTTACGGCGCAATTGACGGGACTCATGTTCCTATTTTGCCACCCGCCGATGGTTACAGGTAATTTTCATTTTAATATTATTATGATAATTCAATTTAGCGGTTTCCACTCACGACGTCAGTAATTAATGATTTTTTTACTAATGTTAATATAGAGATTGTATAAATCGCAAAGGTCATACGTTTTACAAGCTGTGGTAGACGATTAATTCTGGCACGTTTATTCTGGAAATAGTATGCTATTGATAATGAACTCTAATATCGAAAATACATTTTAAAGTTTCCGAAATATCAGCTGCAAAGTACCTGGGAGTGCGCACGACGCTCAAGTTTTGAAGGAGTCGTTAATATTCAATTCGTCGCATTTATTACTCAAGGTATAACTTCAGGATTTTAGCGTACTTAAAATCTTAAAGGAAATGTCCAGCCTGAAAAAATTTCACCTTTAAAGGCACCCGCCTGCTTTTGAATTATGTCAGTTTCCGGCGCGAATTTTTAACGCAGGAAAAGGTGCAAAAAGTCGTCTGCTACTTGTGTTACGCGATATTTTCGGCTGCATTTTTCAAAAGCCGGAGGGCACCTTTATATATTGATAGAAACAAAGTTAAATATTCTTCGAGGCTATTCCTTTCCTTTATTTAAATGATACTGTACTTATATTCCGAATTTTCTAAACATTTTTAAAGGTCGTTAGTAATATCAATGGCGTGGATGTCCCGTTATTGATATTAGTTGATCCGACATACCCGTTATTTCCATGGTTGATGAAGGGGTTTACTGGAGCGGCAATTACTGCATCAACAAAAAATGAGTCGTACAATGTAAGCAGCGTTAGGATGTCTGTAGAAATAGCTTTGGGGAGGCTAAAGGCAAGATGGAGAATGTTGGCTAAAAGAATGGACGTGATACACCATCGTGCACCCAATGTGATCGCAACCTGTTGTTGTTTACACAAATTCGTAGAATTACAAAAATAAGCGATAAAAAACGGCGTGCATTAACGCAGTCGCGGAGAATTTAGAAAGATATCCACAACCGAGGCAAAGAGTTCCAGTCGCCACTGACAACCCCGATGTTTCCCTCGTGCGATTAGCTATAAGAGACTATGGCGGAAAAATTTCCCCTTAAAAGTGTCCAATTTTAAAACTTAGAAATTTTATTGACAAAAATAAAAGTTTACAAAAATGTATGTATCGAGGTATTTAGCCATTGAACTTAACATACAGCATTTTGACCATCAAATGCTCACAATCAATCAATTATAGAAAAAAAAAGTTTGGTCTTATTTTTGACTAGGTGGTTTATTGAAACGATACTGAAAAACTGAGTTAGGAATGAAATGGTCATTCGTCAGGTGTCTAATTTTGGGGTCAATTGTACCAACGAGTAAAGGATTATTGGGAATCTGCATTCTAGGTCTGAAATTACGAGTTTGGGGGCTAGATACTTGATTATGACGCTTTAACATTTAATCAACTGGTAAGCGACAGTAGAAGGAAAGTGATGGCGAGACGCCACCCCCGGGGACGGGGTCAGGTTCGGGATCGGGGTCCGGGATTTAAGGGGTGAAATGGGGGTTAAATCGTCGAAAAGTCAATGTATTTAGGGTATTTCTCGCGACGATTTGTTTTCTCATATATAAACATATTATGTCCAGGCCAACTTGTTCATTTATCTACGCTTATCTCGAAAGATACTTGAACGTATATCTTATCAAGTGTTATCGTACGGAATAAGTTGAAATGATGTAAAAATTGATAACCTAGGCGACGCGTGCGCAGATTACCCCGGGGGACGCGGTTAATTTGAATTTAAGAGTGTTTTGACGTCATGGAATATTCGTTGTTAAAGTAGAATGGAAATATTTTTAAACTTCATTTTAAAACGAATATCTCGATCGCGTTTTATCGTACGAAATAAGTGGAAATTATGTAAGTTGTATGATTAATAACCTAGGCAGGAAGATAGCGCGCGCGTGCGCGGATTACCTGGGAGGCGTGGATTGCCCGGGCGCGCGGTTAATTTGAATTTAAAACATGGATTCCCTCTCCGAAATAATTCATGTACCCAAAATTGGACCGCAAGTTTTTTTCTTTTAGGGGAATCTCCATGGGAGTTTAACATTGCAATAAAGCTAATAGGTCCAGTTTGGGGTACTTTTGGTCCGAAATGGGGTACATAGGGCCGAAAATGGTGACTTTGGTCGTTTTAAGGGTACTTTTGGTCTATTTTGGTCCATTTTTGGGTACATCAGAAAAGCAGTTGGAAAAACGAAGAGCCTTATTTTTTTTTCCACCCATCTCCAAACTCCAAAAATTATTGCTTTAATTTATTTATCGCTTCCGTAGGTATAAAATAAGATAAAAACCACTTACCTATATTTTAATTACGGTAAATTAAAAATCATTAATTAGTGTACTAAGTTACGTTTAAAAGAACCTTTTGTAACAATTCCAATATGTAAATATAGGTATAAGGATTGAAAAAATACTTAAAGTGGTTTTACTGATAAACTCTAAAGGAATTTAACTTTAAAGGGTATCTTAGATTATTGTTTTTAATTTTATTCAAGTTGAAAACGTATTAAGAGTCCTTCAAAGTACTATAAAAGGATTTTATTTACGAACTTAATTCATATTTTCTTCAAACTTTCAATTAGCTTTTATTACTATTTAAATACGGTAAAATATAATTCTTATACACAAATATAGTCAGAAAGATACTATAAAACACTAAAATTAAAATTAAATTAAATTTGTGTGGATAAGATTTGTAAATATCATTTTGAAACTAATAACTTTCACGCTTTATTTAAGTCAAGCCAATAAAAACAATTACCTATATTTTAAATACGGTAAAATATAAATACATTTCCGATATGTAAATAGGTAGAATAACACTATGAAAAGTTCCTTTTTCTTCTTTTAATACGACAACACACAACTCTGATACGCAAATATATAAAGAAAATATAAAAATAAATTTACTCTACGTTCGATACGTTAAAATACATTTCCGATACACACAAATATAGATAAAGAAATACTATAAAATGTAAAAAGGTAGAAAAATACTACACATTAACCATTATGAATTTAAGCTTACAACATCCTTCACGTATAGAGCATAACATATATGTTCAGAGTTAACTTGTTTCCTCGTTATCTTTATCGCATGTGTTTTAAATAGCGTATGGAATAAGTTAAGAATGTACTGAAATGGTGTATGTTTAAACCTCGTAGAATAAAGAGTAAAACATATGTTCAGAGTCGGCTTGATTACTAAAGCGAATAACACAGAGACGTTTCAGGTGTAGTCACGTAGGAAGAAAAATACTACAACACTCTCTATACTCTACATTCAACACGTTAAAATATACTTCCGAAATGACAATATAGGTAGTAAAATACTACAAAATCTCTATACTTTACCTTCAATACGTTAAATTACATTCCAATATGTAAATATAGGAGGAAAAATACTACAAAAGCCTCTTTTCTTGGCGTTCAATATGTTAAAATAGATTTCTGAAATGCAAATGTAGGTAGTAAATACTACAAAATCTCTATACTCTACCTTCAATACGTTAAATTACATTCCAATATGTAAATATAGGAGGAAAAATACTACAAAAGCCTCTTTTCTTGGCGTTCAATATGTTAAAATAGATTTCTGAAATGCAAATATAGGTAGTAAATACTACAAAAGCCTCTTTTCTTGGCGTTCAATATGTTAAAATAGATTTCTGAAATGCAAATATAGGTGGAATTACTACAAAAGCCTCTTACTCTACGTTCAATACGTTAAATTAATGATATGCCTCCGATCGAATCGTTAATTTTTTCCTATTTAAATATACGCATTTAAATTAGAATTGCTTCTAGTGTTCGGCAGTCGATTAATTATTATCCACAAATTTTCCGATTTATTTAAAAAACGTTGGTAAAAAGAATATCATTTTAACTTATTTAATTGTGTTTTTTACCCAACCAAGCATTTATTTGAATAAAAGTGGTATTTATTTAAATAACCAATAGTTAAATAAAAATTGTTAAATGTTTAAATAATCGAAAGTGAACAAGCCTATTTTTTAAATAAAACAAACAGACTTTAGAGTTGATAAGATTTGTAAATATCATTTGAAACTAATAATTTTCACGCTTTATTTAAGTCAAGCAATTACATTTTTAAAAATGAAAGAAGTTAAACAATATAAAAATTTGTAAATATTGTAAATATTTTTAGGTAATAAAGAAATTAAGAAATGTTTTAATTAAAATATCTTTCATTTTCTACTACATTTTTAAAAATGAAAGAAGTTTAACAATATAATTATTCTAATATAATTTCAAAATCAGGTATTATTTAAAGTACAAATGCATAATTTAGAGAAGCAATTCTTATTTAAATACTTTTATTTAATTAATTTGTGTATCTGAAATGTATTTATTGAAAAATAAGTGGGTTTTACTATTTATCACGGTTTTTTATATATATATATATTGGAATTGTTACAAAAGGTTCTTTTAAACGTAACTTAGTACATAAATTTATTTTGGAAGTTCAAAACGTATTAAGAGCCCTTCAGAGTACTATAAAAGGATTTCATTTACAAACTAAATTAATATTTTCTTCAAACTTTCAATTCGTTATAATTTGAATTTAAATGAAAACATCATGGATTATAGGTGCGTAATCTACTATTAGACCGAACGGATTAAAAAATACTTAAAGTAAGTGGTTTTACTGATAAACTAAAGGAATTTAACTTTAAAGGTTATCTTAGATTATTGTTTTTAATATTATTCAAGTTCAAAACGTATAAAGAGTCCTTCAAAGTAATTTAAAAGAATTTTATTTACGAACTAAATCCATATTTTAGAAGTTAGTTTGTATGAAATACTTACTAATACCTGAAAAATGGACTTTAGAGTTGATAAGATTTGTAAATATCATTTGAAACTAATAATTTTCACGCTTTATTTAAGTCAAGCAATTACATTTTTAAAAATGAAAGAAGTTAAACAATATAAAAAATTTTAAATATTGTAAATATTTTTAGGTAATAAAGAAATTAAGAAATGTTTTAATTAAAATATCTTTCATTTTCTACTACATTTTTAAAAATGAAAGAAGTTTAACAATATAATTATTCTAATATAATTTCAAAATCAGGTATTATTTAAAGTACAAATGCATAATTTAGTGAAGCAATTCTTATTTAAATACTTTTATTTAATTAATTTGTGTATCTGAAATGTATTAATTGAAAAATAAGTGGGTTTTACTATTTATCACGGTTTTATATATATATATATATATTGGAATTGTTACAAAAGGTTCTTTTAAACGTAACTTAGTACATTAATTTATTTTGGAAGTTCAAAACGTATTAAGAGCCCTTCAGAGTACTATAAAAGGATTTCATTTACAAACTAAATTAATATTTTCTTCAAACTTTCAATTCGTTATAATTTGAATTTAAATGAAAACATCATGGATTATAGGTGCGTAATCTACTATTAGACCGAACTAATTAAAAAAAATACTTAAAGTAAGTGGTTTTACTGATAAACTCTAAAGGAATTTTGGAATTTTCTAGAATAGCAAAGTAAAACTAAAACGTAAACCAAGTTTAAAACGAAACTAATAACTGGGAGAAAGGTTGAAATAAGTAATTTTTTTTGATTTTTCGTTTTTTAATTTTTGAGTTCCCTATATTATTATAAACTAAATTAAATATAATTTTTGAAAATTTGTGATAAAAGATCTGCTCCTTCGTGTTTTACATATATTTAAAAACTCGAGATTTTAATGAATTGTTTTCAAAGCATGAAAAATATAGCAGATCCTTTGATTTTAATTGTAGTTAGTAGTTACTTAAATTAAATATAATTTTTGAAAATTTGTGATAAAAGATCTGCTCCTTCGTGTTTTACATATATTTAAAAACTCGAGATTTTAATGAATTGTTTTCAAAGCATGAAAAATATAGCAGATCCTTTGATTTTAATTGTAGTTAGTAGTTACTTAAAAAAAAGTCGCTAGCTGACTTGGAGCTGGTGTAGTTAAATTTTAAAAATGTGTATTTTAAACTTTGTTTGTAAAAGTTTTTTTTGGAAAAGTTTAGTATTATAGTTTAAATTTATTAAATAAAATAAAATAAAATATAAATTATACATTTGGTTTAGTATTTTACTATTGCAAGTAAAATTAATAGTAATTTCAATTACTTTTTTAGTTTTTTTTTGACAAATATGCAAACTATTTAGTTATTTCAAAAACAAATACGTCGAATTATTTGGTATTCGAAATACTATTGGTTAGTTTTTATATATTTAATTTTATTTTTCAGAACAATTTCTCTTTGTCTAGCTTCTTCTAACTTTAATTTAGATGGCCTTAAAGCCAAGTATTTAACAAATTTTGTAATCAAGTAGATGGAGCTTTAAACTATTTTTCAGTCATGTAGTCAAGGAAATGTTCAAATATACGTGTATTTGGTCATTTTGATGGTCAAATAGCCCAGTATGGAACTGCGAGATGATAGTCAGACATTGAGACGCGGGTGGCGCCCGTGCCCCAGCGTCCGCGCCCTCGCCCTGATGGTGCCCCGAGCCTCCGTCGACGTCTGAAATGTGAAATGGGGCACCGACGGGGCTGGCGCGGACGCTGGGGCACTGGCGCCACCCGCGTCTCAATGTCTGACTATCATCTCGCAGTTCCATACTGGGCTATTTGACCATCAAAATGACCAAATACACGTATATTTGAACATTTCCTTGACTACATGACTGAAAAATTGTTTAAAGCTCCATCTACTTGAATAATATTAAAAACAATAATCTAAGATAACCTTTAAAGTTAAATTCCTTTAGAGTTTATCAGTAAAACCACTTACTTTAAGTATTTTTTTTAATTAGTTCGGTCTAATAGTAGATTACGCACCTATAATCCATGATGTTTTCATTTAAATTCAAATTATAACGAATTGAAAGTTTGAAGAAAATATTAATTTAGTTTGTAAATGAAATCCTTTTATAGTACTCTGAAGGGCTCTTAATACGTTTTGAACTTCCAAAATAAATTAATGTACTAAGTTACGTTTAAAAGAACCTTTTGTAACAATTCCAATATATATATATATATATAAAACCGTGATAAATAGTAAAACCCACTTATTTTTCAATTAATACATTTCAGATACACAAATTAATTAAATAAAAGTATTTAAATAAGAATTGCTTCACTAAATTATGCATTTGTACTTTAAATAATACCTGATTTTGAAATTATATTAGAATAATTATATTGTTAAACTTCTTTCATTTTTAAAAATGTAGTAGAAAATGAAAGATATATTAATTAAAACATTTCTTAATTTCTTTATTACCTAAAAATATTTACAATATTTAAAATTTTTTATATTGTTTAACTTCTTTCATTTTTAAAAATGTAATTGCTTGACTTAAATAAAGCGTGAAAATTATTAGTTTCAAATGATATTTACAAATCTTATCAACTCTAAAGTCCATTTTTCAGGTATTAGTAAGTATTTCATACAAACTAACTTCTAAAATATGGATTTAGTTCGTAAATAAAATTCTTTTAAATTACTTTGAAGGACTCTTTATACGTTTTGAACTTGAATAATATTAAAAACAATAATCTAAGATAACCTTTAAAGTTAAATTCCTTTAGTTTATCAGTAAAACCACTTTAAGTATTTTTTCAATCCTTATACCTATATTTACATATTGGAATTGTTATAAAAGGTTCTTTTAAACGTAACTTAGTACACTAATTAAGTATTTTTAATTTACCGTAATTAAAATATAGGTAAGTGGTTTTTATCTTATTTTATACCTACGGAAGCGATAAATAAATTAAAGCAATAATTTTTGGAGTTTGGAGATGGGTGGAAAAAAAAAATAAGGCTCTTCGTTTTTCCAACTGCTTTTCTGATGTACCCAAAAATGGACCAAAATAGACCAAAAGTACCCTTAAAACGACCAAAGTCACCATTTTCAGCCCTATGTACCCCATTTCGGACCAAAAGTACCCCAAACTGGACCTATTAGCTTTATTGTAATGTTAAACTCCCATAGAGATTCCCCTAAAAGAAAAAAACTTGCGGTCCAATTTTGGGTACATGAATTATTTCGGAGAGGGAATCCATGTTTTAAATTCAAATTAACCGCGCGCCCGGGCAATCCGCGCCTCCCAGGTAATCCGCGCACGCGCGCGCTATCTTCCTGCCTAGGTTATTAATCATACAACTTACATAATTTCCACTTATTTCGTACGATAAAACGCGATCGAGATATTCGTTTTAAGAAATACTCGTGAGATTATTTCAAGTGCCAAGCATATTTAAGTACTACAATGATATTAAAATGAAGTTTAAAAATATTTCCATTCTACTTTAACAACGAATATTCCATGACGTCAAAACACTCTTAAATTCAAATTAACCGCGTCCCCCGGGGTAATCTGCGCACGCGTCGCCTAGGTTATCAATTTTTACATCATTTCAACTTATTCCGTACGATAACACTTGATAAGATATACGTTCAAGTATCTTTCGAGATAAGCGTAGATAAATGAACAAGTTGGCCTGGACATAATATGTTTATATATGAGAAAACAAATCGTCGCGAGAAATACCCTAAATACATTGACTTTTCGACGATTTAACTCCCATTTCACCCCTTAAATCCCGGACCCCGATCCCGAACCTGACCCCGTCCCCGGGGGTGGCGTCTCGCCATCACTTTCCTTCTACTAGCGACCATTGGGAATTTGCATCCCAGGACTGAAATTTTAAGTTTGGGGCCAAATACTTGGTTAGAACTGTTTAAAGTTGAATCCAATGGTAAGGGATTATTGACAATTTCCATCCAGGGATTGGGGAATGCATTAGTATTTATAGGTGACGAACTTCCGTAAGAGGACGAATTTCTGAAGCCGTAATAGGCGAAACTGTAAAATAAATTTGGTCTTAACCAACTTGTTAGAATGGGAAAACAAAATCACGTGACTACCATTTCACAACCAACTTCGATTCGGTAACTCGTGTTCATAGTTGGCTGTGCGACGGTAAAGATAAAATATTCCTTCCAGATACTGCAAACAGCTAATTAACTTACACCTATCTATTACAAAATGATCTAAACAATAATAATAATTAGATATTATATGAATCGATCAAAATTTAAACCGCCATTAGCAAAATAAATTAAAAAATAGTTCCTATTTCTGAGGATAGATGGCGCTGCAGTCCTCCACAAAGTCACGTGACTACCATCTTTTCAGCCCCCCTGGACTTTATAGTTTCACCTATTAAATTGAGGAGTGAGTGGAGGTTGTTGAACCCGTTGGGAATTTATTCCTTTTTTGGGTTTGTTAATCCAGACAAGGTCAAGAATAGAGCCATAGATTCCACGAGATAATTATTTAACGCTTCCCTCGATTCTTGCGTATCTTTTTGATACTGGTTTTGTTGATCTTGCTCCCAACGTCACTGTTTTTTCATCTCTTTCGAGACCCATTCCTGCTGTTCTTTCTGGAGTCTCTCCTGGTGCTGAGCATTTGCAGCGGCATATTTCAAAAAATGCTATCTCTTGTTTAGGTCTTTTCTCTTTGGAGCCGCTACCTTAAATAATTGAAATATTAGTACATTATATGGTATAAGTTGGTTTAGTTATTATGCTAAAGTCATCTTTACATGTACGTCACGTGGACAATTATTTTACCAGTCACGTGATTTATCAATAATGTGTATGTCCTAGAGGGTTACACGTACAAACATACTTAGCTACAGTAATAAAATTTGCATAATACGAATAATTAGTTGTATAATATCATACTCGATGATGGTGCCGTTTTTGTTTTGGTGTTTCTGATGTACCGCAATGAGTGGCGGTTTCAGTATCCTCCTCTATTTCGCAAACAGCAATTTCTAATAATAAAAAGATTAAAAAATAAATAAAATAAATAATAAAAAGTAATTAAATCTTAGTGTACCATCGTTTCAATTACGGCAGTTTCCCGCGCAAATAGGTGATTATGAAAAAGAATTGCGCGCAGAGGCTCACGGGAGTTGGTTATTTTTTGACAAAGCGTCGGCTGCTTAAATTCGTCTGCACCTACCGAGGCCCGCGGTCGTCCGCGTTTAGTAAAAAGCACCAACCATCTATTGATTGTTTGAAAAGTTAGTATTTTTCTAAAATTATTAAAAATACATAAAGTTAACAAATTTATTATATATTTTTTTATTTCTTATAGTTCTAGACCAAGTATTGATAAAGAAACAAGCCCAATTTTAATAGAAGACACAAAGTTATATTTACATACATGTTTCCATTAGTCCTGAAAATGAATTAAAATCAATTTGGATAGAATTTAAAAATATTTCATTTAATAAATCAATTACCTTAATTTAACGACTTGGCAAACTTCTCTCAAAACGAAAAACGAAAAATCCTTTCGATTGAACAATGAAATTATAGAAATCTCGCTAACCCTTGCCCAACTAGCCAGACGAATTTACAAAAAGGGCCAATTTTGATACTTTCAACTTGGTAGTACTTAACCAAATCACGTGACCACCGATATTTTTCATAATCACCTATTGTCAGACTGGATTTTGCACATGTCGGTGGGGGCCGTTTAATTTTCTTTAATATAAGAAATATCGATATTATAGTAACCTTTACCGTTATTTTGAATCCCGTCATTGACGTCAGATTTCTCCGAATTGCTTTGACCCACTTCTTCCTCAAGACCTGCTGGGGATTTTTTAATTATTACCTTAAGTATATGCAGAAATAGTTATTTTTAAGTACCTGTCTTGGTACAAGGAACTGTCAACCATCGTATTTTTGGAATTTGACATGGGTCTGCAGGACAAAATTTCGGGAAGTTCCTCAAAATATGGGCAAACCGCCGGCGAACGACCGGAAGTTTTGTTATTTTTCTTGGTCGTATTTGGTCTATCGTCATAATTACACCTCGTTCATTTAAACTTTCTTGAACCCGCTTATAATGTTCGGAATTTCTTTGTTTCTTAGAATCTAAAAGACTGACTAAATTTAAAAAACCCACCTGCAAGTCGCGTTATCTCTCAGAAATTGGCCTTGAAAAGTACACCCCCTCTTGTATGGTGCAAGTAATCTTAAAAAAAAATCCTTTTAACTTTAAGATAAATTAATTTTCCTTAAGTTTCATTATATGCTTATTAAAAAGTAATTAATTCAACTTAACGACCCTACAGATCTTTTTGAATATTTCAAGATCAATTAGTAGGGTCTTCGAGCGGGTCCCAGGGAGTATACAGTGGAAGGCCACCGCACGAGCGGTGAACGTACAAAGGCAGGGCGGCGCTGGTGGTGAACGTACAAAGGCAGGGCGGTGTCGGCGGTGAAGCAGCACCGCAAGGCGGCGTCGGCGGTGAACAACCAAAGCTACACGGTTGAGCGGTGAACGTACAAAGGTAGGGCGGCGCTGGTGGTGAATTAATAAAGTGACATCACCGAGCGGTGTGGGTGGTGAAGGCAGGGTGGTACAATGTTGCATCTCCACCGTAATGTTATAGTATAAATATAGGTGGGATCTTGTTAAAAGAACATTCTAAGGAGCAAGTATCAACACGAAATCATCTATGTAAGTATATTAGTTTTTTTTTTACTTAGTAAATATTTTTTGTATGTTCCTCCTCAAGACCTGCTGGGGATTTTTTAATTATTACCTTAAGTATATGCAGAAATAGTTATTTTTAAGTACCTGTCTTGGTACAAGGAACTGTCAACCATCGTATTTTTGGAATTTGACATGGGTCTGCAGGACAAAATTTCGGGAAGTTCCTCAAAATATGGGCAAACCGCCGGCGAACGACCGGAAGTTTTGTTATTTTTCTTGGTCGTATTTGGTCTATCGTCATAATTACACCTCGTTCATTTAAACTTTCTTGAACCCGCTTATAATGTTCGGAATTTCTTTGTTTCTTAGAATCTAAAAGACTGACTAAATTTAAAAAACCCACCTGCAAGTCGCGTTATCTCTCAGAAATTGGCCTTGAAAAGTACACCCCCTCTTGTATGGTGCAAGTAATCTTAAAAAAAAATCCTTTTAACTTTAAGATAAATTAATTTTCCTTAAGTTTCATTATATGCTTATTAAAAAGTAATTAATTCAACTTAACGACCCTACAGATCTTTTTGAATATTTCAAGATCAATTAGTAGGGTCTTCGAGCGGGTCCCAGGGAGTATACAGTGGAAGGCCACCGCACGAGCGGTGAACGTACAAAGGCAGGGCGGCGCTGGTGGTGAACGTACAAAGGCAGGGCGGTGTCGGCGGTGAAGCAGCACCGCAAGGCGGCGTCGGCGGTGAACAACCAAAGCTACACGGTTGAGCGGTGAACGTACAAAGGTAGGGCGGCGCTGGTGGTGAATTAATAAAGTGACATCACCGAGCGGTGTGGGTGGTGAAGGCAGGGTGGTACAATGTTGCATCTCCACCGTAATGTTATAGTATAAATATAGGTGGGATCTTGTTAAAAGAACATTCTAAGGAGCAAGTATCAACACGAAATCATCTATGTAAGTATATTAGTTTTTTTTTTACTTAGTAAATATTTTTTGTATGTTCCTAACATATAAATTTTCATAGCATGTTTGCCCAAGTTTTGTTCGCCGTCTCGTCAGAGAAATTCATCGAGGTTACGTCTACACTAGATGTCCGTCTAGGACTTCGAGATAGTGCTACGGGAATCACCTTAGACGAAGCCGATTTTCATGAGTTATACAGAAAGAAGGAAGAAATACTAGCTTTCTTCGAGAAGGATGACGCCCCAGGATCATCGTGCTTTTTCAGCGGTTCCGAGACGAAACGTGTTGAACTAAGAACGTATCAGAATCGAAAAATTTTGGATATCCGGGAGATGGTTCCGGGGTACGGTGAATTGTACGGCAAGTTTTTCCCAACCAAGAAGGGTTTCGCCATTGGTTACGCTCTCACCAAAGTGCTAATGGATATGTATAAAGACGTTGTAACATACCTAAATGAAGCAAATAGGATATATGACCTTTTAAAGGACAGTATTTTGGAACAGTTGCGTGTTAATATCCGTCAGTGTTGCTACGGTTGCACCGTGGACCATCCGTCACAGACTCAACACAACTGTCTAGAAGACTGGGATATGCGTGTTGAAATGAACTACGACACTGCGATAAGAAATCTTGACTACATTGAGATTTATAAAATTTTTACTTTAAAAACCTTTTTAAATGAAGAATTTTGCAAATGTATGGTCGCTAGAATAGTCTGTAACGCTAAACAACTTTTGTGAATAAAACTATTTGATTTGAGAAAAATGTGTCATTCTTTAAAATGGATTTCAGGTTGCAACATCCTTTTAACGGTCTGATCGCGGGTGCGACTCAGTCTGGGAAATCCTTTTTCGTGGCTAGTCTTATCAAATATAAAGATATGTGTATTTCACCCCCACCAGAGAGAATTATATGGTGCTATACGGAATATCAACCCAAACTGTTTAATTCGGTATTAGATGATACACCCACCGTTGAATTTCACGAAGGGTTATTAGACGTTAAAATGTTAGACCCAAATGTCAAGAATTTTGTTATTCTTGATGATTTACTTTGTGAAATATCAAATAACAAGGATGTCACGAATTTGTTTATAAGAGGTTCTCATCATAAAAACACGTCGGTTTTTGTACTTATGCAAAATTTGTATTATCCTGGGAAGGAAATAAGAACGTTAAATTTAAACGCGCACTATCTGATAATTTTCAAGACACCACGTGACAAATCGGCGATATTTCATTTGGCTAGACAGATTTCCCCAACTAACAGTAAATACGTCATCGACGCCTTTCATCAAGCAATCGCTAGAGACTTTGGGTATTTATGGGTGGATTTGAAACCAACTACGTCAGATGATCACAGACTACGAACCGGAGTTATACCAGGAGAAGAGGCTGCCGTTTTTATGCCAAAATGAAGAGAATTCATAATCATAAGGAGTTTTTAAAATATCTGTCTAAGTGTAATTCGTGTCAAAGAAATGCCGCCATCAAATATGCTAATAACGACGCGATTAAAGCTATTGTGGAATGCTGTATAAATGTTCTGCGTGGCAATGTAAAACTGTCAGATGATCATAAGAAGCGATTGAAGCGACATTGTCATATTTTGCGGAAGATATCTAAACCCAATACCATCGCAAAACGGAAAAAGATTCTATTACAGAAGGGAGGATTTTTACCGTTACTCTTAGCACCACTTCTTTCAATTGTGAGCAGTGCGGCAGGCGCGGCTATAAGTAGAGCTATCAAAAATGGCTAGGAAGATGATCTTAGTCCCCGAAGACGTTTATCGACGACTCAATTCGCCACCGAAACTTGACGAAAACTTGGATACGAAAACTGTTTTAAATAATCAGAAACTTAATCAATCACAAAAAGTGGAGTTGTACAACCATTTATTACAACGTAACAAAAGAACTAAGAAGGCGAAAATCGTTGAAGAACCGAAAAGAAAGAAAGACTGGTATTCGGAAATAGCTATCGCGATACCAGATTCACATCTAAAACCCGTCATTGCTTTGTACAAGTGGATTGAACGAAACAGTAAAATTGATTGGTCTACCAGTGGTGAACTTATTTATAAAGAACGCCCTATAGTTAGATCTAATATCATGGACATTTTACACGAATCAGTTAAAGGATACAAAACCAAACCGAAACATGAAATTGTTGGGTTAGATAAATTTTATGAATTGTTGGCCAAGGAAAATGTACCCAAATCACTTGTAAAAAATAAATTCCCCTTTGAATTCCCCATTGAAAATGTACCTATTATTTCTAACGATTCACCAGAAAAGGTGTACGATGATTCAGATTATTTACCCCCAAGTCCCGAATCAATGTATGGCAATGGATTATTGAGTTGGATAAATTTGAAATAAAGAATATAATAATATATCAGGTTTCAGTTCTTTCATTCACGAATTATACCTCAACATGGAAGGTGGCATCGATCCTACTCCGTCTGGGTTGATAACCTCTTTATCGATATCATACTTAAAATCACCCAAAGTTATTACGGCGTTTTTGTTATTATTTATTATTATCGTTTTTGAACTATTTGATTTCGCGTACTGGTATCACGAACGGAAAATGAACTGTACGATGAATGGATAAGTTAGAAGAAATATACTTCAACGTTAAGGACGCCGGTAGTTACGGAGGCATTCGCGGTCTTTATCGTGCTGCCCGGGCAAAGGGAATTAATGTTAACATAAACGAGGTGGGATAATTTTTAAAACGGCCAGATACGTACACGTTACACAAACCAGTGAGACACAATTTCCGAAGAAACAAAACGATAGTGTATGGGATAGACGAACAATGGCAACTTGATCTGGCAGACATGCAAGATATAAAAAATCACAATAGTGGATACCGATATATCTTATGTTGTATCGATGTATTTAGCAAATACGCATTCGCTGTGGCTACAAAGGATAAGAAAGGATCAACTATGGTAAAGTCATTCAAATCTATTTTAGAATCAGGTCGACAGCCGAAGGTTGTACAGACTGATCATGGTAACGAGTTTCTATGCAAAGAAGTTCAAGGTGAATTAAAACGTAGAGGAATCAAGTTTTTCGCAACACACTCCGAAGTAAAATCTAGTATTATAGAACGATTCAATCGAACATTGAAGTCTCGAATGTACCGATATTTTACGGAGAAAGATACGCACTAATATATCGACGTTTTACCAGATTTATTGGAAGCTTACATTAACAACTACCACAAATCTATTAAATGCAAACCCGTTGAAGTGAAGAATGAAAATTTGAAACAAGTGTGGCAGAACTTATACGGGAAAGTCAATTTTTCACCCCCAGTCTCGTTCCCTTTTGAAAGAGGTGACTTGGTTCGCATGAGTAAGAATAAAACCCCGTTTGAAAAGGGTTACAAAGCCAATATTCAAAGTAGTGCAGTGCATACCAAGAGACCCTCCGGTATATAAGCTGGAGGATTTGAAAACTGAGCTCATTTCGGGTGTGTTCTACAAGGAGGAAATACAGAAAATCGGGAAAGACCTCGAAAACTGCTTATTCAAAATCGAAAAAGTTCTAAGGAAAAGAACAAAACCAGACGGAACTAAAGAACTACTAGTACGTTGGCGTGGTTACGGTCCAGATTTTGACTCTTGGGTGCAAGAAATCATCACATTATGAGTTTCTACATCACGTTACCGTCCGACTCTTCTATGCGCTATTTCAAAAACAATACTATAAGCAAGTTTAGAACGTATTTACCAGAACCCATTAAACTTGAGGGAGCTTACGAAGTTGGACTTGCTGAAATCAGTTATCCTAGAACGTGGAATAACGTTAATGAAGAATGTGTAGTTCGAATTTGGAAAACTATCTCTCTACCGGATTCCTTAGAAGAATCAAAGACTAAAACACCTAAGACACTGAAAAAACACACTGACATAGAAAATTTCAACGACGTAATGGATTTCGTTAATATAGTAATACCACCAGGATATTACGGAGTTGAAGATTTACTGGAAATCATGACTACTGATGACGACGGGCGAAATATTAGCTCTAGAGTCAAGTTATATTACAACAAACCAAACCGTCGTGTAATTGTTGAACTATATGAAATGAACCAAGTTTACATACCACATGAAATCGCCATCATATTAGGATTCACGAGAACTCCAGGCAAAGACGTAACTATAGTGACTTCCATGACGGCGCCTTTTAGCTGTGATATGGACGCTGGGTTACATTCTCTGTTCATATACTCGGACATTATACAAAGTCGATCGATTGGAGATTCAGATGTTCCATTATTACGTATTATAAGTATTCAAGGAAAAGACGGAGACACTGTCGAGAAAGAGTTTTCACGACCACATTATATGCCTATTGCGCATAACAATTTTCAAACCATTGAAATTAATATTATGAGTGAAATGGGTCAGCCTGTACATTTCGAACGAGGAAAAGTCCACGTCACTCTTCATTTTAGACCCCGAAGAACATGGACTTATCTATAAAATCAGGTGTAAAATCTTTCTTCTGTTCATTTGTGGTTAGCGGGTCAAAGGAGAAACATGTCTCCACGTAATCTGGATCACGTTTCTGTAAACGATTATAATAACTATTACTTAAATCAAATTGGACACGGATCAATTCCGGTATACCGTGGAGTAGCCGTGCAAAGAGGATATGGTCTTGGAAATATATTCGCCTCGGCGTTTCGGTCTGCCATGCCTTTACTCAAAAAAGGTGCCACATTCCTTGGTCGAAAATTTTTAAATACCGGAGCAAAAATTGCTTCCGACGTCTCGAGTGGTGTGTCTATTAAAGACGCGTTAAAATCTCGGGGGAAAGAGGCGGGGAAAGAAACCTTAAGAAGAGCCGCCGAAGCAGTGAGTAAACTTAGTGGAAATGGACGTAAAAGGAAACGTAAAACGTCTCCCATCATCAGTTCAGTTCGAACCAGGAAGAAGAAAAGACGTTCTCTGCTTCAGTCTGATATATTATCGTAATCATTGAACAATGTCTCTAGCTCACCACAGTTCACAAAACAGCATTAGCTCGGAACTTGATTTATTTCACGTACTCAAACTGGTATAATAGGAAGTCAATGGGTTGAATATAATCCAACATCGAACATAAATGAAAACCAAGCAATTATCTTTAGTATCGCTGGAAACTCGGAGACTTACATTGATTTGAAAAATACTTTACTTCAAGTTCAAGTGAAAATTGTGAAAGCAGATGGAACTCTACCAAAACCCGATATTTACGACGCTGTATCTAAAATCACAACTCCCGCGGACAAAGTTGGTCCGGAAAATTTGTTTTTACATAGTCTCTTTGGCGAAGTTCACGTATCATTGGGTGACAGATCAGTTACATCATGCCCTCAACAGTATCCTTACAAGAGTATGATTCAAACGCTCTTGACATATGGTGGACCAGCCAAGGAAAGTTTCTTAACCGCGTCTCTATTCTATAAAGACAAAGCTGGGAAATTTGACGAGTTTTCCAATAACGACGGATTTAAGAAACGTGCAAAATTTGCCCAAGAAGGTGTTATTGACCTGATAGATCTAAATTTCAAGTTTATCAAAAGCTCAAACGAGTTTTGTTTACACACAGACGGTGAAAAATGCAAAGTCATTTTCACACACGCATCAATGTTTGTCAGAAAAGTTAGATTGACGCCAGAGATTATGTTATCCCACGCTAAAACTTTGGAACTGGCAACAATGAAATATCCAATCACCCGTACGGAATGTAATTCATTTTCAATTTCCCAAGGCAATAAAATATGCGTCAAAGACAACTTATATAATGGTCAAATACCGAGTAAGGTGGTGATCGGATTTGTGGACCAGAATGCGTATTTGGGAGACTACAAAATGTCACCTTTTAACTTTAAAAATTTTTCGTTAACTCAAATCGCCCTATACCTTGATGGTAGTAGTGTCCCGGGAAAACCGTTAAACCCAAATTTCAAAGATAAGTTGTTTATGCGATCATACGTTAATCTCTTTCTTCAAACTGGTCAATGGAATATTGACGAAAGAAATTTTATCGACCGTGATGAATTCGCCAATGGAAATGCACTATTCGTATTTGATTTAACTCCCGATCTCAACGGAAGTTCAACTGACTGTTTCAACCTGGTAAAGAACGGGAGCGTTCGTCTCGAATTAATATTCGGAGAATCGTTGCCGTCAACAGTAAGCGTGATTTACTATTCCGAATATCAATCTTTGGTCGAGATCGACAAGAGCAGAGCAGTTTTATATGATCAAAGTTCGTAATGGACTCGCAACAACTTGAAATCATACTTAAGGATGACCCGTATACCAAATATTTGTTCAGAGGAGTCTTCCCTGCCGACAAACTTCCCAAGAATGTGAAAACGTATCCTTCACTTTACATCGTGAACACTGATACGTCCAATGGGGTAGGAGAACATTGGTGTTTGATATATCTCTCAAGGTCACTCAATTGTACATTCTTCGAGAGTTTCGGGAACAGCCCTGATTTATTTAAATTTAACTATTTTATAGAGAAAAACAGCTTAACTGTCACGTATAATTATGCTCAATTGCAAGGAAATTCTAGTAAGGCTTGCGGTGGTTACTGTATATATTTTGCAATTAATTTGTGTCAGGGAATAAAAATGTTTAACGTATTGCGAAGATTTTCAAAAAACAAAAATGTTAATGATCGTATGATTGTAGAATTTATGTATAAGAAATACTCAATAAATTTGTCATAAAAATATTTTATTATTTCGTTTTATAATGTCCGTGCGCGAGCGTTGATATACCATCGTCTAAAATATAACGTTTATCATCGCACGGGTTTAAACACAATTTGTTTTGTCGCACAGTCGTCACAATATGCTTATTACTCACTATGCGCTTCATCTCCGCGATAGTTAACTTACGGTTCAGAAGTCACTCGCGATATTCCACGTGACGGACGCGCTTCTGCACAACGCGTTTTCACACACCCTTGCAAGTCTTTTTCTCGCCTTTAGATGACAATATAGAGTACATTTTGGGTCTCAGTCCGCAAAATTCTTCAATCGGTGTACCGTCCATTTCATCTTTAAACTTTCCGAGTCTCTTTTTATTGGTTTCGTCAAACAGTGGATGATTTTTGGGGTATCCAGAAAAATCATACATTTCCTTCTGTTGGGCGAAATCCTCGTATAAATCCGGTGTTTGGATTTGATACGTGAGACTGTCTGTAAATTACAAACAATCATTAGAAATGAGCTATACTATATACAAGAGGGTATACGTACCAGTATCGGTGAAAAGAAGTTTGACCTTTTCTCCGTACTGCGGCTTTATGACGTCATAGTGAAATCTATACATTAAAAGTTTCGATAGATCCAAAATGGCGAAACCTGTATAGATGGGCCGGTTTAGAATAAGCTTTTTCTTGGCGGAATGAATTCCAACAAGGTCGTTTTGGAAGATGGTGAACTTTTCGAACGTGGGCGAGCTAGCTTTTTTAACAGCCTTTTCTGGCGTCGTAACCAATTTAAAATCCTTACGTAAACGTAAGTTTTCCATGGTTTTACCTGAAAAAAAAAAAAATTAAATTTAAATTTAAATTTTTATTTTTAATTTTTAATTATTTACCGAAGACAGCGTTGTTCATTAATTTGAAAAAGTCCTTTTCAAAATCGTTGGCGGCCATCTTCCTTTTATCCGTATTAAAGTCAATATATGACTTTAACCAGGCACCTTGTTCGAATTTCATAATTCGGTGGATTTTCGTGATTTTTAGCCCTTTTTCCAGGTAATACTTGAGATTGCGATAGTGTACAACGTATCGTTCTTTGTTGTTTAGGTTGGGCACCAGTTTCGGTAGACTCTCTTTAACAGGGATTTTCAGTTCAGTCATCTGGGTTTTGGAATACTCGGAAAGCATTTCCGGTTTAATGGACATGGACTCTGGAGCTAACGGGTAGCAGTTATGCTCGTCGTGTAATGCGTCCGGATATTCCAAATCCACTTCCAAAATAAATCCCTCAGAGGCGTCGTCAAGGCAACTTAGAATTTCGCGTTGACAGTCAGGGGTGGGTTCTATCCACTCAAAACCTTTCATTGGTAACGCGTCGCACATGACAGTACCGTACAAATTGTTACAATCTGTTTAAAATAACATCATTAAAATTAATTTTTAAATTATTTTATTTTTTAATAAAATTTTTTAATTTTTTTTTAATATTTTTTAAAATATTTTTTAAAATATTTTTTTTAATAAAATTTTTAAAATATATATTTTTTTTTAATAAAATTTAAAAAAATTATACAATTTTTAAAATATATATATATATATATTTTTTTTTATAAATTTTTTTTATTTTTTTTTAATTTATTATAATAATTTTTTTTTGTATAATTTAATTTATTATTAAAATTTTGATTATTCTTACCGAGATAACAGATGTAACTATCTGGTTTGGAACGGTCGTGTGTTTCCAGGTACTTGTTATTACCCTGGGCGAGACGATGGCTGATCATTGAAACCCCACCTCGTATTCCTTTTTCTATGAAAAGATGCATGTCCTCATCCAGAAAAAGGTCCAGACGCACCTTAGTCATACATAGGGCCGCCTGCCACGCGAAACCCGGGCCTGTGTACGAATGTGCGGGGTCTAGTCGGTAATACGTCATGCACATACGACGGAAACTTTGAAAGACGTCTGCCAGAAGTAATGTGTCAGACAAGACATAAATATCGTGATAACGTCCTTTAAAAATAAAAGTTCCAATTAAAGATTATTCGTATTTATTATTTTAATAGTGTTCATACTCAAATTTCCGATGTTGAAAGTTCTCCATACGTTTTGCGCATGCACGTAGTCGGCTTCACTCAGAGGCTCATCGGTTAAATCGTTGAAGAAACACTCGATAGGTGGTAGTTGTGTTTCTTTAAAACGATCTTCCGAATCCTTGTAGGAATACGGATAAACCCCTTTTCGCAGAAGTAAATTAACTTCTTCAGGTGTGAAAACCGAGTTTAAGAGCGGAAACTTGTCAGTCCCGCCTTTCGATAAATTTCCGACGAGGGTCTCGAGAGAAGCTGGCAAGAATCGGATGCTGTCAACAAATCGTAGTTTACCCAAGGTGAAAGAAATGTATGTTTCGCTGTTGGTAGCGATACAGTCTATATTTTTATTTTTGATCTTTGCAATTTGTTGCATAATGAGGTGGGCGTCATATCTACAAATGTTTTATATCATAAGTAAAAATACCTTTAAAAAATATAGTCAATTAATTTACCTGCTCAGATTATGAAGGAAAACTGGGATGAATTTTGGCGCCTTCATTTTCAAATTGCAGTTTTGACACGCACAACCCCTATAGGCTCCTGTATAATGGTCATGGTCACGTGTTTTAATTGTAGTTTTTGTGAATGCTTCTTCGCAGACGTAACAATGAGTGGCGGTTTGGTAGGATGTTTCTTCAGCTTCAGAAAGTTCCATAGGGATGTTTTCCTTCAACGCTTCTGATATAGCCGTAGACTCGTCCAAAAGCATATTTAAAAACTTCAACGCACCGTCTTGTCCCCTGTAGGTCTCGTGCTTTACGAGATTTCCTACATAGTAAATAAATATTAGATAAAGAATTAAAAGAATTTCAGGTGATCAAACGTACCAGTGGGACTGACAATTGCGTATGAAAATCCACACGTGACATGTACGGCTAGGGTCGTGGTCGACGACAATGTTGCGTCTGGCAAACATGTCGCTATTTTTGACATTATCGACTCGAAATCGGCGAAAATGGTGTAAGGAACCTATATGAAACCAATAAATAAATATTTCGAATTTAAAAGAAGTATTAAATTATTTACCATTTGACTCCAACCAAAATTTTTGAATTTTAAAATTGGTTCTTTGGTTGGCATCTCCACGCGTTGTGGTTGGTGAACATTACAGTCGCGCATGTGGTCTTTGATAATGTCTTCGGAATTACTCCTTTTTAGACACCGTCGACAATAAAACGTCTTGCCATTATGTTTGGAGAATCCACTGAACAAACGACTTAGGTGGCGGATCAAGACGTAATGTTTATTTTTACCGTTTGTCACCAAAAGTAAATCAATTTCCCTAGACTCGGGTACACGTTTTTCACTTACATAACGCGGGAAATAACCCTTTTCGTACGCAAAAATGTTAATTGATATGTTATTCGCCTCTTCGAACTTTTTAAGTTTATAAGCATCCAGTTCGAATGGGAAAGTAATACCGCACAAATCAAGTTCGTTCTCGTAACGCTTATAATTATAAATACGGCTAGGGTGGTCTTGGGTTGGGTGTAGTTTAGACAAGATTGAAAACAAGAAACATTTATTGTCACTTGGGACATCAGGGTTCACATTTACCGTAGCCCGTTTATTTTCAATCACGGGTGATAATTGAAAATATGTACCACCTACGAGAGGCAAATATTGAATAATGTTTATTTGTAGATATAAAATTTTATCTAAAACCCAACCACTTCCTAGTCCTTCATAATTGTTCATGCTGTCGGCAATTTTGTCTCGACTTGAGTTTATGTGTATTACCTCGGGTGAAAGCGTCGCGTGTGTAAATCCCCTGAAATACGGCATTGCCTCAACGTCCGTACCAGTGTTGCCAAGTTCACGGGTATATCGTGCCCGCACCACCATATACCACTTGATACCTTTATTGGTACTCAGTTTGTTTTGAAGATACGTTTCTACCTTAGCACGGTGTTCATTTATAAATAACACAGGGTCGGTTACGCCATCTGGTGCCGTTATACGAGCCGAAAAAATTGCGTCACCAAGCGCATTAACCTCCTCTATTTGAAGAGGTAGGACTGCTGGTGGGTCAGCTGGTAGCACTGCTGGTGGATTAGCTGGTAGCACTGGTGGTTGTTAACCAACTGGAAGGGCAATGGGTAGGCTAATGGGTGGGTTAGCGGGTGAGTTCGTGGGTTGGTTAGTAGGTAGGTTAGTGGGTATGTTAGTGGGTGGGTTAGGAGCGTTGACGGCTTGCTGGTCAACAACGGCTGAACCAACGGCGGTTGGTTGTTGATGTTGGGGTTGAAAATTATCCCAATGCTCACCAAGCCATTCGTCTTCGGCTTGAGAACCTAATAGATTGTTTAAGGGATCCGGTTGTGGAGATTCGGGTTGATCGATTGCACCGTCACCGTGTTGGGCGTCCCAGTTCTCTATAAAGTCTTTTAAACCCTCATCATCTTGTGAGTCCAATAACGCGTCATTATCATTAAAAATCACTCCTAGAGCGTCCATTGCGCGATCACACTCGCTGTGTGTAATTTGTGGTGTTAACGTTTGCGCGGTTTCTACGCGCACAACATAATCATTGAGTTTATCATCACCGTCTTGGGTACACAATAACTCACGTAACGGGTCGTTGTCGAAGTTTTCGGAGAATAAGTGCAGCGAATAGTCCGCAATCGACTCGTGATTATTTTGATCCGCAACCGCAGCGTCTAATAACTCATTAAGAGAATGTATCCTTAAAGGATCAGACGGTGCGTGATCTTCTAATAGAGAAAGATATTTTATTTTCATGTACGAAATGTTAAAATGAGTTAAAGAAACTTACCATTTTCAACTCTGACTCTTTTAAGAGGATTTGAGTCTGGGGATGAAGCCCTTTTTACAGGAGAGTTCGACGGACCCGGCTGCGGTGAGGAAGGTCTATCGCTTCGGGGTGACAGTTGAGCCTCAGTTGACGGAGAAGCAGCCGTAGATGGCGCCACCCGATCGACGATACGTGGCTCGGATCTCGGTGGCGGCTCGGACCTCGATGACGGTCCGGGTTGAAGAAACGACATCGGCGGCGGTGGATGCGGAGAATTCGGACCCGCCGACGGGATGGGTACCGCGGGTTGACCGTGATTATTCGCACGTTGATGGCGTTTAAGGGTATCACGTCTCGAAAAAGACTTATCGCATACGGAACAATTAAACGAAATATTACCGTGAACTGATACCATATGACGGTTGAGACTTCGCTGATGAATAAAAACCACGGAACATGTACTACACGAATACATCTTGAAGCAGAATGTGACCTTTTTCACCCTTACATGTCTCTTTTATACCGATTGATAGACCTAACATGATTCGGCACTTTTACCGATTCACCACTTTACCCTGGATCCCCATTGGTCAAAAATGACGTATGCCTATAGCGGTGTTCGAGAGAGTGGTGTATTCTGGGTATACCACAAACACAATATTGTGCAATTTTTGTGGAGCATCTCTCTTTTTCCCTCCTATATGTTGAAAGTAGCGTATCCAAAGTTAAGAGGTCTAGTTAGGATACTGGGTTTCTTCAGGACATTTTGTAATCTTCTCCAAAACGCACGCGCGTCAATGATTGACATAAAGGAGAGGAGGGTGGTTTCTTCGAAAACTAGCGAACACCTGATGGTTTTTCCCTATATTTAATATCTATCACTCGTAAATCACGGAAAATACATGGTACCGTTAGAGACTAGACCAGTGGATTACAAATCAAATTGTAGTTATTTTCCCGAATTCAATTCGCATTTAAATATGTATAAAATAAAAATTTCATTAGTAATTCAAAACATTTTTATTCGTTTACCAATTGCATATTTATATATTCCATATTTTTATATACCCACTCGGAAAATAATGTACTCTTTACAAGAGCGCATGAATATTTATTACTTAAAAAGTTCGTTTTGTGAGGGGTAAGACACGCAAACATGGGTCCGTCTTCATCTAATTCAGTAATCTTCGGACACCCTACACCATTTAGGTTTATAACTTCACGGTGTATTAGTTCAAATAAAAATAGACACTTTTCTTCACCCTTACAAAATACGCGGTCATAGCCTCGAGTGGCCATTGATAAGCATTCTTCTAGTTTTCCGTACGGGGTGAATCCAAAATCCCAAGTGAGGCCGTGAACATTTTTCTCAACCCAAGTGTTCTGTCGTTGAGTGCGGGAAGGGAGGTCAGCTCGGGGGTACGGCGGGAGGAAAGTCCACGATGCGACCCGGGGTGTAGTTTCGGCCGAACATGCTGACGCTTCTTTCACTATTTTCTCCGGCTTTTCATCTCTGGTCCGCCCGTCAAAGAATTCAAAATCAACGACTATCGATTTTTTATACCTATAGTCCAAAAATGAAATTTGTTATACCTATAATTCAAAAATTACATAACTAATTTTTCTCCAGGATTATGGATATTTTACTTACATAGTTCTTGTTGGGATATTCTTCTTGACTTGAATCTTCTTCGAGTTTGTTTGGTTATCCACTGATCGGTCAATTTTATATACTCAGTTATTGCGTCATTCTATTTATATCAGCACCGCATTGTAACTGGGAAAACCCATGGATTTCGCTCTACCGCTATAACATTCACCACCACTCATTCGCCACTTTAATACCGGGGAAATCAATGGTTTAAATTTAAATCTAATTTGCATAATAAAATGTTGTTTATTTCTTAATTCGTAGTTTACACGGTCTTCGTATTATATTATATTAGTATTATATTCAACTGATAAACATGTACTGTAAAAAGGGTTAAATTCAATTGTGCATTGTTTTAGTGAATCTAACTCGCTGTTGTAACTACTTAATTTATAATATTCTGAATAAATTAAACTCGATTGTTTCGTCTCAATTATTTAAATTAAAATTAAAATTTAATACCGGGCAGGGTTTGAACCGAGAATACGTTTTTCGTAAATAACTCTGAATTGCGGAGATATCTTTGGGGGTCGTATCGAGAAATTAATACCACTAGGGACCATACTTCCGAGGAGAGGTATATTTTGGCTTGCCAACTTGTTATTAAGAGCCATTGGCCCCAAGACTCCCGCTAATTCCAAGTCTGCTCCCGAAAGAGAGTAACGTAGGTCGAAGGGTGAAACGTGTCGTCCGCTCTTGTGTCGTAAAGCACGGGGTAGTAGTTTAATCAAGGGTTATATACATTGAATTGGGAATAATACTGCTAGAATTACAATTACGATTTCAGTTGCCATGGTTACGCGGGACCTGTTCTGATAAGACTACGAAATTCATCTTTATAATTAGGTGGTAGCGCCATCTATATTTTGTAAAGTTATATTGCTAAAAATAAATAACTATTAGCTAACTCACCGTAACTTGAGTTAAAAAGGATCGTGTTGACAGAATAAAATTATTTTTAAACAACTTCAAAGGTTTGTTTGTTACGAGTAATCATACATTTCAATTTCGCATCAGATTCGCGAAAAAATTCAATTGCAATATAGTTGCCGCCACGGTAGAACGATAAAGTTTGTAAAGTTTCCTTATTGAATGACATTGGTCCCGCGCTAGCCAGATTTAGTTGTACCTCTATTTATTCCCAACTCAATGGTTATATATTACACAGGTTAGACTTGTCGCGCTCCGGCAGTAGGCTTGGAAATAATGTTTATTTCGAAACTGGTCTATTTGGCCAGTGACTCCCAACTCTTGAATTATTTAAGTGGTCACGTAGAGCAGTTGGTTAATAATACGGTAGATAATTTTGAATAAATAAACTGGACACTGAACCTGTGAACCCCTAGCTTTTGAATAAAAAAACTGGTCCGAGCAATTAATAAACTGGTAGCTTAAGCGCTACTCCCGCATTCGGAAATTTTCAAATCGCGTTCGCTGCGCCATCTCTTTTTTGTAAAACTATTGATCAAATTTATATATATATCCAATTAGTACTGTTTCAATAAATTAGATGGCGTAGCGAGCGTGATTTGGAAAACCGAGTTGCCAGTCAGCAGAATTTAAGCGGCCCCGTCCCGTGGTATGCGCGAAGCTACAGACAGTTCTATCCTGTGTAATATTAAAACGGTGGTTTAAAGGGGAAAGGTCAAGCTTTAACCAGTTAGATAACCCTATAGCCCATTAAAAACTAAAATTTATGGAGAAAACCGCATAAAAAATATTGAGTGGTTAATTGTTAATAAAATAAAGAAATTTCGCGAAATCGAAAAGCGTGGGTCCGCCGCGACACCTGGTGAGACGTCGGTGAGACAGAAGTCAATAAGCGAGCTAAGTCAAGTTTTATAGCTGGACTCGAAGTTGACTCGGCTCGGTTTAGGCCCGACTCGATTTGCGCTCAGCTCATTTTTGGCTCTGTTTGACATAGGCTCGAATAAAATTGACCCGTCTCGAGTTCGGCTCGGTTGACGTTTTAGCTCACCGAGCTAGACTTGAGTCGCGCTCGACTCGAGTATAACTCGATTCATTTAAGTCTCGTCTTGTCATAAGCTCGCTCGAAACCCAACTCGCTCTAAATCCAACTAGCTCGAAACCCAACTCGCTTGAAAACCAAATCGCTCGAAACCCCACTCACTCGAAACCCAACAAACAGTTTAAAATTTCAATAGCCCATCT
Source organism: Leiobunum rupestre (assembly GCF_980474605.1). NCBI lineage: Eukaryota > Metazoa > Arthropoda > Arachnida > Opiliones > Sclerosomatidae > Leiobunum > Leiobunum rupestre. The sequence continues at coordinate 16,062,746 of NC_143385.1, read as the reverse complement.
GTTTGACTCTGGTATCGCTAGTGGTACTGAGCGAGCTTATGAAAATAATAATAATAATAAGTTAACCAGGACATTTTACAACCGGGTTTTCTTTTAAATTGACAATCCACGAGCTTCTTCTTTTAAAGATTTATTATAAAATAAATAAGGACTTAAACATCGTCAATTTATCTTTTTAATTCAAACCATCTACAACAGCGTTTACAAATACTTGTTTAATTTCAATTTGAGATTTTTTTAACCAGTACTTTAAACAAATACATTCTTTTACGACAGCAGGGAGCATTCTCTGTCGCTTTGGATCTAAAAGACTTGGGCCCAGAGAGAAAAGGGACTCAACTAAGACAACCGTGCCACTTGTAGCTAGGCAGTCCCTGGCCATTTTTAAAAGATTTGTGAATTTAATTTCATTGTCCTGTAGTAAATGGAATTTTAATTTCCTTAACTTTTGAAATTGCTTAAACGGCTATTTCTAAAAGAACCTTCCACCATCCCAAGGCTCCGTCATTTAACATGTCCTGTCGTACTATCGGGTCACTTAAATAGGTGTCCAATTCATTGTGTTCAGGAAGCTCCGGCATGCTAGATATTTTAAGAAATAGATCGAACGGTCTGGTTGCGCCTGAATTAGTATCTCGAGTAGTCGATGGATTAAGAGTTTTGTAATGAGCAAGCCAATGTCTTCTAATCGCCCTATTTAAAAAACAAATGTCACTGGTCTTTCAGATATATAAAGCTAGGAAACAGTGACGTATCTACAAGATTTTGGCACCCACTCAAGGATATTGGCAAGGGCCCCTGCTAGCTTTAGCTTCGAGACTACCTCCACAGCTATCTCCCCACCCCTCCTTCCTATGTAAATCGGACATTTTAAGAACACATACGCTGGCGCGTGGCCAGCTGTATCATCGCTACGCCACTGCAAGGAAAAATAGTAAAACACCTTAATAACCTTTCAGAATTTGAAATTTTATTATCTGGGTACTTGGCCAATTTATCTAGGATCTAACACTATAAAGAATATCAGGATTTTCAAAGTTGGGCAATTATTTAACGAACAAAGTAACAGTAGCCATGATGTACACCAAGTCATCCTTGATGGAAAGTACTTGTCGAATTTTGCTAGACCCTTGGTGACAGGTTGGCGGAGGAACAATGGATCCTCGTGGCTATATTCCACAATTTGGTCAACTACACCCGGAACATATTTCTTCAAATTCGAGTGAATGTGGTGGTATACTAATACACAAAATGAAATGTTCGGGTATTCCTGCTTGGATATTAGATCTGCCATGTCTTCCAATGGCTAAATTTTCCAAAATCGTTAGAAAATTAATAAACAGCCAAATATTTAAGAATTACAAAAAAATACCTGAAGCAATATTATAATGTTGTTGCCAAGAGCCATTTATTTAAGGATTTTTCGCTTCTCAGAGTGGAATCCAATGGCCGAAGAGTTAATGGCCCGGAGGGTGCTATCACCTGCGCATAGTCTAAAGCCAAACTACTGGCCGAAACATTTCAACGCACTTTTCCTGTTCACACATTTGAAACTGTCTCCCTTCTGCCGCCGCGACGTCCTGTAATGCCTCCGATCATCTTCACGGAGCAAGGCGTACAACGTCTGCTGCAAAGAGGCAGGTCTTTTATGGCTGCGGGCCTTGACGGAATTCCAGCATCTGTCTTGAAGAACTGTGCCGTGGCCCTGGCTGCTCCCCTAACGCGGCTTTTCCAACTCTCGTACAATTCTGGGAGTATTCCGGCTGATTGGAGTACAGCTAATGTGACTCCCGTTCCAAAGGGCGGTGACAAATCAAATCCGTCTGAATACTGCCCGATTGCACTACGTTCCGTGGTGGTCAAGGCTTCGGACATAACCTCCCACCTTCAAGCCCATGATGTTCTGCAGCCTTACCAACATGGTTTTCGCAGCGGCTTTAGTACGGAAACCCAACTACTTTGCTGCGTTGAATATTGGTTCGACGGGGTGGAACAAACTGGACGTGTTGACATTATCTTCCTCGATTTCCGTAAAGCATTTGACTCTGTGTCTCACGAACTCTTAAAAGCCCAGCTCCACTCCTATGGCATTAGGGGCCAGACCTTGCTTTGGCTGGCTGCCTATCTTCAAAACCGGCGTTTCCGTGTTGTTATTCCAGGGGCTGCGTCCGACTGGCTTCCTGCGGCCTCTGGTGTTCCACAGGGCTCAGTTCTTGGCCCCCTTTTATTCGTCATTTTCATAAACGACATAGAGGACCATGTTATCTCCCGACTCTATATCTTCGCCAACGATGTTGCGCTCTAAAGGACCATTTTCGACCCCTCCGATGTTATTACCCTACAAGAGGATCTCAATCGTATTTTGTCTTGGAGTGACTCCAACAGGCTACCTCTAAATGCCTCCAAATGCTCAGTCCTCTCCCTTCACCGCTCAGGGCAACCAGCTCACTCTCCCCACTACACTTTGGGGGATGTCGAACTTAAGTCCGTCACCTCCCAAAAATACCTCGAGGTAACGCTATCCTGTACCCTTGATTGGAATCCCCATATCTTGACCGTCACTTCCAAAGCCGCCCGTGCCCTAGGTTTTGCGCGCCGACACCTCTCACATTGCTCCTTCCAGACAAAAACCCTCGCTTTAAAAACATATGTCCTCCCCATTCTGGAGTATTGTTCCCCAGTCTGGTCCCCCAACACCGCCAGCGGCATGCATACCATTGAAACCATCCAACGTAAAGCCCTCCGTTTTGTTGCCAACATCGGTTTCTCTTGGAGTACAAGCATGACGCGAGTCTTGAAAAACTTTAAATGGCATTCCCTCTCGGACCGTCGCCGTGTCAAACGCCTCGCAATAGTAAACAGTGTTATTCACCGCTCCAACGGAGCCCTGGCCCCGCTTACGTCCGCCATCTCGTCTTGGCGTCGCGCTCCGCGTGGAATGAAATCCGCGGCTCTCATTCTTCCTGGCTTTCGACTCTCCGTCGGCAGGCACTCCTTCCTCCCCTCTTCGATCCGTGACTGGAACTCTCTCCCGGACTTCCTAAAGTCCATTCCCAACCCCAAACAGTTCCGCAAGGAGCTAACTGAGTTCCTAGAACTTCATATTTAACTCGTTTACATGTAATAATGTAATATATAACTCCTTTATTTTGTTTTATTTCCCTTGTATCTACCTCACATTGTACTGTTTTCCTGTACATACAAACTGTATATAATATTTCCTCTGTATATGTATAATTTGTATTATCCACTGTCTTAACGTGATGGGTCTTAGACCTCTTGTTGAACGATAAAAGAACTAAAGAACTAAAATAAAATATATAAATAATGATGAAACCACAGTCTTCCGAAGACTTGTAACCTCGTGAATTTACAAATGCAAAAGACTTACTTGTCTCATCTGCTCTGTACGCTTCAACATATTTAAAGTGGAATTCCACCGAGTTCTAATATCACGGATTAACTCTCGAAACTCAATTTCTAAAACTTCGCATTGCCTTTTGTAAAGCTGGCGTCGTTGCGGTGATGAACGATTACTGCCTCACGTAACTAAATAATGTGAAGGACATAATATATAGTTATAGCACGAGTTACTTATAATACCAATATGAATTTTTTATGAAACCTAATTTATGAAAAGAACGTGCCTTTCCCATTATACCGAGTTCTCTTTTACTCGTAACGTCTCACACTTTGTAGATTTTTTTAAATTAGCATCCGAGGACGACTTTCTTTTGGTTCTGGCGCACTTATCGTCGGCAGATTCTTCGTTCGAATCTTCACTGTCTGAATACGTGGCGTTCTTATCTTCCGCGTCGAAAGTATCAATGATCGTTTCGCAGATGATGTTTAACACACGAGCCAAACATCTCACCCTGTGTTGTGATTTAGAGGATTTAATACCTTTAAGAATATCGTGATCCTCGGAGCAAGTGTCGGCTCTATCATTGCCTACGTTATTTTTGATTGGGTCCATGTATCAAAGATGGCTATGGTAGCTCAGATCGCCGGGAAGGTGCTTCCACCTAGTATCGACTTTCAAAAACGTTTTATCATTTAATTTCAAGTCGACAATAACGTGTTTGCCGAAAAGCCAATCCAAGCGAGGTCGAATGAGCACGTGATTACAAATAGTCTTTTCTGATACGTGATTACGATTACCCAATGAGCTAAAAGCATGCTTTTGGGCCACGCCATATAGCTAAATTATGCTGGGTTATGTGCCTAATCAACTTGTTTAAATTTGCACGGTGGCGACATATGTCGATAAAGAACGCAATAATACTAGAGCCGACACTTGCTTTAAATGACGCCAAAAATGTGTCCATATTGGACGCGTTGTCTGTTGTGATGGAACCAATTTTACCAGCTGGAATTTCGAATTCCATTATCACGTCCGCGAATGCTGCAGCGAGGTTTTTTCCCGAGTGGGACCTTCTAGGAACGTTAAATCCAACACCATGGTGTATAACTGCCATCTATCTATCAGTAATACATTGCGCAATTACTCCTTGAAAAGGATGTTATTGCTAGATGTCCAAAAATCCACCACAAAGAAAAATTTTCCAGGTGACAACTATAAATTAACAAGTTGGCAAGCCAAAATATACCTCTCCTCGGAAGAATTGTCCCTAGCGGTATTAATTTCTCGAGATGATTCTTAAAGATAGATCTCCGCAATTCAGAGTTATTTATTAAAAACGTAATCCAAGTTCAATCCCGCCCGGTATAAAATTTTAATTATAATTAAAATAATTGAGACGAAACAACCGAGTATAATTTATTCAGAATATTATAAATTAAGTAGTTACAACAGCGAGTTAGACGTACTAAAACAATGCACAATTGAATTTAACCCTATTTACGGTACAAGTTTATCAGTTAAATATAATACGAAGCCAATTTTAATGAAAGAAATATCTACAGAGGGTATTTGTATTTTTCTCGCTTACGAAATACTTGCCTCATCTTTAACGCTCATTTTATTTCAAATTAAACATCTTAATCAGTCGAGAAAACGTTTAAAATAATTTACGAAGTAATGACGACCCAGTTTCAAACCAGACCAACATAAGTGTAAGCGCACGATGTATACAACTCGATAAAAATATACGACTGAAAAAACGAAATAAAATACAAATAAGATGAAAGATTTAAAATTAAAAAAAACTGATCCTAATAAAACGTGAAAATACCCTCCATGTCACGCACATTCGAAGTACGCATAAGTAACGTTATACCTAGAAGTAGTAAAAACATCCCCCCACCACAGGAGTGTCAGCTTTTCAAAATACGACCGAGAGAAGGGCAGACTCCGCTCATTGGTCTTCTAAAATTCAAATATTAACCAATGATATTTATTATTATGACGTCACGAACCATGCTTCTTTCATCACGTGTGCATATTTGTTTTTTTCGCGTGCTGTGCAATACTATTAAGTTAGCTTTTAAATAATTCAAACTGTATCGTAAGTAAATATATTTTTTTTTATAAAACAAAATGTCATTATTTAGTGACGATTCTAGTAATGACTCGCTAGATATATCGTTAGCAAATGATTTAGAATTGAAGAAAAGGAGGTAGGTAGAAAACTATTAAAGGCCAAAAGTAGCTTGATGGTACATGTGTTAATTTACATATTATTTCAGATGAATTTGAAGTTCCTTACAAAAGGGCATTTCTCTATGCAGTAAGAAATTTGCAGAATTTAGAAAAAATTATAGATGATAAACAAATGGTTCTGTGTACAAAACAGCTTAAAAGAAATTTTCCAAAAATGGCCAATAAAAAGACTTTTAACAGATAATTTAGAAGATTTAAAAAGTAATGAATTCTTCGTAACTTCTCTTAAAAATTCACAAAATGAAAAGATTGTTGAGAGTGTAAAAAACACTTTTTCTTTAATCCAGGTAATATTTACATTTTCACTGTTCAGTTTTGGACATTTATTGAATATTAAAATTTTATTACAGGCATTTGATGAACTCACAGATCTCCCAAAAAACTTTTTGGCTCATTCATTTCTGCGTCAGATGTACGATTTATATCTCGAGTTGTTATCTGAAAAAAAAAGACAAATGTGATTTAGATGACTCGGGTTTGGTTGATTACGTTCCTACATTGGATGAAGAAAATGGACTGCGTTACACAGCAGGTTTTGTAATAAGAAAAATCTGCAGGTTAAAAGATGTAGATTAGTTGATAACTTGACGCGAGTTAATTATAATGATAGTAATTGCAATAATCAGATGGAAAGCCACGCGTGTATAATTAATAGAATAATTCAAAATGAACAATTAATGAAAATGTGGCAGGAATTAAGCAATGGCTCTAAGTCTTTGAGAATCATTTTAAACCTTTTTTTAAAAATTTAAGGGAAAGGGTTTGCTAGAAAAATTAATGAAGATTACCAAGTTAAAACTAAAAAACCAATATTGGGTAGTAAGGGAATACGGCCAACTTTGCAAGCAATTGAAGCCAACAAAATCCATTAATATTTAAATTCTATGATCAATAAAAGTTCCTAAATGAAATAATTAAAATTTCTTACACTTCTTTTTTATTGCTCTAATGGTATTAAGCCTTCTACAATTATGCATATACTCCAGAATTGTAGGGTTAGTGTTTGATACAGTAGCTGCTCTATGAAGACTGAATTGTTGTTCGATTAAGTCTTGATTTAGTTTATTAGTTAGTATAAATGGAGCACCATGATTTAGCATGAATTTCACAATTTCAGGAACAGAATAGGCTGTAAAAATATATTTAGTTTGAAAAATTTAAAATTGAAATTTTTAAACCTTTAAAGAATTTACAATTTATTTTAAAATAAGAAATTTTAAATATTTTTAAAAGAAATTTTAAATATTTTTAAAAGAAATTTTTAATATTTTTAAAAGAAATTTTAAATATTTTGAAAAGAAATTTTAAATATTTTTAAAAGAAATTTTAAATATTTTTAAAATAAATTTTAAATATTTTTAAAATAAATTTTAAATATTTTTAAAATAAATTTTAAATATTTTTAAAAGAAATTTTAAATATTTTTAAAAGAAATTTTAAATATTTTTAAAAGAAATTTTAAATATTTTTAAAAGAAATTTTAAATTTTTTTAAAAGAAATTTTAAATATTTTTAAAAGAAATTTAAAATATTTTTAAAATAAGAAATTTAAATATTTTTAAAATAAGAAATTTAAATATTTTTAAAATAAGAAATTTAAAATATTTTTAAAAGAAATTTTGAATATTTTTAAAAGAAATTTTGAATATTTTTAAAAGAAATTTTGAATATTTTTAAAAGAAATTTTAAATATTTTTAAAAGAAATTTTAAATATTTTTAAAAGAAATTTTAAATATTTTTAAAAGAAATTTTAAATATTTTTAAAAGAAATTTTAAATATTTTTAAAAGAAATTTAAAATATTTTTAAAATAAATTTAAAATATTTTCAAAAGAAATTTAAAATATTTTAAAATAAGAAATTTAAAATATTTTTAAAATAAGAAATTTAAAATATTTTTAAAATAAGAAATTTTAAATATTAAAAAAAAACCACTTTATGGCCACAAATATACCAGTATGTTTCAACTTTTATTTAATTAATACCCATAATTTTTAAAATGTGCCAATAGAACAGTTACCACCAAAATAATATGTAAAACTCACCAGTTCGCCGCAAAGCTTCCCTTGTCTCAATACTTAAAGGCATTTTGTTTTTGTCACTCTTTTTAAATGCACTAGGTCATTCTTTAACATTTATCTCCCAATCATCCAGATACTTGGGAAAATCATTTTCTAACCACTAAAGTATAAAAAATAATATTAATAAAAAGCCATATAAATTTAAAACTAAAGCAACGATGAGTTATTGCTTACTTTTAGTCTTTCATCATTAACAGAAGTGTATGCGGAAGTATCTTTGTTTCTTGAAGTTTTGCCCCCCAACAGGTGTTTCGTATTTAATAGGTCAAAAAATTTATTAAATGTTCTTATAAACAAAATTGTTTCTGAAAGTTCTGGATCTTTCTCTAGTTCTAAACCAGCAGCCGTCGAAGAACTCAAAATTTGGGCTGCCAATTTCACTGACATGAGGGAATAAGAATTTGGAGAAACATGACTAAACGTGATTTTATGCGTTACACGAAAAACACTTTGTCGCTTGTAAAGGTTAATTATATGTTGCCATTTAATTTCCGTTCCATTCTTCCATAGTTTTCTGGTGCAATGATAGTATCCACTATTTAAGAAACATTTCCTTGAAGTCTTAATTAAGTGTGGGGGATCTGATACGAAATAAATAAATCTGGGTTCATCTCTCGCGTACCAATTTCTAGTTCTACATGGTACCTTATCTTTCTCTGACGAAAATAGTTTAAAAAATTTGCGGTTTGTAGTGGCACCGTCACACACATATAGTAAAACTTTAATGCCAACTGCTTCCAATTTTTCTGTAGCCTCCCAGACATACTTGACGATTTCTTTCGCACTGAGTGTTATTGTAGGGAAAAATGCCAATGGAAATTTGAAATGAGACGAAATTCCACGAATCATGAACTGAAACACATGGGTTGCAAAATTGTTTTCGGATAAGTCATCAGTATCGTTTACAAGTCGAATAAGCTTTCCACTTTTACAATCATAGTTAACTTGTTCTTTGGTTTTCACTTCGTCCCAGCCTAATGACACATATAAATGGTGTGGTTCTGTTCCAACTTTAGCAAGTTCCTCTTTTGCTTTCAAAAACTGATTATTATTGAAACCCTGTACTTCAGATGTTTTGGTTTTATTTACAGTGTTACGTGAAGGTAGAATTGTAAATCCAGAGCGACGCACCATTTCATAACATGAAGTAGACTTGTTTTTTAAAAATGAACAATATTCGATAATATCTGGGTGCCATTTATATCCGTATTTTTTTTTGTTTGATCATTTCTATTTTTTTGCTCTTGAAAAATATCCATCAATGACTTTGCATCAGAGGCCCTTTTACTAAAGAATTTGGATTGCTTTTCAACTTTTGGTTTCGTATTTTTTTTTCGGGTTACTCAAATTTTTAGCTTTTGGGCTTTTTTTCGCATATTGCTCATTGCTGTCTGCATAAAAGATCGATAGGCAGTACAAGGCAAACACCTATGTTTTCTAGATTCCATATTTTTAATCGCTGTGCAATTTATGGTTCTTATACAAATTTTAGAGGATGCGAAACATTTTACACTGGCTTTGAATCTTTTTTTATTCTCATCATAAAACTTAATGTAATTTTCTTCTGTACTTCCATTGCAAAGTTCATAATTGCCGAGTTTTTCTAACACCACTTTTATGTCGTGTAGATTTTTTGGTTTTCCAATGTCATTCCAGACAAAGTGATTTTCTCCAACTAGATTATTTAAAATGAAAATCTTCATAGTGAAATTTTTGTCAAATTCTATGGCCATGATGACTTTTTGAGCCTTGATTTTTGATATAGAAGTAATCCCATTTTCTTCACTATACGCCCATCCAAGTCGTATGCTTTCTTCAATGATTTTTGTATCTGTTTCTGGCTCAGGGTTACACGGTATTGGATTTGGATACTCTTCAGTCGGACCATTGCCTCCAACAAAGTGTTTAGAACATACGAACCAATGTTTTTTTTACATTAGTGGGATCTGTGGATTTACCACACATTTTCATCCATAAAACACACTTTGTAAACTTAGTTTTAGGTTTGGGGAAAAGGGATGAACCAAACGCCTTTCATGTGGGCCAAGTAGTTCCGACGAGTGTCATTAGTACAACCAGTGTAAATGCAATGTTTGGTCGCGACCATTTTTATGGATCAAAATATTTCAGTAAAGTAAAAACTAAGGCTTAACTTTTAGAGCGGTTCTTTGAAAAGATATCGTACTAGTTGTACTTAAGGAATTCCGTTTTCCGCCCGAAGTAGTAAATTATGTAATAAATTAAAATATAAGTTATTAATTATAAAATGAAGCAGAAACGAAATAAACTAAATCCGAAAAAGAGCGGTACGACAGAAACGAGAAACTTAAAATATTTGTGAGCGCCTAGATAAGCAGACTAACAAAACAAACCACTGAGAATAAAGAATCAGTTCAATTTGAATTTGACCAATAACAGAGGTCTACCTTCTCTCCCGTAAAGGATATATTCTAAGCTGACACTCCTGTGGTGGGGGGATGTTTTTACTACTCCTAGGTTATACTATATCCAGTTTAAAATATTCGAGTATCAAAAAATAAAAATACCGACTAGAAAATACACAATAACAACCCAATCCAGACTTCAGAAAGAAAACTCAAGGAAAAATATTATAACGCAGTCAAGCAATCAGACTTCAGAATCAAAATAATTCATAGAAATATATTATAACGCAGTCGAGCAATAAATTAGTTCAAATACTTAGAAATCAAGCAATAGAAAATATAATATCAAGAAGCGCAACACCTTACCATTCACAATACGATTTTTCACGTTATTATAATGAAACTGGATAAGCTTTTGGCATGACTTACGCTCTTAAAGGTTCCTCTAAGACTGGACGATTTTGCAGGAAAAAGGAAATAAACTTAAAAAATAGTAGATACAAATATAAGACAGAAAAAACCAACAATACCAAAGATTAGACAAAAAAGAACGTACTCTCGATCAGTTAAAAAACACAACAAAAAAGCTTATCCGAAAAAATAAACCTACTGACAATTATAGAGTTTAACAATGTCATGGAATAATATATAACAGATTTATAACACAACGTAAAAGGAAACAATAGGTGAAAACTATTCGCTAGTTTTGGAGTAATTTTAAGGAAATAGCGAGCAACTTCAAAATACGGTTTGGCTGTTATACTATGGAAGAAGTTGGTAGTTTGGGGTAAAAGGTGTACTCTTTTCGTCCCAAAGCGAGCGAATAATTTTGGCCTAATAACACAGCGGCAACGAATCAAAAACACAGCGGCAACGAATCAAAGTCCAGAAACCGTGCTCCCGGTTCAATTCCCGACGAAATAAAAACAAGTTCACAAAAATAAAAAAACTAAGTTCAATAAACAATATCCACAGATATTGTATTCATCCGCTTAGTAAAAAACCCCGCCTTGTCATAATGGTTCATTTACTTTAATTTGTTACCTAAGGAAGTAAATGGCTCGGCGGTGAACTATCCGCGTGGTAACAATGCGATCCGAGTTCAATTCTTGATCACGATCAACTTTTACATTAAAATACTTAATTATTTAATAAAATATAAGATTAATATAATTTATAAATATATAATTAAATATAAGATTAATATAATTTAAAAATATTTAATTAAATATAAGATTAATATAATTTATAAATATTTAATTAAATATAAGATTAATATAATTTATAAATATTTAATTAAATAAAAGATATATTTAATTAAATATTTATAAATTATATTAAAGATATATTTAATTAAATATTTATAAATTATATTAAAGATATATTTAATTAAATATTTATAAATTAGATTAATCTTATATTTAATTAAATATTATTAATATATTTTAATAATATTTAATAAAACATAAGATTAATATAATTGAGGAATATTTAATAAAACATAAGATTAATATAATTTATATATATTTTATTAAATATAAGATTAATATAATTTATTAATATTTTATTAAATATCAGATTAATATAATTTATAAATATTTAATTAAATATAAGATTAATATATTTATAAATATTTCATTAAATATCAGATTAATATAATTTATAAATATTTAAAATGATGTAGAATAAATTATAGTACCTAACGTTCTAACTTTGTTAAGGACACTCGCCAAAGCAGTTTTTTAGAAAAACAACGTAAAATAACAAGCGTTGGGGGCTGAGTGGTTAGAGTAAATCTCTTGCACGAGGCAGACCCGTGTTCGATTCCCGGCCGGCGCTAATAAATCGCAAATTGATGCTAAGACGAATACCGTGTACAATTGGTGGAAACCCTACCATTGGACGTTGAGAGGTAGCATAACACTCGGTCCGTCCCAAAGTTATTGAGAAGAAGTTGGACATAAAACGCCCGTACAGACACAACAGACTCAACATCCACAACCATCATAACACAAACACCACAAACTCAACACCCACAACCGTTATAACACGAACTTAACATCCACAACCATCATAACACAAACACATCAAACTCAACACCCACAACCGTCATAACACGAACTCAACATTCACAACCTACGCATAAGCATTACAATAACTAAATACCCAATCAAACCGAGTTAAAACCGTCACGACGGTGAACGTTAACGTAAAACACCATCCAAACCAAACGCATCCGCCAAATAATCCGTTAACGCTCACCGTCACACGGTGTTTTTGCCAACACTACGAAAAACTGCGAACGCAGAGATTTCGAGACATTGCGGACATTGATTAACCTTTGCACGGAAAATGCGAACGCGTTCGCAGACAGACAGACACGGTGATTGTATAACCCCTCCTAGGGGACTTTGTCCCCTAGGAGAGGTAAAAATATATGATAATCAAACCAATATAGAGAACCGATTGAGCATACATTAATTTGTTCTTTTAGTATACCCATTTCGTTTATATACATATCGTGAATATATTTTCGTACAGTATTACGTGTTGATAACTGTCTATTTGGCCTTAAGTAATGAATAACTTCCAAGAAATTATTGTCTTCCGTAATATTAAATGGTTGATCTTTGGCCACAATGAATTTCACTAAACGGTCAATTAAGCCATCCAAACTGAAAATCTAAGAATACGACAGTTTTATGAAGCTAAAACTTTCTGGGAGTCATAGATCCAAGCAAAGATAATACAAACCTCGTAGCCTAGATTCGAAATATCAGCCTCGCGTGTTTGTCAATAGCGATTACCCACTTCCTGTCGGAACTCCGAAACAATTAAGTCCATAGTTACCAGGGTAACCAAATAAAGATCAGACTACGGCCAGCTTTGATATCGTGCTGTTCGCGCAACAGAGCGTCATCAAAGTTAGCCATGATAGAACTATGGCAGCGACCGATGAAGGCTGATTTTTCGGAGGTCACGTGCCGGAAGTGGGTAAACGCTTCGTTATAAAACCATCAATCGGAAAGCTCTCAGAATTCTTATCTAGGGTACGGAGTTCTATATTATCTTTGATCCAAGTGATTATCAAAATAAAGAAGCCAGGCCCGTCACCTCCTTAGAATTTTATTTCCCAATGTATTGTTATCTAAACTAATTATTACCCTGCCAATTATTTGCAGTCGAAGTCAAAAATACTTTAAAGCAAGTGTCGGCTCTATCATTGCCTACGTTATTTTTGATTGGGTCTATGTATCAAAGATGGCTATGGTAGCTCAGATCGCCGGGTAGGTGCTTCCACTTAGTATCGACTTTCAAGAACGTTTTATCGTTTATTTTCAAGTCGACAATTACGTGTTTGCCGAAAAGCCAATCCAAGCGAGGTCGAAAGAGCACGTGATTACAAATAATCCTTCTGATACGTGATTACGATTACCTAATGAGCTAAAAGCATGCTTTTTGGCCACGCCATATAGGTAAATTATGCTGGGTAATGTGCCTAATCAACTTGTTTAAATTTGCACGGTGGCGACATATGTCGGTAAAGAACGCAATAATTCTAGAGCCGACACTTGCTTTAAAGTAAATCTAATTTTAGCACTATTGTATAATTTGCATAGCAATATGTAAAAGATCGTTCAATTTCCGTCGTTCTATCGGTAATAAAACAGATACTGAACGTAGAGCAGATATAAACTTAGTACAGAGTGATGAGACGTTCGTTGCGTAATACTGGCTCTTCGTTTATATACTGCATTTTAAATTACCTATAGAAAACGGTTTCAACGATAGACCTTCAAGGTAGTTCACACGAGCCTTAAATAACAACCATTATTCATCAGGATAACGTCGTAACTATTTTTTTTGCTACAGCGGCATACCCGAAGACGAGTAGTAAGCATGGATTTTAGTCCCGTGGGCTTTGGACCATTACTGTTGCATCGTTTAAACATTTTTTGCTTTTTTCATGTATCTCGCTTTATCGGTTTGGAACTAGTAACGTAGATCTATTTATTTTGTGGGCTTAGGCTCTCGTGTAACCGTGGCTTGAATTTTGAAGGATGGCCTTGATTAAAGCGCTTAGAGTAATTGACTCTCACAATATCGTTTATTTGGCATGCAATTACTAAAAAAGTCTAAAATTATACCGCAATTGGTTTCGCCTAATTAAAGTATTTTCAATGCCATAAAGATCAGTATATTACTTAATTTCATAGTTTTTATCAACAAAATGCACTTAAGCGTGATACTTACCCACAACTTGTGCAAGCGAATTTCTTTGTCAAATTGGAATAGCTGAAATATTCATAAATCTGCGACGTACATTTCCTCTTCTTAATTGTCTCAGAAAGCGAACGGTTCGAACTAAAAGACGCACTTACGGGACTGTCTTCCTCGGAAATTTCCATATCGACCACGACTAAAGCTTGTTCACTATCTTTATTTATGTACATTTAACGCACCGAGCATTACCTCCTTAAAAATAATTACATGAACAAAAATCAATGTGGCTAATTTTATTGGAACCTTTGTCGCCACTCAAGAATGCTATTTGTAATTTCTACTTTGCCACCAAAAATAAAGTAGAAATTATCGTCGTACTAGACAACTTATGGGTGATCTGATTTCAATTTTTTTTTGAGATACACACACATCGGTGTCGACCCGAGGCCTTAGACACCAGCACACACACAATAACTGATTAATCAGGGCCAGATATGTGTAACGGCCACGCCAACGGGGGGATACGTGGGGACAGGGGTGGGGACACCCGTGGCGGCAGTATTCCGACCACCCGTTGGGGGATCGGTAGTCGTCCTCAAACGGCCATCCACAAACTCTGCCTCCCGGACTCTGATTTCAAAATGAACTGATGAATAACCAAAAACATCAACGTTCGAACCTCAAATCAGTGCAGATGCAGACCGAGTAAAAGGACAGTCGCGTCATGCTAAAGGCAAACAGATAGAAAATAGACATTAGCGGAAATTTTTTAAATAAGTAAAATAAGAAGGTATTTTCCATGTCCAAATATAATTTTCACAAACAACTATTGAATTTCTTAATGTTTAAAATCAAAACTATTTCACTACGAAAATTCTAATAATAGTTAAAAATATTTTACCCAGCTTTAAGCAGACAACAATTGCCATGTAAATCGTGTTAAGATATAAGGCCATTGGAGGTCTTTTTTCTGTTCAGAAACGTCAATACACAGGGCTAAACACAGGGCCAGACTGACCAATAGGGCGAAGAGCCCTAAGCCCTTGTCTCAAAAAGAAGTTTTGGCGCCGTAGTTCCAAACTAGGCACCCTACTGCCGACTAAAGCAACTTTTCACTGCGTCTTTACATAACCAGTCCGGCCCTATAGCTACACTAATGAAATGAATAAATTTAGTTTAATCCTCCAGGAAACCAAATTTGTTTAAACTGTTTATTGCCTGGGTTTAAAATTAAGGCTGGCTGTATAAAAAATGTTATACATTCATCATAATGCATGAGTATCGCTGAGCAACCCCCTGGTTCATCCCTTCCAAAAGAACGGCCATGAATGCCTCAGATATAATACGAAATAATATGAACTTCATTACAATTTTTAGAAAATTGTTTCAATAAACGTTCCTTTTACCTGACAAAGTAAACTTTAGAGCTATTAAATAGCGAGCACACTGGCTCGACTCGTTTCTCTCTCACCAAGAAACTGGCTCGACTCGTTGCTCGCTCGACAAGAAACTTGCTTGACTCGTTGCACGCTAGAAAAGAAACTGGCTCGACTCCTTGCAAGCTCGACAAGAAACTGGCTCGATTCGTTGCAAGCTCGATATGACCTTGGTTCTGCTCATGACTCGTCGTTTTCTGCTGATTAACGAGCGAGCTCTCGACTTGTTTATTCCTAGCTCAACTCGGTTCGATTCACTTCGAGCCGTGTTGAGTTGCGAGCCCTCGCGAGCTAGGTCGGTTCGTTGACACCTCTAGCGCGCGCTGCTGAAGACGCAAAAAAAATGTTTTGCACGCGCGGCGCGTTCCAGTTATATAAGACCTAAGTCTAAATTGCGCGATAGTTCGCGAATCGCTTAGAGACGTTGGCAGCAGCCCCTAAGAAGGCGGCGAAAATTCAAACCCCAACACCTGGCGTTATTTTTCGATTCAAAAGCAATTTTTTTAAACCAAAAAATTTTACGTGTTAGTATATTGAACGTCTTGTTAATCTTTTGATACGGAAATCAGGCCATATTTGGAAAAGTTTGGCCGTTCCCCTTTAATCTCGGATGAATAAGCTACTAAATAGTCTTAATAGAGCGTTCTATAAAATCGGTGTGGTGTGCTTTCCCCCATTTGAGTTCGGAGGAGGAGAAGGCTTGCCGGTTTTTCGTGTAAGATAAAAATATTTATCTGGCAACCTCGTAAGAAATTGAAAGCAGTCGATTTTTAGAAGTAGCGTAGTTACTAGCCTAGGCTTCACTAATTTCCGGCTTTCCGCGCCGTTTTTCTTATTTTAAATGAGTTTTGTAATAAATGTATGATGGCAAATAAGCAAAATACTATTCCCAAATCCACGGATTGAAAAAGAAACTTAGATCATGAAAATATTCTTAACCCCAAACATACTTCAACACCTAGGGTCTCTCCTACAACTCCTAAAAGGTACGTCTCTAAAATATTCATATAAAGACAGGACGTAAGCGACAATGGCGAAGAAGGTATTACACGATTTAATATCGTAGGATGAAAAATCCGATTTTTTTTTTTAAAAACAAAGAGACATTTTATTGTTCTAGTTACAAACAAAATTTATAAGTACGTTTCGAAAATACCACCTTCGGCTGCGATGCAGGCTTGGGCGCAAACAATCATATTGTCGAAGGCGTACAATTCGTTGACGCAGCTCTTCAAGGGTCTCAACCGGAGTGGCGTACACCTTGTCCTTGACGAAGCCCCAAAGTAAGAAATCCAACGGAGTCAGAACGGGTGACCTTGCTGGCCAGTTTACGGGACTGTTTCTTCCCATCCTTCCTCGATGTTTCAGCGGAGTTTATTGCATTAAACACCAGATTAACAAATTTCTGACTTCCATAAAGTTACACTACTCTCCCAATGGAATTAAAAAAAAGTTATTTTAGCTTGCCCAACTTGTCACTTTTTCAAGTCGTATTTTGTCAACGCTATTTGTACGTTTTCGGTGACGCTCTACAATTTTCTCATTGTCAATTTTCTAATAGCACCTAGCAGTTAAAATTTAAATTTTCAAAACACGTGGAAATATTTTTCGATTTAGATGAAATTTTGGTAGACAATGTCCCCGGCACGTAAAATGTACAGTACAAATTTCAACTTTCTAAAAAACATAGTTTTTGAAAAATATCACTTTTTCGAGCAATTTTAAACACCCTGTATACTTACGATAAAAATGTACCTTAAAGTCAAGTATTAATAAAAATGACTGATAACTCAATCAAATGTTCTCAACTTTATCACATGTATTTTTAATTAAGAACTGTAATTGTGTAAATGATTGTAATTGGAAATTAGTACATTTTTAATCCTATAGGAAATGTTTTGTTAAGTCATTTTACCATATTCTTTGATTGAAACGTACACTTAAATGAGCAGTATTTTTAAAATTGCTAGAGATTTAATATTATGGTTATTGTGAGGAGCACAACCATAATGTTTTTATATTAAAATGTACTCTTGATTAAAAGGATATTAAACCAAAATATATTGAACTCAAGTCTCATATGTAACTATACCATAAACTATCTATCAATAAAAACCATTAATATTTTTAAAATTATTCAGGATGGTATAGGAAAAATTAAACATAAAATTAAATAGTATATAATATAAAATAAAAAGTACATAATATACGTAATTAGTACATATATATATATATATATATATATATATATATATATATATATATAATTGTTTCGTGTGATTATGTTACATATGCTATTAGAGATATATATTAAATAATAATATAACTATAATACATTTCATATTATATATTAGGTTAAAAATAAAAACGTAGTTTTAATGTATAATAAATAAATATTAAAACAGTTGTTCCTAATAATAATGTGCTTGAGCCTCTACCAGATTATTTGGCTTTTGACAGACACTCATATATGCAAATAGGCTACCCCATAAATGTGAGTCACCCACGTATGACGTCACTCTATTTCTCTCTCTCTCTGAGCCGTTTCGTAAAATCGTCCAAAACGCGTATATTGAACTAGACGAGAAGCCCGCCTTACAGGCGGGCCCTCAGCTAGTTGTGTGTTTCGAGGCACTTCACCCCAGTACGCCCCCCAACCCCTTTTTCCCATGCAAGAATTTCCATGGCACCCTTTTCCCCAAAGTAGAACCACCCCAGTAAGGCCCTAACTCCCCTCTTTCCCCATGTGATAATTACCGTTCCTCCCCTTTTTTCTCATGTAATAATTACCGTCGTACCCACCTCGCCCTTTTTCCCATGTGATAATTACCGTGGTACCCACCTCCACCTTTTCTCCTTGTGATAATTACCGTGGTACCCTTTTTCCCATGTGATAATTACCGGGGTACCCACCTCCCCCTTTTCTCCTTGTGATAATTACCGTGGTACCCTTTTTCCCATGTGATAATTACCGGGGTACCCACCTCCCCCTTTTCTCCTTGTGATAATTACCGTGGTACCCTTTTCCCCATAGTAGAACCACCCCAGTAAGGCCCTTCCTCCCCCTTTTGCCCATGTGATAATTACCGTGGTATCCCCTCTCCGCTTTTCATATGTGATAATTACCGTGGTACCCCCTCTCCGCTTTTCCCATGTGATAATTACCGTGGTACCCCCTCTCCGCTTTTCCCATGTGATAATTACCGTGGTACCGCCTCTCCGCTTTTCCCATGTGATAATTACCGTGGTACCCCCTCTCCGCTTTTCCCATGTGATAATTACCGTGGTACCCACCTCCCCCTTTCCAATGCGAGAATTACCGTGGTACCCACCTCCCCCTTTTCTCCTTGTGATAATTACCGTGGTACCCTTTTCCCCATAGTAGAACCACCCCAGTAAGGCCCTTCCTCCCCCTTTTGCCCATGTGATAATTACCGTGGTATCCCCTCTCCGCTTTTCCCATGTGATAATTACCGTGGTACCCCCTCTCCGCTTTTCCCATGGGATAATTACCGTGGTACCCACCTCCCCTTTCCAATGCGAGAATTACCGTGGTACCCCCTCTCCGCTTTTCCCATGTGATAATTACCGTGGTACCCACCTCCCCCTTTCCAATGCGAGAATTACCGTGGTACCCTTTTCCCCGCAAAAATAACTCAAACTCGCAGTCGTACCAAACCCCCCCTGTACCCCTTTAAACCCCCGGTATCCAATGGCGTATGCATAAAGGCCACGGAACTAACGTACGCCGAGAGGGCCACAGGGACTTTCAAATCGGAACGACCCCGAAACCCCCCGCCACCGCCTCCCACCTCCCCGTTTCCGAAACTCACAGGCCTTCTGAAACTACCCCATACGATCAACCCCCCCCCCCCCTCCGAAATTCGCGGCGGAAACAGAGAGCAAATTTTGGGTGTATTCATAGACAGTGTATATCCCTTAGGGATATAGAGAAAATAGATAGTCGAACCACCTCAGTAACGAAGCCAATGGCAGTCTCGGTTTCCCTCTGTTCCGCGGGTCGCTTTTTCCTCGCCGCCCCGCCTTTGGCTTCATGACAGACTACATACACATTCCTAAAAGCTGGGACGTACGACCAACGTACCAAGCCTCCTTATAATATAGATGCGCCCCCGTTGAGCTTGGATGAAAAACCTTAGGGAATAAGTTATGAAAATCGTAATTTCACATACATTTTATATAACTTGTCTTTTATCTAGTATGTTTATTTCGCGTGAGTATTATTTAATTATCATATTTTGTTACTTTTCTCTTATAAATATTTATTATCAAAGGCTAATGGTCCGTCGTTATTATTTACAAAATGTGGTGTAAGTGATTTCGCGACTAAACAATAAAGTGATCATAAATCATGCTAAAGACTATCGTATATCTTAGACTGCCATTAATTTTTTTATTTTTCTGAAATTTTCATAGTATTGTAGAATAATGTTCATTTCGAAGGTATTAAATATGCCTTGACAATGCATTGAAGGAAATCAATTGTTTATTCACAACAAAAACTGTCATATATTTGCTTATATAGAGACTTGGCACTCCGTAGCTTTGGCAATGGCCGTCATTGAGGTAACATTTTTCTCCCCACAATAAAAACTATTGAAAAAAAAACTGTGACGTAGTACTGCCAAGTCCCTATTGTCTATGTAGACTACTATTCTGAGGGGGTTGACGTAATTTTGAAAGTTGAAGACTGACATAAATCTATAATATTGTTCCACATAGTAAGATATTCAATACAAATCAATGACACCAATTTGCTTATGAGTTAAACGACATCGGTAAACATGGAACAAAGCGAAATGCATCACTTCTATATTATTAATTTTTCGGTCAGAAAAACTATTCGGGTGCTTTTATTATATAGAAATGTTTGTTGTTTTCGCATACATATAAATGTATTTCGCGTGTGGTTTCTTAGAGGGAAATGAGAGCTTATTTTGTGAGGGGTGTGGGGCGACATTCGCATAACCTGAATTGAACTAATTTGAGGGGTCGTGTAATTTGGCTCATATCTTCCTTAGTTCTTCGAATTTAGCCTTGAAGTGATATTTTTCGATAGTCCTTTAATATAGGTATAAAAAAGAACTAAATTTGAAGGTCTACAATTGCATATATCAAAAGTAAAGTTACATAAACAAAAGTGGTTGGAATTAAAGTTAAAGAATTAGATGAATTGCCACCAAAATTTTAACTTTAGCACTGATAAATTATTTTTCCAACACAATCAAAACTCAAAACCAATGTTGTGATACCTATAGGTTTTTATCTAAAGAGTATAATGGAGATCTTTACCTATGCGGTGTTTGCCCTGCCCTGATCCTAAATGAGCGTCTGTACTTAGTAAATCTAGCCCTGACCACCTAAGTAAAGGTCTGCCATTCAACCCTGAGTTAAGAGCGTTATTATACGAGAAGAATTTTAATAAATAATCGTAGAGACAAATCTATATATTAGTGCATTAATTTTTGCTCTAGAGTTTGAGTGATCATAACATAACAAACTTACAATAAAAAATAAAAAATAGCTTTCTTTTGATGAGAAAATCGTCGCGATGTTCTCAAATTAAGATGCTCAAATCAATAAAACAAGTCTGTGACTAAGTAACGTTTAATTTCAGAACGAAATATTTATCTTACATCAATAATTTACATTCGAGGCTAAAGAAGAGTTAATAGCTAGACAACGAGAACAGTCTTTGTTTAATTTTGGAAAAACCGATAAAACAAACATAAAATAGGACACAGCTCCACCCAAAATACGGAGCAAAAATGTCTTATCGATAATTAAGCAATTTAAAAAAGTAAAGTGGATTGGTCCCGAATTAATTTTTTGCAGCAAAAGCGTCTCTTGTATTTGCATCGCTCGTTTTCCTGGTGTCATCTTGGGTCCATTGATATTTGAATTTCGTCCAATAAGAGCCGATATCAAGATACTGTATCCGTCTGTCGCGAAACTGAGCGTTGCGAACAAAACGAACTTGTCGGACAAATCGATAATAGTCACCAACACGACGAACGTTTCCAAAACCGAATCGAATTCCGACTCTTTACAAATAGCCGTAAAATGGAGGCAAAATTCGACGGCCCACTCGAACAAACACAGGCTTATTATCACGCTGTAAGAAGAATCCAGATCTTGAACCGCCGCTAGCAGCTTAGTATGCCTTTCTAAGAAATGTTGAATGTCGCAAAATTCGTAGAGATCTGTGGCTAATCTACGGGCGCTTTCTCGTACTATCACGATCGAGTACGACATGAAAAACAGAATAAAATACTGGACACCCGTAAGAAAGGAACTGGCTAAGAGATCCGTTATCATGATGGTACGAGCTAACACCAAATGCTCGTGCAAATAGCTCGAATTAAACAGATTCCTAAAGATATACAGAGTGACACTGTGACTTTCACACATAGCGTACGCGAATACTCCGAAAATTAAAGTTAGAAGGCGTAAGGCTCCCAGAGTTACGAAAAAAGCATTCAACAGTTTCGTGGTGAACTTTATTTCGCTATCTGGTTCATGCAATTTTGAAATGGTCTTTAAAATGTTTAAGAAAAATGTTTTTCGGAACGTAGTGAACAAAACGACATAAGCAGTTACAACGATTTGAGTTGTACAGAGTACGTGATATACAATTTGAATACTAGTCTCGGTATTCAGAAAAACATCCCATATTACAATGTAAAAAAAGTAGACGGCCGTCACAAGTGTTACTATAATTGTCATTATATTTATTTTAACACAATTCTTTGCTTCGTGATCGGAATCGCAAACGCCGAGGAAACACAAACATTTACAAATTAAACGAAAAAATACGATGCATTTACCACAGTTTGCCATGATTCTCATAATTCAAAGATATCTCTTCAAAAGGTTGCGTTTATAATTGACTGTTATAGTATATTTTCCAATGTGTTATAGTTCTTATTGAGCACTTCTAGACGGACACAAAAATAACAGCTTTAATACGAAGGAGGGCGAAATGGCGCATTTCACAAGAGCAAAAACGCCACGACGCCAAACGTCGCCCGAAAACAATGTATTTGGCCGAACGGTTATTAGGAATTTATTACTAACGGGGTATTTTTTGGGTGGACGCCATAATGAAAACCAGCCTGAATACTCGTAAATTTTTGTTTTAATTATCTAAATATTCAATGTCTCCTGTGATAAATCTATTTTAAAAGCATTCGAGTGACAGCTAGCTTACCTTTTCGCTTCGTGGTCGATGGAGTAAAGAGATAAAAGCGCCTTCGAGTAAAAGCGTTTGCATGCGTAAGTTCACTTTCACTTCACCTTCAATCGATAATATGAAAAAGCAGGCCTCACTTTCCAACAAATAAACAAACGAATATGGGAAACTGCATAAAAACATTTAATATAAAGTGAAATATTAAGCCTGTTTGTAATGCCACCAAAAGTATAAAATATTTATATATATCGAAAAAGTATTTATCTCCCTATATTTTATTCAAATACTTTAGAAAAAACGTTTGGGTAGAAAACATAGTGTGATCTTAGCATCTTATATAGTCACTTACCGATCTTATTGATGGGTTCTGACAACATGGCTACAAAGGTACACTTTGAAAAGCAGTTTAGTGTTTACTTTCCAAGTCGTTTAGACTGGTCTGGTGACACAGTGTTTGGAACCAAGGGCGAAATGTTTTGGTTCACGGATGGCTCCAAGACTCACTCAGGGGTGGGTGCTGGAGTCTACTGTCAGACTAAGAAGTTTGGCTTCTCTGAGAGCCTTGGCGTTTTTGCTACGGTTTTTCAGGCTGAGATTGCAGCCATCTGGTTCTGTGTAGACTTCTGTCTTAAAAAGAAGTATCGGGGCAAGACTATTCAGATTTTCTCGGACAGTCAGGCTGCCCTTAAGGCTCTTAATCAGTTTAGTATTACTTCTAAGCTCGTTCTTAGCTGTTTGGATCTCCTTTCGGAACTGGGCACCCATAATAGGGGCATCATGGCAATGAGATGGCCGACACTCTGGCCATGGAGGGTGCGGAGGCAAGGTTCTTAGGTGCTGAACCTGCTATTCCAATACCCAATGGCCTGGTTCGCAGCCATGTGCATTTCGCTATGACTGAGAGGCAGGTCAGGCTTCGGCTTGAGACCGAGGGTCAGAGGCAGGCCAAGGAATTTATTCCTGGGCCTTCTATGAATAGAGGAAATGAGTTGCTTTCGCTCTCTAAGAGTATTATAAGGGTGGTTACGGGAGTTCTTTTAGGTCACTGCCAGCTTAATAGACATCCGCATCTGATTGGTATCAGTGAGAGTCCTTTGTGCAGGGCATGCCTTGCAGAGGAGGAAACTTCCTCTCGTGTCCTTTGTGTCTGTGATTCTTACGCGGCTCAAAGGTTTGAGTACCTTGGTATGCATAGGTTAGAAACGAGCGATATTTCCAACATCCCGGCGAAGCATATCTTGCGCTTCGTTTCTAAGACTGGGCTTTTCCATGTTTAATTGGCTGGGGCTGCACAATGGACCTCTGGTCGAAGTGCTAGGTTGGGTCTAACCCAACCACCCAACTTTACTAATAATAATAATAATAATAGCATCTTATATAGTAATTTCAAACACTATACTTGCTCGTTAAAGAAACTTTTTTTTGATTTACGGCCAGAAATTCAAAATTTAAAAATAAAATTTGGTGTTACTTAATACAGTTCAATAGCAGAGGGTATATGGTAATATAGTTCTTAGATTTTTAACAGTGCCTTGACTTTGCTAAAGTACATGTTTCATTTCTATGGCTAATATCACTTATCTAATTACTTAATGCAGCAAAACGTATTCTGTTACGAAATTGTATCTCTCTAAATCTCCATTATCTGAGCAATTAGTATATTGGTATTATATAATAATAATAATCAGCTAGGCTAATACCCAAGGCACCACCTTAGGCCTAAGTCATCAAGCGACTTTTCAGGGGGCCGGGTTACAATGCGTAGGAGGGTGGTGGCAAGCCCTGCACGAGATCGAGCCAACAGCTCCCTACACTAACTATTACCGTTAACCTTGACAAGTTTTTATGGAAGGGGAAACCGAAGAACTCGGGGGAAAACCCCTTAAACCAGTGGGGGAGAGAACTTGCAAACTCAACGCAGAAGGAGTTGTTCCGAGTTTTCACCCAGTGGCACAAGTTGGGATCGAACCCGGCTCCTCTTGCTGCGAGGCGAAAGTGCTAACCACTCCGCCACCCCATAATTTTGTAATTGTGTTAATGACAAGTGCTTGTAGCGAAATATAACGCTATTTACTTTAAGATAATTCAGCTATGTATTTGAATAAACAATTCGATTATAAGAAATTTCCAAAATTACGGATTCTACTAAAGTCGTTAGTATTAGATGTATATCCGTTCGTATTGAAACTAATGTGCTTTTAACAAAGCAGCTAGTGGTAGAATTAAGCGGGAGTTAAGATTAACTAAGGATTTGACCAGAAGAAATTGATCTCCGGGGGGTCACGGCTTTCAGTAATGAAGGCCGTCGACCTACCGAAACCCTTCAAGGTAGCCTTCCGCACCAAGGACGTCTACACCAAGGATGGCAATGTCCTCCTTCGTAGACTCAGGACCTACAACAACGCGCTAAATACGCAATGTTGGAAGGTCGTAAATAAAGCAGATGAGCCGACTGCCATCCGCTGGATCTTCCAGGTGGATGGAGAGTCGGTTAAGGCTATCAAGGAGGCAGGACACCGAGCCTTAACGGGTCTGGACAGTGGTATCTTTAAGATACTTCATTAACCTGACCCGACAGCTCCGGTGGATCCTGTAAAGGAGGGTGGTTCAGTCGAACCCTCTGCCTTGGAGATCTCAAGGATGGAAGATGAGGCTCTGGCTGGCGGGGACTCCGGAGAGGACATTCCAATGGAAGATAATCTCGTGGAGGAGCTAAAGGCCTTTGCTTTGTCGGACACCGACGAGATCAAAGAGGTTGTACCACTGGAGGGTGCAACAGGGGGGCAGGCTAGAGATGTAAGTCAGACCGGTGGGTGTGTTGGTGTTTGAACAAACACAACCACCACTGTGTCTGAATAGGCATCTAAGGCCTGCAACCGAGCTCACCTTAAACCAAGATGAGTGTAAAGGTGCTGCAAATTAATTTGCACCACTTGCAAGGCAGCCACTGCAGTTCTCTGAAGGAGGTTCGCAAAGGAGAGCTTCGACGTCGCTCTCATACAGGAGCCATGGTCTGCCAATGGAAAGATACTTGGTCTCCAAAATGCAGGTAATATATTGTATGATTATAACTCTGCTACACCCAGGGCTTGTGCACTGACACGCAAGGGCATTCATGCCCTTCCGCTCTCAGTGCACACCTCCAGGGATATTGCCACGGTAAAGCTCATCACGGAAGGTGGGGAGGTTACTATGGCATCGGCATACCTACCATACGACGATGCTCTCCCACCTCCCTCGCAGGGGGTGACCAGATTGGTCAGCTACTGTGAGGGTTCGGGGAGGAGGCTAGTCATCGGTTGCGATGCTAATGCGCACCACGAAATCTGGGGCAGCTCAGACTGCAACCAGCGCGGTAACGACTTAATGGAATATCTGGTTAGTACCAGACTTCACATTTTGAATAAGAACAATGTACCAACTTTTGTTACTTCTAACAGAAGTGAGGTCATTGATCTCACACTGTGTACAGTAAATGTCGCAGATAAAATCAAGAACTGGCATGTGTCTAACGAACCGTCTTTGTCGGATCACAGACACATTTGCTTTAATATTCTGGTCAAACCTGTATGGGCTTGTACCACTATTCGTAACACAGATTGGTCCGGTTACAGGGAAGACTTAAATTTCTTCCTAAAGGGTGATAAGCCACGGCTGTCATCGGTGTTGGATTTTGATTTGGCTGTTGAACGCGTTCAATAGTCCATTATCGACTCCTATCACCGCAACTGTCCGGCAAAGCCTGCCAACCGGCCAAGGCTAGTGCCTTGGTGGAACAACGAGATTGGCAGGCTGCGCAAGGAAACTCGTAGGCTCTTTAATAGGGCAAAGAAGGGGGGTGATTGGGATGCCTATAAACGCACCCTCACCACCTACCACAAGTCTATCCGCGATGCCAAGAAGGCTTCATGGAGAGACTTCTGTGAGAACATAGCGGATGTTCCCAGTACGGCCAAATTAATGAAAATTTTGGCACACGATAATACTAAGCATCTTGACACCATTAAGTTGAAAGATGGTAGTTTTTCCACGTCCGGTAAGGACACTCTGACACATATGTTAGATGTACACTTTCCGGACTCTAAGCTCACTAGCAATGTTAACACTGACAATCGCCCTTTGAGGATCAATCGAACCAAAAGAGAAGATTGGGCATTGGCGAATAAGGTCGCCACGCATTCCAGACTTATATGGGCTGTAAAGTCATTTAAACCCTATAAGTCCCCGGGACCGGATGGGATTTTTCCTATCCTCTTACAGGAGGGCATTGATATTCTATGACCTATGCTGCTGAGAATCTACAGGGCTTGTATTGCTCTAGGGCATTTACCTAGCACCTGGAAGCTTTCTCAAGCGATCTTCATACCTAAGTCTGGTAAATCTGATTACCTGGAAGCTAAGGCATTTAGGCCAATTAGTCTTACCTCTTTTCTCCTAAAAATTCTGGAGAAAATGGTGGACAACTACATTAGGGAGGAGGTTCTTTGCAACTCTCCTCTGTCGGCTGCGCAGCATGCTTACCAGAAGGGCAGGTCTACTGAGACCGCCCTGCATGGAAAAAGCAATTGAGCACAAAGAAATTGCGTTAGCAGTTTTTCTTGATATTGAGGGAGCCTTTGATAAGGTCTCCAGCGCAGTTATACTTAAGGCTGCGAAAAGGTTTGGTATCAATGACACATTGTGCCTTTGGATCAAATCTATGTTAACTGACCGAAAAGTGGTATCCTCCTTGCTGGGTGACTCACTTATGGTCTCCACCAGTCGTGGTTGCCCACAGGGGGGGGCGATCTTTCTCCCCTTCTGTGGTGTCTGGTGGTGGATGAACTCGTTCGGAGGTTGAACAGGGGAGGATGCCGCTGTTTCGGTTACGCCGATGATATTGCTATCATCATTACTGGGAAATTCCCGGCAACAGTGAAGGACGTAATAAGGAGGGCCCTAGAATCAGTTGAGAGCTGGTGCAGGGAGGTCAACCTCATGGTTAATCCTAATAAAACTGTCTTGGTTCCTTTTACTCGTAGAAGGATAAAACGTATGTTTGAGGGTATTTCCTTATTTGGAAAGGACCTAGTGGAGAGCACCGAGGTGAAGTACCTCGGGGTCATCCTGGATAGCAAACTAACATGAAAACCACACCTTGACTACATAGTCAAGAGGGGCAAAATGTTATTTTGGAGAACTAGAAGTGCAGTTAGCAAGACCTGGGGCTTTCCTGTTTAATAACAGCGAGATGCATTTTCGGCTGGCACCTTCCGAATCACACGTGACACCAAACGTACGTACGTCACCCGCCGTTTTAAAATAGGCCTTTCTATAAAGTAACATTGGTCTTCTTGTTTTGATGTTGCTGCTGCGTCACGGGTGACGTATCGATGACGTTTTACTACGAAAAGCCCTCGACATAACAGATGAGGCACATAAGCAAAAACTGAACTGAACTTCTACATATTTCGAGACTAATGAGCTACATAAAAACAAGTTTAGCAAGCGTAGCTTTTCTTATAGAATGGCCTATTGGAGCCAGAAAGCCTCCTACTTTTGTGTAGCGCCATTTATAGTTGAAATAAAAATTTTCCTCGTTAAATTTCTTCCAATCCATGTCGCGCTCGATGAGTATCTTTCCCGCCGAAAACTGTCAGATCAGCCCAGTTTCTTAGTGGTTCGCTAAAATAGACTTCAGTGGACGTTATTGAAGCACATTCGCCCTATCCACCTAGTCATTCTCACTAAGTCTAAATAAATTAATTCTTGAGCTCATTAAATGGTTGCCGTTCATTTTCGTCACCTTTTAACAAAATGATATGTCAATCTCTGGAATGTTTTTGAAATGTCAATTTGAGTTAAAGTAGCTCTTGATGTACCCACTTTTAGGTAATACACTTTCAAAAGAACTCTGCGTTAATAAATTCAAATCTGGGCCAAGAAGGGAAAGAACGTTTACACAGTCGCAGAAATAAGCTGACACTATTCAAGTTGCTATTAGAGCTTTTAATAAAATATGATTTTTTCTTCACCCAAATTTGTAATGTACATTTTACATTTAGGCCTCAAAGTAACAGTGTATAAATTTGACCTAATTTTCCCTGTACGAGTTTTTCTATTTACCGTGGATAAATTTATCCCAAATCATTTTAAATTTGTAAGATGCCAATTCAAAATAGTGTGTAATGTAATTCTTAAAAAATTAAAACCTTTATTTTAACAATTTTTATTCTTATTATCGTTACATAAAATGTTTAGTACTAATATTTTTTTTATAGTCCTAGCCACGAATCCATACCTCTACTTGGAATGCTTATCATGCCGTATCGCGTATGGTAAGATCACTGACGGCTTTGGCTCCGCCTACGATGAGAAAAAATCCCCTTTGCGCGCGCTCCCCTCTCGCGTAGTTGTTTGTTAAGTTAATATAGTCACGTCAAAAAAAACGTCAGCCACATCGAGACGAAAATATGCCGCGACAATCATTCCAAGTAGAGGTATGGATTCCTAGCTACATAAAATATTTAAAATGTGTACCTTTTTAGAATGTTTTAACACCAGGTGTTTTGCTAAGGCTAACGTTCGAAAAATAATTTATTAAAGATAATGATTTATTTTTCTTATGGAAATAGTGAAAAGAAAAGTTAAAATAAAAGAAAATATATTTTCCAGCATAAAAAATTAGAAGGTGAAACTTACGCAAAATTTATTTTGAAATTTTTCCAAAGAACTGCCCAGTTGAATGTTGCAATATTGCAATGCCATTTGTGGCTTTTAATCTTCTGCCGACACCTTCTCTTTAAAAATGCTATTTTATAAAAATATAGGAGGTGAAACTCACGCAAAATTTATTTTGAAATTTTTCCAAACTGCCCAGTTGAATGTTGCAATATTTTAATGCCATTTGTGGCTTTTAATCTTCTGCCGACACCTTCTCTTTAAAAATGCTATTTTATAAAAAAATAGGAGGTGAAACTCACGCAAAATTTATTTTGAAATTTTTCCAAACTGCCCAGTTGAATGTTGCAATATTTTAATGCCATTTGTGGCTTTTAATCTTCTGCCGACACCTTCTCTTTAAAAATGCTATTTTAGTACCTTTGTCGTTGAAATTGACATTATTGACTCTCAATATAATTTTTGAAGTACTGTTTGACAATTATAGTTGACAGCGAGTACAATCTTGCTAAACTCGTTTATTCGGATTAAAGGTTTTAATGCCTAAGATCAAAATTTTGATTGGAAATGCGAAACTAATAACGAACCTTTCGTTTTCGAAATTAAATTTATCGTCGTCTTCCGCAGAAAAGCTGTCATGTCCCATTCTGGTTTGGACATAAGGCACTAGTCACGGCATTTTACTACTAAAATAAATGCTCTGACTACTAAATATAATCGAAATCTGGGGGCTCACTAGGCAATTTGACTTGTTAAAAATTTACCTAAATGTTCATAAATAATGGTGAATATTGCGTATTATAAATTCAGCATTCATCAATCCCATTTTACTTAAAAAAAAATCACATCATGTAGCTCAAGTGATAATAATTTCTTGTTTTAATTCTGACGAGTAAAGCAAATTTTTTTCTGTCCTTCTTGTGTTTATATCCACTAGTCAAGGACTACTAAAATAATTTAGGATAGGAGGCTCACTGTCTAGTCAGGCTGACTACTAAAAAAAATATCCTTATGTCCAACCCTGGTCCCTTTGCTTCCATGGGCGTGTAAACGTTTAAACGAGAGCGGAGGCAAAAACATTACTATAAGCGCATACCTTGTTAAATAGGCTGCGTCCGAAAAAATGCCGAGAGATAGAAACCAAAAGACAATGTTTAGTCAACCTAACAGGTGATCATTTGTAACTTACCTACCTTTTGAGCTTAATAGACAAGTATGTTCAATTAAGATCTCGTGATTATTAAAAAAATGGTCTGCTAATAGAATTAAAACGAAAAAAATCGCGTGCAAATCGATGACTCTGAAATAGCATAGAATGTCAACCATTTCTTCACAAATCTTATTACCATCTCATTTAGTTATCAATTTAGACTGTTTGAAACTGACGACGTTGGAATAAATTTAAATATTTTAAACCGAAGACATTGGAAAGAATATCCGACCAGCGTCGATTAAAACGATAATAACGACTGATAACAGGGTCAAATTATTTTTGGAAGAATCCTAGTATAACTTCAATTTTAACTTTTATTTAGAGGTAGTTTAGATATTTTTCTTTGGCATTTGATCATCTAATAGTGAAATTTGTTAAGGTGTTCTTTTATTAAAATATTTTATGACCGGAAATTTAGTGGGAGAGTTCAAATTTGGCTGGTCGTTTTATGATTTTTCAAGCTTTGTCAGCATAGTGCAAACAAGGAAGGACATAATACAACTTTGATTAATAGCGTGCAAACTAGGCAGTGTATCTGTATAACATTGCTCAGGTTGTACCAGGGGCGGCGATATTAGCTACACAGGGTACGCAACTGCGTACGGGCGCAAGAGGTTTTTGGGCGCAAAATGTCGAGGACTATCAGTGGCGGCCTAGGTGGCGTAAGGGCAGACCCACCACTAGGTATTCTTGCACCTGGGGCCAAAACGTCTAATTTCATAATAATAATAATCAGCTAAGCTAATACCCAAGGCACCACCTTAGGCTCAAGTCATCAAGCGACTTTTAAACTCAGGTGGCCGGGTTATAATGCGTAGGAGGGTGGTGGCAAGCCCTTCATGCCACGTGATCTAACAGCTCCCTACACTAACTATTACCATTAACCTCAACAAGTTTGTGTTTAAATAAGTTAATATTAAAGGCTGTAAATTTTACTAAACGTAGCCGTCGACGAAATCTGTCCATAGCCTATTTTCGAAAGTCTATAGAAGTGTCGCATTTTTGATACACCTTATCTCGCGACGGGCAAGATGTTATTACAAAAATTTGGATTCCTTAGTTTGGCTGCTACTAACGTTTTAATAACCGTATAGTCGTCGATGTTTTAGCCGATGATGCCGATCGTGTTCAGTCAGTCAATTCTCATTATATTAATGGAAACGGATAGTTGGATACACTGTAGATAACTTATTTGACAGACTAACATTTAGGTTTTAAGTTTTTTTCTTTTTTGTATTTATATTACTCCATTATTTTACATGGCATTGATAATTCATATAGTAAAAGGTTAAAAAAGTTTAATAACCTGGAATTAAACATTAAAAATCGAAAGAACCATGGTTTTATGTTACATAATCAAAATTGAAACTGAAACTAAAACTTTATCGTTTTTCTCTAATGTTTCATAAATGTTATAATTCAGTAGGTTACACGACCACACAAGACGACAGAATTATTGGTTTTGGTAATATTACCAGAGAGTGTAAAGGTTATGAGAGGCGTCTCTCTTTCAAAAAAGCGTACTAACTTTTTTTTTCCCAAAAATGTCCACTACTACCGTAAGAGCGATGGCGCCACCAGTGGCGCCGTTCTCACAGCGCGTGCGTTTCGATGTTAGGTTTAAAAGAGACGCAAAAACTTTCCAGATTTTTAATGCTAGTTTTACAAGGTTTTTAAATAATTTAGTAGGTCTGGGGTATATTCTTTTGTTTTAAATTGTAAAATATCGAAAACAAGAAATCCTTGTTTATCTTTTTTTAAGTTTCCAAAGGAAAAAGACTGGTAAATTCGCATTTTCATTAGATAGGCTTATTGGCATATTAACTTAATATAAAGTTTAGTTCTATTTTGTGGCTGAAATATGTAAATAATGATGGGCTTACAAATAAAACTACGGAATATTTACACGTTAACCATATAATTTGCGCGAATCATTTCATTGATGCCAGTTTCATGAATATTAGAACTATAAATAGGCTCACACCATCCGCTGTGCCAACAATTTTCAGCCTTAATGACTCTACACCATTGAAAATTTCAGAAAATGGTAATTTCAATTCAAGCCTTGCTACTCCTCTGGGAAGATCTAAAGGATAATTTTTGTTTTAAGTTTTTATTAAAGGACAGGATTAGCCAAGATTTTGTAGATAATTTTCTTGGATCTATAAGACAGAAAGGAGGCAACCGCGAGTCCGTGATCATCCCAATCCACAACAATTTCGAGCTGCATACAGGGCGGCCTCTGTGAATAATCTCTTGAAACCACCGGATTCTAATTTTGAAAATCTTGTAGTCTTAAAGGCCAGGGGCAATGTTCCGATGAAGACTTAGAATTTTGTAATTCTATTGGAAGTCCAAACCTGCTAAAACAAAATGTTCTTAGTTACATTTCAGGATATCTAATTCACCGCTGCTACTCAAACCTTCAATGCTCTTCTTGCATAAGTCAACTCAAAAAAGACAATCCAATTGTAGACCCAACAAATCTGCTCTTTTACTTTAAAGCTTTCAAAACCGCAAAGAATTCTTCTATCAGCTGCTCAGCAGCCTCATCGTACCAACTGATAGTTTCTTTAAATTTGTAACGGAGACAAATGAATTAAGTATTTCACACCAGTTTTAAGGTTTTATCGCACATGACAAATATTAAAGGACGTTTGGAGAGATTCATCATTCAAAGAATTGACAAGAAATATTTTAAAGCTAATGAAGATTCTCCATGTGCAACTGCATACCAAAACATGATATCTTTTTTCATAGAATTCTGCATACATAGTTCCCTTAAGAAACAAGATCTCAACCATGAATACATGAAAACCCAGAAAAGATTAGATAGGAAACTGTTAAAAATACAACATTATTCTCATTTTACCAACTTCAATGTTTCCTCGTATTTTTTAATTTATAACGCTCTGTTCTCGTTAAGCCTCGGCCATTTTATAAAATTTCCAATGAATTTCCTTGGTTAATCAAACAAATAATTCTTTTAGTATCAAAATATTATAAATAGTCCGCTTTCTTGTACTTACGTTTCTTTATTTTTCATGAAATTGAATTTTATTAATTTTAAATTAGCATAATTCAACTTTGTTTAACAGCCATGACTGATGAAAAACTTTCCGGATGTTTACAAAATTTAAAACTTTTCCAGTAGCGACATCGTGTGTCGGATAGTATCGTAACCTCTCCTCTGGGCGCGCGCTCTCAAAATCTTGTACGAAATTTTAACGTTACGGGAATAGGAAGAGACGCCTCTCATAATCTTTACACTCTCTGATATTACTATACCTAATCAATTTAAGTTTTTCATTGTTTATTGATTGAAATCATTAAATAAAAACCTAAAAAGAGTCTGGTAAAAAATATAAAAGCGGTGTTAGCCCAGGGAAATTATTAAAGTCTCGTTGACATTGTCAGATCTTCTCCTACACAATTAATTAAAACATTGATTTTAATGATGTAATTGAAACTTTCGGAATCATTAAAGCACGAAAACATTTTTATATTGGAGAGCCAATAAGGAGACGATAAGGCATTAGATATTGCGCTGTTCGATGTAGTATGTGTGGTTTAAGTATCGTCATGTACCCGGCCTACATTTCAAAACAAAGGATTAAGTCTTCTACGAAGATCTTTCCGATTTGTTGTTTTTGTTTGAGTGTAAAACTGTTCGAAAAAGAGACTCATAAGAAAATGTCAGATAAAAAGAAACTTAATGGAGCCACTTTCGCAAGAGAATATAAGGAAAGGATGATGAAATCACAAAACTTCCAAAAATTGGGGATTTTTTTAATATCAAAGATGGCAGTCGATCTTCAGAAAGGACAACTGATGTTCCTACAGTAACAAACACCGATAATACCGATTCACTTGAAATTGCAACCACCTCAAGTGTTCGGCCTGCGCCTTCATTTGACTTGGCGGCTCAGACAACCAAATCAAAATATTCTTGAAGTGTTAGTAAAGGGGATATCACTCCACGCTCATCCGCCAATACACACTCACAAATATGTTTTAAGAATCAGTCAGATGACGAGGAAAACCTAACGAAATATTTATCAGTATTCAGTGAACAATTCCCAATGATCGCGGCCAAAAAAAATCTTAGACTGTGGACCATGTCGACCGAGAGGCCCTTTTCCTGCTGACGAAACAAGTTACAGACGTTCTTTTAGCAATTATTACTACACAATTAAATCTAAAGCCGGGGTTGAGTTTCAACGAACCTGGATCAGTTATTCTTCGAAGCTTCATCGATGCCACTGTGAACCATGCTGGTTGTTCGCTGACAGAAGAAAATTAAGTTTTAGTTCTTACTCTTGGATTGATGGCATAAGCGATTGGAAAGGTCTTATTACGAAAATAAGTAGGCATGAACTTTCTCCATCCCACTTAGAGTCATATGCTGTCTATGATTCTTGGAAAAGAGGGAAAATATTAATTGATCTTGAACTTGAGTCCCAAACACGAAAA
Source organism: Leiobunum rupestre (assembly GCF_980474605.1). Classification (NCBI taxonomy): domain Eukaryota; kingdom Metazoa; phylum Arthropoda; class Arachnida; order Opiliones; family Sclerosomatidae; genus Leiobunum; species Leiobunum rupestre. The sequence goes on along the minus strand of NC_143385.1, from coordinate 16,027,439 downwards.
GAGGCCAACTTTTCCTTGCTCTCGATAAAAGAATGGTGGTGTTGTGGAAGGACTCGAAGGAGGTAACCTTTTGTCTTTGATTGGACTTTTGGCGACGTATGATCCGGTATTGAAAGAGCTCATAGAAAAACCTCAAGATATCAAATATTTGAGCGACAAAATGAACTCATTAATCTCATTTCAGAACGTGTTAAAACAACATTATTGGATGACCTCAAAGCTGCTTAATTTTTTTCAATATTACTCGATACTACTCCGTATATTACTAAAGTTGACCAGTTAAGCCTTAATTTCCGATATGTTTTAGTTAACGTTGATCAGAAGGGAAATCCAGTTGAGCGTAAAGTAAAAGAGTCGTTTCTTGGTTTTTTCCTGCACATGACCATACAGCATCGGGACTAAAAGATATTATTAAGAATTTTCTTGAAACACATGGAATAGTTTTAGGCAAGTGCAGGGGACAAGCCTACGATGGTGCAAGCGTAATGGCTGGTGCATACAACGGACAACAAGCGCCAATTTTAAAGCTTGAGATAAACACAAAATCTGTTCATTGCGCAGCTCATAATCTCAATCTCGTTGTAATTGATGCTGTAAAAGAAGCCACTGATTTTTTTGACACTCTTAGGTGTTTCTACAACTTTTTTCATTCCAGTGTTAAAAGATGGGAATCAATGAGAGTTAAATTCCTTCTCATAGTCTCAAACGGATGTGCCCAACAAGATGGGTAAGAAGACACGATGCGTTGACGGCGTTTAGATTTACATACAAAGATGTCTTAAAATCTTTAACATAAATTATTTTAATATAAAAAAACAGTGATGAAATGGCAGGAGCGGAAGGGCTTAAAAACAACTCGAAAAATTCAATTTTATTATTTTAGTTGAAACGTTTACGATAAAATTTACTTCAGTAACCCCATTTAGTAAGTATCTTCAGTCAAAGTTCATTGATATAAGAGATGCTGAATCTTACCTCAGCAACGTTTACGAGGAACTAAGGCGAATTCGAAATAATGTTTAAGAAATTTCGGGCTCAAGTAAAGAGTTAGCAGTTTCATGGGAATATAACCCCAATTTCACCGGACTAGAATTCGTCGTGTGAAAAGACAACTTGACGAACTTTGTCAAGATGAAAGAATCGAAAATAGTTAAAATAAAAATTAGGTAGAAGTGTATTTTAAAGATTTGGATATTCTGATTTCCCGAATCAAGGAATGATTTGTGTCTTTTAGACAAGTAGTAAATAAATTTGAGGTTAGTGACGACGAGCTTTACCGCTTACTCTCCCGCCGTTTGTACCGCTGACGTTTTATTCATCACTTTGCCCGTGACGACGGCAACCGATGAGAGATCGTTTTCAAAATTAAAACTAATTAAAAACTATCTGAGAACCTCGATGACCCAGGAACGACTTACCGGATTATCAATTTTGAGCATTGAAACTGAAACAGCTCGTGAAACAAATTTGAATGTTTTAATTCAATCATTCGCTACTTCAAAATCACGAAAAAAATATTTTACAACTTTTTGAAAAACGTTTTTTTAGTTAAAGTTCTCGCTACGGAATTCTTTGTAGACAGCTCTAATAATTTGCAGTTTTTCTTAATAGATGAAAAAATAATAAATAAATATGTATATATATATATATATATATATATATATATATATGGAGGGGCGCAAATCTTAAGTGTCGTGGGGGTGCAAACAACCCAAGCTTCGCCACTGGGTGGTGCAAAACTACGTCTGGTCAGATTTGTTCAACAGTGTAGACAATAAAATGTGACGTATCCAAATAGCAATACGTTTTGAAACACGTCCTGCAGGGGCGGCTCAAGATATATTATCATCTCAATTACTTGAACAACATTTTGTTAGGATGGAATAAAACTTAATTTCCTACATTGTAATTGGATGAACTACAACACATTTTCGAAAATATAAATTCAATTCCAAATAACTAAAGTTATTTGGAATTGAAGTTTTCAGTTATGCCTTTACTTTAAAAACTTGCTTTAATATTAACGATTACTTGGGCTATTTCTTTTTAGTTTTCCTTCGTTTATTTGTATTTAAAAAATAGTATTACCAAGAATGTATTTATTTATACTCAGGGAGAATGAATATGTCGAGACTATCGACGGACACGTTGAGACCCTAACCCCGTCACGCTAAAACGTTTTTTTAGTTAAAGTTCTCGCTACGGAATTCTTTGTAGACAGCTCTAATAATTTGCAGTTTTTCTTAATAGATGAAAAAATAATAAATAAATATATATATATAAGATTTGCGCCCCTCCATATATAGAATAGAATAGAATAGAATATAATAGAATAGAATAGAATCGAGTTTAATGTGCAACAAAACAGTTACAAGAACCAACGGGTTGTTACACAATGTGTCAATGTATTACAAAACCAAAATTATATAACAAAAAAAAATATAAAATACAATACTTCATTACAAAACATTTGATTAATTTAAAATTATTTTATATGTTATTGCAACGTCGTTTTAGACACTATTTAATAGAAAAATATTCAGTAATTTATACAGACAAAAAGAAACAAAAGCTAAAAATAAATAAATAAATAAATATATAAACTAAATTAAAACTGCTTAAAGTCAGATATTTTTATCATTTTATTGAACAACTTATCTATGCAAAATATGTCATTTTCGAACCCGTAGTTATTATAGTTAGTCATCATGCGTTTCATTGCGGTAGGAGTAACTGAATTGTAATAAAAGAGATGATTTTTTCTAGAAACTCGCTTGCCACAATTAAAATTCAGAAGATTTAAGATATCACCACAGTTAAGCTTTTGGGTGATTATTCTGTTTAACCATTTTATGTCATTTTTAATAAAACGTTTTTGATCGAGTCGATTAAAACGTTTTTCCGGTTCTTTGTAAAATATTCCGTATGGAGATAATTAAATTTTTTAATGACTCTTTCCAATTTGGAGATATTAGAGTTACAGGTACTGCTATAAATTACCGAACAGTATAAAATACCTGACATAACTAAAGATTTAAAAAGGGTTAAAAAGCAGGCACCAGAATTTATTTGTCGAGATAATCTAAAACTTATACCTAAATTTTTTTGGCTTTTTAAAAGTGCTTTTTCCACATGGGTTGTAAAATTGAGTTTACCATCAAAGTAAAGTCCCAAGTCTTTAGTTACATTATCGCGTAGTAAACTTTGTCCGTTGATTTCATAATTAAATTGGACCTTATTTATTTTTCTTGTATACGTTAAAACGACCGTTTTATTTTCATTAATTGGTAAATTATTAATTAGGAACCAAGAGTTAATTTTATTAAGGTCAAGCTGAAGTTTTCCACAGTCAGATTGAAATTGGATATTTTTAATCAGCTTATGGTCGTCTGCTAATTGTAATAGTTTGCTATACTCAATTTCGGTCGATATATCGGCGATATAAATGTTGAACAGTAATAGACCAAGGGACGACCCCTGGGGGACACCGCACGCAACTGGATAAGAAGATGACGAAATTTCACCATTACATTTTATAAAGTTGAGACGATCCTTAAGGTAGTCCTTACACCAATCAAGTAACACCCCAGAAAGTCCATAGGCCGAGAGTTTTTGAATCAGGCGACGGTGCGAAACACGGTCAAAAGCTTTGGACAGATCAATGTAAATGGTGTCCACCTGTCCCCGATTAGTTACGATTGGGTCCACGTAATTCACAAAATCCAAAAGGTTAGTCTCAACCGAACGACCTTTGACAAAGCCATGTTGGGTATCCGGAATAAAGCGTTTAAACCAGTTATAAAAATGAGAGTGCATGACATAGTCAAACACCATAGCGAGGGAGCATAAAACCGAGACAGGGCGATAATTCTCTGGATCTCCTTAAAAACCCTTCTTGAAGACCGGGGAGATAACGGCTTGCTTCCAATTTTCAGGGAATATTCCGGTTTTCAAGGACAAATTAAATAGAAAAGTTAGTGGTTTTAATAACGGCTCCGAACAGCCTTTTAAAATGAAGTTTGGGATACGATCGATACCATGTGTTGTTTTAGGTTTCCGTTTCCTCAGGGCCGAGACTACATCCGCTTCTATAATTTTAAGATCGAAGAATTCGTTTGGGCAACAGTTTATAACTGGAACAAGTGATGGGTTAGAATCGTCTACTGCAATTGAGGAAAACACGCGAGTAAATTCTTTAGATATTGAAATGTTATCCACTAAAGTGTTTCCTTCTTTTATAAGACTGACGGAGAGGTAAGTAGGGTTTTTATGTTTGTTAATAAATGACCAAAAGTTCTTTGTATTAGTTTTTAGAGAATTAGCTATGGCCGAATGGTAATCAGATTTGTCCCTCTTAATAAGGGATTTCGTAAGGAGACGCTGCTCGTTATACATTTTCCTGTTATTGATAGAAGGTATCTTCTTCAATTTCCTGTGGAGATACGCTTTCTTCTTAAGGGCTTTGATTAATTCAAGGGAAAACCAGTCTGGGAAGTGCTCTTTATATTTCGTAGAGGTCGTATTCCGTACTAACGAACGCTTTGGTATAAAAATGTCCATACCTTTGATAATTGTATCGGAAATAAAATTGACTGCGTCATTTACACTGGTAGCATCATACACAGGTGTCCAGTCGACTGAGTCCATAAATTTATAAAGGGAGAAATAATCACCCTTTCCAAACATATAATGGTTCGAATTTCAAGGGGACAACTTTTCCAGATTTCCATGATACGTTACGCTGAAAGTCGGGTGGAACTTGTCTTCCTTAACTGACGGCGGATGCGGAGACAAGCAAGAAAGTTGGTTGTTAGAAAAACATAAATCCAAAGAATTACCTTGAGAGTTTATAATATTATTGGTCTGAGTTAAGTTGCAAAACTAAACCATATTGATTAAGATTTCCGCTTTCCGTTTAGCGTAATAAGGGCAGCTTGAATAATTAAGCGTCTTCCAACAGACCTTTGGTAAATTAAAATATCCTACGAGTAAGACGTCCCCCTCGTAACTTGTCAAGAAAGAGCGTAAATGTACATCCAATTTTTCATAAGTTTCTATTGTGCTACATGGTGGTAAGTATATGTTCCCGATTAGTAGTTTTTTTTTATTTCCAAGCCCTATTTCCATCCATACTGCTTCGAAATCTAGCTCCAGGTCATTACGACGAAAGGAATTTATATCTTTAGAAATGGCAATCAAGGTTCCCCCGCCAAACGTGGCGCGGTCGTTACGATGTACAATGTAATTATCGTTGAAGTAATTTGTATCAAAGTGTTCCGAGGTAAGAAAAGTCTCGGTTACACAGTAAATAGAGCAGTTATACTCGAGTACGCTCTCGTAAAACTCCACGTCTTTAGTACAGAGTCCGCGTACATTCTGATAAAGAATCGTTAGTTCGGTCCTGTTCATTATTATTCTGTAGATTGAGGGTCACAAGGTAGTTAAACCTCGATGACCCAGGAACGACTTACCGGATTATCAATTTTGAGCATTGAAACTGAAACAGCTCGTGAAACAAATTTGAATGTTTTAATTCAATCATTCGCTACTTCAAAATCACGAAAAAAATATTTTACAACTTTTTGAAAAACGTTTTTTTAGTTAAAGTTCTCGCTACGGAATTCTTTGTAGACAGCTCTAATAATTTGCAGTTTTTCTTAATAGATGAAAAAATAATAAATAAATATGTATATATATATATATATATATATATATATATATATATATATATATATATATGGAGGGGCGCAAATCTTAAGTGTCGTGGGGGTGCAAACAACCCAAGCTTCGCCACTGGGTGGTGCAAAACTACGTCTGGTCAGATTTGTTCAACAGTGTAGACAATAAAATGTGACGTATCCAAATAGCAATACGTTTTGAAACACGTCCTGCAGGGGCGGCTCAAGATATATTATCATCTCAATTACTTGAACAACATTTTGTTAGGATGGAATAAAACTTAATTTCCTACATTGTAATTGGATGAACTACAACACATTTTCGAAAATATAAATTCAATTCCAAATAACTAAAGTTATTTGGAATTGAAGTTTTCAGTTATGCCTTTACTTTAAAAACTTGCTTTAATATTAACGATTACTTGGGCTATTTCTTTTTAGTTTTCCTTCGTTTATTTGTATTTAAAAAATAGTATTACCAAGAATGTATTTATTTATACTCAGGGAGAATGAATATGTCGAGACTATCGACGGACACGTTGAGACCCTAACCCCGTCACGCTAAGGGGAGGGGGGGAAAGGAGGCGGTCTTATTTTTTGCGTCCTCGCAGCAGCGTTAATCGCGTCGAAAAACGTAATTTTTAAGAACCAATGAGATAGCAGTATTATTTGATTTTATTAAAGCGGAGGAGCATACCGGGGGGCCCAACGGGTGGAATTGGAGAAACGCCAAAAATAATCTCGACATATTCATTCTCCCTGAGAATAAATAAATACATTCTTGGTATTACTAAGCTAGAATCATATAAAGTTCGAAAAATGGTCTTTAACAAAATTAGATACAAATTTACTCAGGGATCAAATTGTAATTTATTGAACTGGAATCACCGAATCAGCCGTGTTCGGACTAAAGAATACTATTCCAAATGGAATTAAAAGCGATTAGATCATATATTATAATAAAATTAAAATCTTATTTAAATAGATATGTTTATTAATAAAACCGTATTTAAAACAAAACGTTGAATATATCGTCTTAAAGTTTACAATATACGATTGTCAATATTTATTCCGATTTGATCCAAATTATTTATATTAAGTAGAACTAGATTCAAGAAATGATAACAATTTAATCCATGGTAGGAAAGTGAAACCAGTCACGGGGTACAAAACGGAAGTTAAGCGAAAATGGATGATAAAAACCAACAGAATTAAACTCGTGTTTCTGGCTAAGCCAATCTATATCTTAGCACGCACCTGGCGAAAACTATAATTCTTTCCATGCTGGGACAAAGCCTAGAGTTTCTTTGTGTAACCAGAAATGAAAATAAAAATGCAAGGGGACGCTAGCGAAACATTTCGGAGCTCGTATCTCCTAGGCTACCTCCACCATAATACCTTTATAGAAAGATATGACGTAAAATGTCGATAAAAATGTGCCTAGAGACTACCAACACCAAAATCCGGCACTGGTTTACCGATTTGTGTTTTAAATTTCTAAATGGTTAAGAAATATAATTATTAGTTACGCAGTAAGTAACGTCTGGAAATATTTATCAGCACCAATCCAACTCTTGTTAAAGCAATTATCAAAGTATGTAACTTAATCAGAAATGTTTTAACGCCTCAGCTGGGCGCTACTCAAGGAGGCGCAGCGCGTGACTGCCCGGGTCACCCGGCATTAAGCCGCCCCAATCCCCTGAACATTTGTTTTCCTATAATGTAAATAAATTTGAAAGTGTATTATACCCTAAATTCTTAAGTATTATTCGAAATGATGATTTTCCGTTGTAAAGCGTGGCCGGGTGTTATGAACGGCCGTGTTTCCTCTACATATATTTCGTTGTATTACACCAAAAGTATATAACACGACTCTTATGAGTGAAAGGTGTGTTTTTACATTGATAGGACGAAAATTGTTTAAGAAGAAAACGTGAAGGTTGCATTACATCAGAAGGCGATATACGGAATCTGCTTCGAGTCTACGAAGCATCATGCTTTTGAAGGTCAAGATGAATAATTATCTATTAAGTACAGTATAAATTTCTCATTTCCCATTGATATAATATGAAATATATAAAAATCACTTAAGTAAGAAAGAGCGGCCCTCTCTAAAAAACTAAATCAAAAAGAGAAATCTTTAGGAATTTTACTTTCACTTTCTTACCTTTAATTTCATTTCTGTTGAGTTTCGAAACAGTTAGGGCTGAACCTTTTCCATGTGCAGTACAAGATCGTCAACGGTATCTATTTTGACATATGCCGTAGTAGCAAAGTGGGATTTTAACAAGCAAAGAACAACTTTCTCCACGAACATCAATCCAACGATCCAGTGCGTGAGCATCATGTAATAAACACAGTTTGCCGGAATTTTCACTTCTATTCGCAATTAATAACACAAAAATAATTTTTATAACAAAATTTGATATGAAAGTAAAGAAAAATATAATTATAATTATAAAAAAAATATTTCAGTATTTTTTAACGTTTATATTTGTATTAGCTTAAGCAATAGCTAAATATTTGGTTTTATCTATGGGGTATTTTGTAGGAAAAATAGCAAAAGTGTAATACATTTTGCATAAATTAAAGCTTGTTTTGTTTAAACTAGTATGAATTAAAGTTTCAAATACTTAAATTGTAAAACCTTTTATTTTTAGATAAAGAGAAAGCTCACGTGTTAAGTAACTTCTATCCTCCAAAGTAATTGATGCAATATTTTAAGCCAGCGAAAGTGTTAAGACATATATAGATCTTGTAAAGGCTTTTTATTTTAAAATACCAAGTCGAATCGAAAAAAGCAATATCGTTTTTATTCTTCGTGTCATACCTCTATCCTGAATTTCTAAAACCAACAATGCTGTACAAAGTATTTTGATAAAAATAATAATAATTATAATCAGCTACACAGGAAAAACAACGTTTAGCTTTGAAACACATTTTTGAGTTCCGTACATGTGTTTTTCCTTAACGTTTTAATAAAACATATAAATCCAAAACCTTTGGAGTTTAAAACATAATCACCAAAATTTGAAACACATTATAGGCGTTATGGTGCACTAAGAGGCTTATAATTATGGAACCAAAAATGCTGTTTAGATTTTAAACCAACCATATTTAGTGAGAAATAAATATTTAGACTATAACGTGTACTCTCATCCAGCTAAGAACACCATTTTCCTTTACCTATTTAGCCGAGCTGGTTTAAGTAATTTTTTTCAGAACAATTTTAAGGTTAATATACTAAAATTATATTTTTAATTTATAATATTATTAAATTGTATGCTTTTACCAATTTTCCATAAACACAACCGTAAATGTGTAAAATTTAAAAGAAATATCAAATTTTACTCGATTTTAATTGTGATTATATTGTCCTTTTTATCAACTTAAGCATATAAAGGATATATATCATTTTGTTACTGAGAAACCTAATTGCAGGTTGATATAACAGACCAGAAATTTTTATTATTTTTCAGTTAATTTGGGATGAGATAATGTACGTACATATCTAAAAAAAAATTCACGTTACTGGAAATTTTGTAAGAAAACATCTTTGAATTTATATAATATAAGAATGAAAATTAATATGAAGTCATGTTGCAAATAGCCTACTCAATTACAGAATTATTTATCAGACAAGAAATATTTATTCTTATCCTATAAAATGTTTTGGGGCTGAAGAATTTACACTTTACTATAAGAAACTGAAATTTTTCATCCGCTGTAAGTTTTTTGAAGCAATGTCTTAGAAATTTTAATTTAAAATTTTACATTAATTCAAAATCATGAAGCATTTAGTTTTTTTAATAAAAAAATTGATAAATCAGATCAGAAATATTTATTGTTATCCTATAAAATGTTTTGGGGCTGAAGAAACTATATACTTCAGCCTCAAATCTATTTAGAGGATAAGTACCAATATTTCTGATCTATTATTCTGCTATTAAGTAAGCTAATTGGAGCATGATTTTGAATTAATTTAATTTCTTAACTCCAAAATTATGATTTCTCATTAAGGTAAACACAGTTTAAACCTATAGGCCTAGACAAGTTTAAAACTTATACGCCATCTAGTGTAAACATGTTTAAAACCTATACAAAAACATATAGAACCTAAACACGAAGCGATGTCAAACGTGTTTAAAATTGAAACAAATTTACCCTTAGTACGTATGTACACAGAAAAAACAATGTTTAAATTCTAGACGTTTTTCTAAACGGGAAAATGCAACGCTCTCACAGACATTTATACTATACCAACACGCGTTGAGTAGAAGAAACGTTAAGTCTTTTAGCGCGTCGAATTACAAAACGTTTTCGTTTAAAGCATGTTAAGTTCTAGAAATGATTCTTTTATACGTGTTGAGGTCTTGTAGTGCTTAAAATTTAAACTCGTCTATTTGACGAAACGTTTAATTTTGCAACTCGTAGATTTCTCGAAAAGTTAAAGTTTTAAACGCGTCGAGTTGTCGCAACGTTTAAATTTCTAACGCGTCGAGTTGTCGAATCGTTTAAGATTCAAACGCGTCGAGTTCTCGAAACGTGTAAGTTTCAAACGCGTCGAGTTCTCGAAACGTGTAAGATTCAAAAGCGTCGAGTTCTTGAAACGTACAAGTTTCAAACGCGTCGAGTTGTCGCAACGTTTAAGATTCAAACGCGTCGAGTTCTCGAAACGTTTAAGTTTCAAACGCGTCGAGTTGTCGCAACGTTTAAGTTTCTAACGCGTCGAGTTGTCGAATCGTTTAAGATTCAAACGCGTCGAGTTCTCGAAACGTTTAAGTTTCAAACGCGTCGAGTTCTCGAAACGTGTAAGATTCAAATGCGTTGAGTTCTTGAAACGTTTATGATTCAAACGCGTCGAGTTCTCGAAACGTGTAAGATTCAAAAGCGTCGAGTTCTTGAAACGTACAAGTTTCAAACGCGTCGAGTTCTTGAAACGTTTAAGATTCAAACGCGTCGAGTTCTTGAAACATGTAAGTTTCAAACGCGTCGAGTTGTCGCAACGTTTAAGTTTCTAACGCGTCGAGTTGTCGAATCGTTTAAGATTCAAACGCGTCGAGTTCTCGAAACGTTTAAGTTTCAAACGCGTCGAGTTCTCGAAACGTGTAAGATTCAAATGCGTTGAGTTCTTGAAACGTTTATGATTCAAACGCGTCGAGTTCTTGAAACTTTTAAGTTTCAAACGCGTCGAGTTGTCGCAACGTTTAAGTTTCTAACGCGTCAAGTTCTCGAAACGTGTAAGATTCAAACGCTTCGAGTTCTCGAAACGTGTAAGATTCAAACGCGTCGAGTTCTCGAAACGTGTAAGATTCAAACGCGTCGAGTTCTTGAAACGTTTAAGATTCAAACGGGTCGAGTTCTTGAAACATTTAAGTTTCAAACGCGTCGAGTTGTCGCAACGTTTAAGTTTCTAACGCGTCGAGTTGTCGAATCGTTTAGATTCAAACGCGTCGAGTTCTCGAAACGTGTAAGATTCAAATGCGTCGAGTTCTTGAAACGTTTAAGATTCAAACGCGTCGAGTTCTTGAAACATGTAAGTTTCAAACGCGTCGAGTTGTCGCAACGTTTAAATTTCTAACGCGTCGAGTTGTCGAATCGTTTAAGATTCAAACGCGTCGAGTTCTCGCAACGTGTAAGTTTCAAACGCGTCGAGTTCTCGAAACGTGTAAGATTCAAAAGCGTCGAGTTCTTGAAACGTGTAAGTTTCAAACGCGTCGAGTTGTCGCAACGTTTAAGTTTCTAACGCGTCGAGTTGTCGAATCGTTTAAGATTCAAACGCGTCGAGTTCTCGAAACGTTTAAGTTTCAAACGCGTCGAGTTCTCGAAACGTGTAAGATTCAAATGCGTCGAGTTCTTGAAACGTTTATGATTCAAACGCGTCGAGTTCTTGAAACGTTTAAGTTTCAAACGCGTCGAGTTGTCGCAACGTTTAAGTTTCTAACGCGTCGAGTTCTTGAAACGTTTAAGATTCAAACGGGTCGAGTTCTTGAAACATTTAAGTTTCAAACGCGTCGAGTTGTCGCAACGTTTAAGTTTCTAACGCGTCGAGTTGTCGAATCGTTTAGATTCAAACGCGTCGAGTTCTCGAAACGTGTAAGATTCAAATGCGTCGAGTTCTTGAAACGTTTAAGATTCAAACGCGTCGAGTTCTTGAAACATGTAAGTTTCAAACGCGTCGAGTTGTCGCAACGTTTAAATTTCTAACGCGTCGAGTTGTCGAATCGTTTAAGATTCAAACGCGTCGAGTTCTCGAAACGTTTAAGTTTCAAACGCGTCGAGTTCTCGAAACGTGTAAGATTCAAATGCGTCGAGTTCTTGAAACGTTTATGATTCAAACGCGTCGAGTTCTTGAAACGTTTAAGTTTCAAACGCGTCGAGTTGTCGCAACGTTTAAGTTTCTAACGCGTCGAGTTGTCGCAACGTTTAAGTTTCAAACGCGTCGAGTTCTCGAAACGTGTAAGATTCAAATGCGTCGAGTTCTTGAAACGTTTATGATTCAAACGCGTCGAGTTCTTGAAACGTTTAAGTTTCAAACGCGTCGAGTTGTCGCAACGTTTAAGTTTCTAACGCGTCGAGTTCTTGAAACGTTTAAGATTCAAACGGGTCGAGTTCTTGAAACATTTAAGTTTCAAACGCGTCGAGTTGTCGCAACGTTTAAATTTCTAACGCGTCGAGTTGTCGAATCGTTTAAGATTCAAACGCGTCGAGTTCTCGCAACGTGTAAGTTTCAAACGCGTCGAGTTCTCGAAACGTGTAAGATTCAAAAGCGTCGAGTTCTTGAAACGTGTAAGTTTCAAACGCGTCGAGTTGTCGCAACGTTTAAGTTTCTAACGCGTCGAGTTGTCGAATCGTTTAAGATTCAAACGCGTCGAGTTCTCGAAACGTTTAAGTTTCAAACGCGTCGAGTTCTCGAAACGTGTAAGATTCAAATGCGTCGAGTTCTTGAAACGTTTATGATTCAAACGCGTCGAGTTCTTGAAACGTTTAAGTTTCAAACGCGTCGAGTTGTCGCAACGTTTAAGTTTCTAACGCGTCGAGTTGTCGCAACGTTTAAGTTTCTAACGCGTCGAGTTGTCGCAACGTTTAAGTTTCTAACGCGTCGAGTTGTCGAATCGTTTAAGATTCAAACGCGTCGAGTTCGTGAAACATGTAAGTTTCAAACGCGTCGAGTTGTCGCAACGTTTAAATTTCTAACGCGTCGAGTTGTCGAATCGTTTAAGATTCAAACGCGTCGAGTTCTCGCAACGTGTAAGTTTCAAACGCGTCGAGTTCTCGAAACGTGTAAGATTCAAAAGCGTCGAGTTCTCGAAACGTGTAAGTTTCAAACGCGTCGAGTTGTCGAATCGTTTAAGATTCAAACGCGTCGAGTTCTCGAAACGTTTAAGTTTCAAACGCGTCGAGTTCTCGAAACGTGTAAGATTCAAATGCGTTGAGTTCTTGAAACGTTTATGATTCAAACGCGTCGAGTTCTTGAAACTTTTAAGTTTCAAACACGTCGAGTTGTCGCAACGTTTAAGTTTCTAACGCGTCAAGTTCTCGAAACGTGTAAGATTCAAACGCGTCGAGCTCTCGAAACGTGTAAGATTCAAACGCGTCGAGTTCTCGAAACGTGTAAGATTCAAACGCGTCGAGTTCTTGAAACGTTTAAGATTCAAACGGGTCGAGTTCTTGAAACATTTAAGTTTCAAACGCGTCTAGTTGTCGCAACGTTTAAGTTTCTAACGCGTCGAGTTGTCGAATCGTTTAGATTCAAACGCGTCGAGTTCTCGAAACGTGTAAGATTCAAATGCGTCGAGTTCTTGAAACGTTTAAGTTTCTAACGCGTCGAGTTGTCGAATCGTTTAGATTCAAACGCGTCGAGTTCTCGAAACGTGTAAGATTCAAATGCGTCGAGTTCTTGAAACGTTTAAGATTCAAACGCGTCGAGTTCTTGAAACATGTAAGTTTCAAACGCGTCGAGTTGTCGCAACGTTTAAATTTCTAACGCGTCGAGTTGTCGAATCGTTTAAGATTCAAACGCGTCGAGTTCTCGAAACGTTTAAGTTTCAAACGCGTCGAGTTCTCGAAACGTGTAAGATTCAAATGCGTCGAGTTCTTGAAACGTTTATGATTCAAACGCGTCGAGTTCTTGAAACGTTTAAGTTTCAAACGCGTCGAGTTGTCGCAACGTTTAAGTTTCTAACGCGTCGAGTTGTCGCAACGTTTAAGTTTCAAACGCGTCGAGTTCTCGAAACGTGTAAGATTCAAATGCGTCGAGTTCTTGAAACGTTTATGATTCAAACGCGTCGAGTTCTTGAAACGTTTAAGTTTCAAACGCGTCGAGTTGTCGCAACGTTTAAGTTTCTAACGCGTCGAGTTCTTGAAACGTTTAATATTCAAACGGGTCGAGTTCTTGAAACATTTAAGTTTCAAACGCGTCGAGTTGTCGCAACGTTTAAATTTCTAACGCGTCGAGTTGTCGAATCGTTTAAGATTCAAACGCGTCGAGTTCTCGCAACGTGTAAGTTTCAAACGCGTCGAGTTCTCGAAACGTGTAAGATTCAAAAGCGTCGAGTTCTTGAAACGTGTAAGTTTCAAACGCGTCGAGTTGTCGCAACGTTTAAGTTTCTAACGCGTCGAGTTGTCGAATCGTTTAAGATTCAAACGCGTCGAGTTCTCGAAACGTTTAAGTTTCAAACGCGTCGAGTTCTCGAAACGTGTAAGATTCAAATGCGTCGAGTTCTTGAAACGTTTATGATTCAAACGCGTCGAGTTCTTGAAACGTTTAAGTTTCAAACGCGTCGAGTTGTCGCAACGTTTAAGTTTCTAACGCGTCGAGTTGTCGCAACGTTTAAGTTTCTAACGCGTCGAGTTGTCGCAACGTTTAAGTTTCTAACGCGTCGAGTTGTCGAATCGTTTAAGATTCAAACGCGTCGAGTTCGTGAAACATGTAAGTTTCAAACGCGTCGAGTTGTCGCAACGTTTAAATTTCTAACGCGTCGAGTTGTCGAATCGTTTAAGATTCAAACGCGTCGAGTTCTCGCAACGTGTAAGTTTCAAACGCGTCGAGTTCTCGAAACGTGTAAGATTCAAAAGCGTCGAGTTCTCGAAACGTGTAAGTTTCAAACGCGTCGAGTTGTCGAATCGTTTAAGATTCAAACGCGTCGAGTTCTCGAAACGTTTAAGTTTCAAACGCGTCGAGTTCTCGAAACGTGTAAGATTCAAATGCGTTGAGTTCTTGAAACGTTTATGATTCAAACGCGTCGAGTTCTTGAAACTTTTAAGTTTCAAACACGTCGAGTTGTCGCAACGTTTAAGTTTCTAACGCGTCAAGTTCTCGAAACGTGTAAGATTCAAACGCGTCGAGCTCTCGAAACGTGTAAGATTCAAACGCGTCGAGTTCTCGAAACGTGTAAGATTCAAACGCGTCGAGTTCTTGAAACGTTTAAGATTCAAACGGGTCGAGTTCTTGAAACATTTAAGTTTCAAACGCGTCGAGTTGTCGCAACGTTTAAGTTTCTAACGCGTCGAGTTGTCGAATCGTTTAGATTCAAACGCGTCGAGTTCTCGAAACGTGTAAGATTCAAATGCGTCGAGTTCTTGAAACGTTTAAGATTCAAACGCGTCGAGTTCTTGAAACATGTAAGTTTCAAACGCGTCGAGTTGTCGCAACGTTTAAATTTCTAACGCGTTGAGTTGTCGAATCGTTTAAGATTCAAACGCGTCGAGTTCTCGAAACGTGTAAGTTTCAAACGCGTCGAGTTCTCGAAACGTGTAAGATTCAAAAGCGTCGAGTTCTTGAAACGTGTAAGTTTCAAACGCGTCGAGTTGTCGCAACGTTTAAGTTTCTAACGCGTCGAGTTGTCGAATCGTTTAAGATTCAAACGCCTCGAGTTGTCGCAACGTTTAAATTTCT
Organism: Leiobunum rupestre; assembly: GCF_980474605.1. Lineage (NCBI taxonomy): Eukaryota > Metazoa > Arthropoda > Arachnida > Opiliones > Sclerosomatidae > Leiobunum > Leiobunum rupestre. The sequence goes on along the minus strand of NC_143385.1, from coordinate 16,011,863 downwards.
AACGCGTCGAGTTGTCGAATCGTTTAAGATTCAAACGCGTCGAGTTCTCGAAACGTGTAAGTTTCAAACGCGTCGAGTTCTCGAAACGTGTAAGATTCAAACGGGTCGAGTTCTTGAAACATTTAAGTTTCAAACGCGTCGAGTTGTCGCAACGTTTAAGTTTCTAACGCGTCGAGTTGTCGAATCGTTTAGATTCAAACGCGTCGAGTTCTCGAAACGTTTAAGTTTCAAACGCGTCGAGTTCTCGAAACGTGTAAGATTCAAATGCGTCGAGTTCTTGAAACGTTTATGATTCAAACGCGTCGAGTTCTTGAAACATTTAAGTTTCAAACGCGTCGAGTTGTCGCAACGTTTAAGTTTCAAACGCGTCGAGTTGTCGCAACGTTTAAGTTTCTAACGCGTCGAGTTGTCGAATCGTTTAAGATTCAAACGCGTTGATTTCTCGAAACGTGTAAGTTTCAAACGCGTCGAGTTCTCGAAACGTGTAAGATTCAAATGCGTCGAGTTCTTGAAACGTTTAAGATTCAAACGCGTCGAGTTCTTGAAACATGTAAGTTTCAAACGCGTCGAGTTGTCGCAACGTTTAAGTTTCTAACGCGTCGAGTTGTCGAATCGTTTAAGATTCAAACGCGTCGAGTTCTCGAAACGTTTAAGTTTCAAACGCGTCGAGTTCTTGAAACGTGTAAGATTCAAATGCGTTGAGTTGTCGCAACGTGTAAGATTCAAACGCGTCGAGTTCTCGAAACGTGTAAGATTCAAACGCGTCGAGTTCTCGAAACGTGTAAGATTCAAACGCGTCGAGTTCTTGAAACGTTTAAGATTCAAACGGGTCGAGTTCTTGAAACATTTAAGTTTCAAACGCGTCGAGTTGTCGCAACGTTTAAGTTTCTAACGCGTCGAGTTGTCGAATCGTTTAAGATTCAAACGCGTCGATTTCTCGAAACGTGTAAGTTTCAAACGCGTCGAGTTCTCGAAACGTGTAAGATTCAAATGCGTCGAGTTCTTGAAACGTTTAAGATTCAAACGCGTCGAGTTCTTGAAACATGTAAGTTTCAAACGCGTCGAGTTGTCGCAACGTTTAAGTTTCTAACGCGTCGAGTTGTCGAATCGTTTAAGATTCAAACGCGTCGAGTTCTCGAAACGTTTAAGTTTAAAACGCGTCGAGTTCTCGAAACGTTTAAGTTTCAAACGCGTCGAGTTCTCGAAACGTGTAAGATTCAAATGCGTTGAGTTCTTGAAACGTTTATGATTCAAACGCGTCGAGTTCTTGAAACTTTTAAGTTTCAAACGCGTCGAGTTGTCGCAACGTTTAAGTTTCTAACGCGTCAAGTTCTCGAAACGTGTAAGATTCAAACGCGTCGAGTTCTCGAAACGTGTAAGATTCAAACGCGTCGAGTTCTCGAAACGTGTAAGATTCAAACGCGTCGAGTTCTTGAAACGTTTAAGATTCAAACGGGTCGAGTTCTTGAAACATTTAAGTTTCAAACGCGTCGAGTTGTCGCAACGTTTAAGTTTCTAACGCGTCGAGTTGTCGAATCGTTTAGATTCAAACGCGTCGAGTTCTCGAAACGTGTAAGATTCAAATGCGTCGAGTTCTTGAAACGTTTAAGATTCAAACGCGTCGAGTTCTTGAAACATGTAAGTTTCAAACGCGTCGAGTTGTCGCAACGTTTAAATTTCTAACGCGTCGAGTTGTCGAATCGTTTAAGATTCAAACGCGTCGAGTTCTCGCAACGTGTAAGTTTCAAACGCGTCGAGTTCTCGAAACGTGTAAGATTCAAAAGCGTCGAGTTCTTGAAACGTGTAAGTTTGAAACGCGTCGAGTTGTCGCAACGTTTAAGTTTCTAACGCGTCGAGTTGTCGAATCGTTTAAGATTCAAACGCGTCGAGTTCTCGAAACGTTTAAGTTTCAAACGCGTCGAGTTCTCGAAACGTGTAAGATTCAAATGCGTCAAGTTCTTGAAACGTTTATGATTCAAACGCGTCGAGTTCTTGAAACGTTTAAGTTTCAAACGCGTCGAGTTGTCGCAACGTTTAAGTTTCTAACGCGTCGAGTTGTCGCAACGTTTAAGTTTCTAACGCGTCGAGTTGTCGCAACGTTTAAGTTTCTAACGCGTCGAGTTGTCGAATCGTTTAAGATTCAAACGCGTCGAGTTCGTGAAACGTTTAAGTTTCAAACGCGTCGAGTTGTCGCAACGTTTAAGTTTCTAACGCGTCGAGTTGTCAAATCGTTTAAGATTCAAACGCGTCGATTTCTCGAAACGTGTAAGTTTCAAACGCGTCGAGTTGTCGAATCGTTTAAGATTCAAACGCGTCGAGTTCTCGAAACGTTTAAGTTTCAAACGCGTCGAGTTCTCGAAACGTGTAAGATTCAAAAGCGTCGAGTTCTTGAAACGTGTAAGTTTCAAACGCGTCGAGTTGTCGCAACGTTTAAGTTTCTAACGCGTCGAGTTGTCGAATCGTTTAAGATTCAAACGCGTCGAGTTCTCGAAACGTTTAAGTTTCAAACGCGTCGAGTTCTCGAAACGTGTAAGATTCAAATGCGTCGAGTTCTTGAAACGTTTATGATTCAAACGCGTCGAGTTCTTGAAACGTTTAAGTTTCAAACGCGTCGAGTTGTCGCAACGTTTAAGTTTCTAACGCGTCGAGTTGTCGCAACGTTTAAGTTTCTAACGCGTCGAGTTGTCGCAACGTTTAAGTTTCTAACGCGTCGAATTGTCGAATCGTTTAAGATTCAAACGCGTCGAGTTCGTGAAACATGTAAGTTTCTAACGCGTCGAGTTGTCGCAACGTTTAAGTTTCTAACGCGTCGAGTTGTCGCAACGTTTAAATTTCTAACGCGTCGAGTTGTCGAATCGTTTAAGATTCAAACGCGTCGAGTTCTCGAAACGTGTAAGTTTCAAACGCGTCGAGTTCTCGAAACGTGTAAGATTCAAAAGCGTCGAGTTCTTGAAACGTGTAAGTTTCAAACGCGTCGAGTTGTCGAATCGTTTAAGTTTCTAACGCGTCGAGTTGTCGAATCGTTTAAGATTCAAACGCCTCGAGTTGTCGCAACGTTTAAATTTCTAACGCGTCGAGTTGTCGAATCGTTTAAGATTCAAACGCGTCGAGTTCTCGAAACGTGTAAGTTTCAAACGCGTCGAGTTCTCGAAACGTGTAAGATTCAAACGGGTCGAGTTCTTGAAACATTTAAGTTTCAAACGCGTCGAGTTGTCGCAACGTTTAAGTTTCTAACGCGTCGAGTTGTCGAATCGTTTAGATTCAAACGCGTCGAGTTCTCGAAACGTTTAAGTTTCAAACGCGTCGAGTTCTCGAAACGTGTAAGATTCAAATGCGTCGAGTTCTTGAAACGTTTATGATTCAAACGCGTCGAGTTCTTGAAACATTTAAGTTTCAAACGCGTCGAGTTGTCGCAACGTTTAAGTTTCAAACGCGTCGAGTTGTCGCAACGTTTAAGTTTCTAACGCGTCGAGTTGTCGAATCGTTTAAGATTCAAACGCGTTGATTTCTCGAAACGTGTAAGTTTCAAACGCGTCGAGTTCTCGAAACGTGTAAGATTCAAATGCGTCGAGTTCTTGAAACGTTTAAGATTCAAACGCGTCGAGTTCTTGAAACATGTAAGTTTCAAACGCGTCGAGTTGTCGCAACGTTTAAGTTTCTAACGCGTCGAGTTGTCGAATCGTTTAAGATTCAAACGCGTCGAGTTCTCGAAACGTTTAAGTTTCAAACGCGTCGAGTTCTTGAAACGTGTAAGATTCAAATGCGTTGAGTTGTCGCAACGTGTAAGATTCAAACGCGTCGAGTTCTCGAAACGTGTAAGATTCAAACGCGTCGAGTTCTCGAAACGTGTAAGATTCAAACGCGTCGAGTTCTTGAAACGTTTAAGATTCAAACGGGTCGAGTTCTTGAAACATTTAAGTTTCAAACGCGTCGAGTTGTCGCAACGTTTAAGTTTCTAACGCGTCGAGTTGTCGAATCGTTTAAGATTCAAACGCGTCGATTTCTCGAAACGTGTAAGTTTCAAACGCGTCGAGTTCTCGAAACGTGTAAGATTCAAATGCGTCGAGTTCTTGAAACGTTTAAGATTCAAACGCGTCGAGTTCTTGAAACATGTAAGTTTCAAACGCGTCGAGTTGTCGCAACGTTTAAGTTTCTAACGCGTCGAGTTGTCGAATCGTTTAAGATTCAAACGCGTCGAGTTCTCGAAACGTTTAAGTTTAAAACGCGTCGAGTTCTCGAAACGTTTAAGTTTCAAACGCGTCGAGTTCTCGAAACGTGTAAGATTCAAATGCGTTGAGTTCTTGAAACGTTTATGATTCAAACGCGTCGAGTTCTTGAAACTTTTAAGTTTCAAACGCGTCGAGTTGTCGCAACGTTTAAGTTTCTAACGCGTCAAGTTCTCGAAACGTGTAAGATTCAAACGCGTCGAGTTCTCGAAACGTGTAAGATTCAAACGCGTCGAGTTCTCGAAACGTGTAAGATTCAAACGCGTCGAGTTCTTGAAACGTTTAAGATTCAAACGGGTCGAGTTCTTGAAACATTTAAGTTTCAAACGCGTCGAGTTGTCGCAACGTTTAAGTTTCTAACGCGTCGAGTTGTCGAATCGTTTAGATTCAAACGCGTCGAGTTCTCGAAACGTGTAAGATTCAAATGCGTCGAGTTCTTGAAACGTTTAAGATTCAAACGCGTCGAGTTCTTGAAACATGTAAGTTTCAAACGCGTCGAGTTGTCGCAACGTTTAAATTTCTAACGCGTCGAGTTGTCGAATCGTTTAAGATTCAAACGCGTCGAGTTCTCGCAACGTGTAAGTTTCAAACGCGTCGAGTTCTCGAAACGTGTAAGATTCAAAAGCGTCGAGTTCTTGAAACGTGTAAGTTTCAAACGCGTCGAGTTGTCGCAACGTTTAAGTTTCTAACGCGTCGAGTTGTCGAATCGTTTAAGATTCAAACGCGTCGAGTTCTCGAAACGTTTAAGTTTCAAACGCGTCGAGTTCTCGAAACGTGTAAGATTCAAATGCGTCAAGTTCTTGAAACGTTTATGATTCAAACGCGTCGAGTTCTTGAAACGTTTAAGTTTCAAACGCGTCGAGTTGTCGCAACGTTTAAGTTTCTAACGCGTCGAGTTGTCGCAACGTTTAAGTTTCTAACGCGTCGAGTTGTCGCAACGTTTAAGTTTCTAACGCGTCGAGTTGTCGAATCGTTTAAGATTCAAACGCGTCGAGTTCGTGAAACGTTTAAGTTTCAAACGCGTCGAGTTGTCGCAACGTTTAAGTTTCTAACGCGTCGAGTTGTCAAATCGTTTAAGATTCAAACGCGTCGATTTCTCGAAACGTGTAAGTTTCAAACGCGTCGAGTTGTCGAATCGTTTAAGATTCAAACGCGTCGAGTTCTCGAAACGTTTAAGTTTCAAACGCGTCGAGTTCTCGAAACGTGTAAGATTCAAAAGCGTCGAGTTCTTGAAACGTGTAAGTTTCAAACGCGTCGAGTTGTCGCAACGTTTAAGTTTCTAACGCGTCGAGTTGTCGAATCGTTTAAGATTCAAACGCGTCGAGTTCTCGAAACGTTTAAGTTTCAAACGCGTCGAGTTCTCGAAACGTGTAAGATTCAAATGCGTCGAGTTCTTGAAACGTTTATGATTCAAACGCGTCGAGTTCTTGAAACGTTTAAGTTTCAAACGCGTCGAGTTGTCGCAACGTTTAAGTTTCTAACGCGTCGAGTTGTCGCAACGTTTAAGTTTCTAACGCGTCGAGTTGTCGCAACGTTTAAGTTTCTAACGCGTCGAGTTGTCGAATCGTTTAAGATTCAAACGCGTCGAGTTCGTGAAACATGTAAGTTTCAAACGCGTCGAGTTGTCGCAACGTTTAAATTTCTAACGCGTCGAGTTGTCGAATCGTTTAAGATTCAAACGCGTCGAGTTCTCGCAACGTGTAAGTTTCAAACGCGTCGAGTTCTCGAAACGTGTAAGATTCAAAAGCGTCGAGTTCTCGAAACGTGTAAGTTTCAAACGCGTCGAGTTGTCGAATCGTTTAAGATTCAAACGCGTCGAGTTCTCGAAACGTTTAAGTTTCAAACGCGTCGAGTTCTCGAAACGTGTAAGATTCAAATGCGTTGAGTTCTTGAAACGTTTATGATTCAAACGCGTCGAGTTCTTGAAACTTTTAAGTTTCAAACACGTCGAGTTGTCGCAACGTTTAAGTTTCTAACGCGTCAAGTTCTCGAAACGTGTAAGATTCAAACGCGTCGAGCTCTCGAAACGTGTAAGATTCAAACGCGTCGAGTTCTCGAAACGTGTAAGATTCAAACGCGTCGAGTTCTTGAAACGTTTAAGATTCAAACGGGTCGAGTTCTTGAAACATTTAAGTTTCAAACGCGTCGAGTTGTCGCAACGTTTAAGTTTCTAACGCGTCGAGTTGTCGAATCGTTTAGATTCAAACGCGTCGAGTTCTCGAAACGTGTAAGATTCAAATGCGTCGAGTTCTTGAAACGTTTAAGATTCAAACGCGTCGAGTTCTTGAAACATGTAAGTTTCAAACGCGTCGAGTTGTCGCAACGTTTAAATTTCTAACGCGTCGAGTTGTCGAATCGTTTAAGATTCAAACGCGTCGAGTTCTCGAAACGTGTAAGTTTCAAACGCGTCGAGTTCTCGAAACGTGTAAGATTCAAAAGCGTCGAGTTCTTGAAACGTGTAAGTTTCAAACGCGTCGAGTTGTCGCAACGTTTAAGTTTCTAACGCGTCGAGTTGTCGAATCGTTTAAGATTCAAACGCCTCGAGTTGTCGCAACGTTTAAATTTCTAACGCGTCGAGTTGTCGAATCGTTTAAGATTCAAACGCGTCGAGTTCTCGAAACGTGTAAGTTTCAAACGCGTCGAGTTCTCGAAACGTGTAAGATTCAAACGGGTCGAGTTCTTGAAACATTTAAGTTTCAAACGCGTCGAGTTGTCGCAACGTTTAAGTTTCTAACGCGTCGAGTTGTCGAATCGTTTAGATTCAAACGCGTCGAGTTCTCGAAACGTTTAAGTTTCAAACGCGTCGAGTTCTCGAAACGTGTAAGATTCAAATGCGTCGAGTTCTTGAAACGTTTATGATTCAAACGCGTCGAGTTCTTGAAACATTTAAGTTTCAAACGCGTCGAGTTGTCGCAACGTTTAAGTTTCAAACGCGTCGAGTTGTCGCAACGTTTAAGTTTCTAACGCGTCGAGTTGTCGAATCGTTTAAGATTCAAACGCGTTGATTTCTCGAAACGTGTAAGTTTCAAACGCGTCGAGTTCTCGAAACGTGTAAGATTCAAATGCGTCGAGTTCTTGAAACGTTTAAGATTCAAACGCGTCGAGTTCTTGAAACATGTAAGTTTCAAACGCGTCGAGTTGTCGCAACGTTTAAGTTTCTAACGCGTCGAGTTGTCGAATCGTTTAAGATTCAAACGCGTCGAGTTCTCGAAACGTTTAAGTTTCAAACGCGTCGAGTTCTTGAAACGTGTAAGATTCAAATGCGTTGAGTTGTCGCAACGTGTAAGATTCAAACGCGTCGAGTTCTCGAAACGTGTAAGATTCAAACGCGTCGAGTTCTCGAAACGTGTAAGATTCAAACGCGTCGAGTTCTTGAAACGTTTAAGATTCAAACGGGTCGAGTTCTTGAAACATTTAAGTTTCAAACGCGTCGAGTTGTCGCAACGTTTAAGTTTCTAACGCGTCGAGTTGTCGAATCGTTTAAGATTCAAACGCGTCGATTTCTCGAAACGTGTAAGTTTCAAACGCGTCGAGTTCTCGAAACGTGTAAGATTCAAATGCGTCGAGTTCTTGAAACGTTTAAGATTCAAACGCGTCGAGTTCTTGAAACATGTAAGTTTCAAACGCGTCGAGTTGTCGCAACGTTTAAGTTTCTAACGCGTCGAGTTGTCGAATCGTTTAAGATTCAAACGCGTCGAGTTCTCGAAACGTTTAAGTTTAAAACGCGTCGAGTTCTCGAAACGTTTAAGTTTCAAACGCGTCGAGTTCTCGAAACGTGTAAGATTCAAATGCGTTGAGTTCTTGAAACGTTTATGATTCAAACGCGTCGAGTTCTTGAAACTTTTAAGTTTCAAACGCGTCGAGTTGTCGCAACGTTTAAGTTTCTAACGCGTCAAGTTCTCGAAACGTGTAAGATTCAAACGCGTCGAGTTCTCGAAACGTGTAAGATTCAAACGCGTCGAGTTCTCGAAACGTGTAAGATTCAAACGCGTCGAGTTCTTGAAACGTTTAAGATTCAAACGGGTCGAGTTCTTGAAACATTTAAGTTTCAAACGCGTCGAGTTGTCGCAACGTTTAAGTTTCTAACGCGTCGAGTTGTCGAATCGTTTAGATTCAAACGCGTCGAGTTCTCGAAACGTGTAAGATTCAAATGCGTCGAGTTCTTGAAACGTTTAAGATTCAAACGCGTCGAGTTCTTGAAACATGTAAGTTTCAAACGCGTCGAGTTGTCGCAACGTTTAAATTTCTAACGCGTCGAGTTGTCGAATCGTTTAAGATTCAAACGCGTCGAGTTCTCGCAACGTGTAAGTTTCAAACGCGTCGAGTTCTCGAAACGTGTAAGATTCAAAAGCGTCGAGTTCTTGAAACGTGTAAGTTTCAAACGCGTCGAGTTGTCGCAACGTTTAAGTTTCTAACGCGTCGAGTTGTCGAATCGTTTAAGATTCAAACGCGTCGAGTTCTCGAAACGTTTAAGTTTCAAACGCGTCGAGTTCTCGAAACGTGTAAGATTCAAATGCGTCAAGTTCTTGAAACGTTTATGATTCAAACGCGTCGAGTTCTTGAAACGTTTAAGTTTCAAACGCGTCGAGTTGTCGCAACGTTTAAGTTTCTAACGCGTCGAGTTGTCGCAACGTTTAAGTTTCTAACGCGTCGAGTTGTCGCAACGTTTAAGTTTCTAACGCGTCGAGTTGTCGAATCGTTTAAGATTCAAACGCGTCGAGTTCGTGAAACGTTTAAGTTTCAAACGCGTCGAGTTGTCGCAACGTTTAAGTTTCTAACGCGTCGAGTTGTCAAATCGTTTAAGATTCAAACGCGTCGATTTCTCGAAACGTGTAAGTTTCAAACGCGTCGAGTTGTCGAATCGTTTAAGATTCAAACGCGTCGAGTTCTCGAAACGTTTAAGTTTCAAACGCGTCGAGTTCTCGAAACGTGTAAGATTCAAATGCGTTGAGTTCTTGAAACGTTTATGATTCAAACGCATCGAGTTCTTGAAACTTTTAAGTTTCAAACGCGTCGAGTTGTCGCAACGTTTAAGTTTCTAACGCGTCAAGTTCTCGAAACGTGTAAGATTCAAACGCGTCGAGTTCTCGAAACGTGTAAGATTCAAACGCGTCGAGTTCTCGAAACGTGTAAGATTCAAACGCGTCGAGTTCTTGAAACGTTTAAGATTCAAACGGGTCGAGTTCTTGAAACATTTAAGTTTCAAACGCGTCGAGTTGTCGCAACGTTTAAGTTTCTAACGCGTCGAGTTGTCGAATCGTTTAGATTCAAACGCGTCGAGTTCTCGAAACGTTTAAGTTTCAAACGCGTCGAGTTCTCGAAACGTGTAAGATTCAAATGCGTCGAGTTCTTGAAACGTTTATGATTCAAACGCGTCGAGTTCTTGAAACATTTAAGTTTCAAACGCGTCGAGTTGTCGCAACGTTTAAATTTCTAACGCGTCGAGTTGTCGAATCGTTTAAGATTCAAACGCGTTGATTTCTCGAAACGTGTAAGTTTCAAACGCGTCGAGTTCTCGAAACGTGTAAGATTCAAATGCGTCGAGTTCTTGAAACGTTTAAGATTCAAACGCGTCGAGTTCTTGAAACATGTAAGTTTCAAACGCGTCGAGTTGTCGCAACGTTTAAGTTTCTAACGCGTCAAGTTCTCGAAACGTGTAAGATTCAAACGCGTCGAGCTCTCGAACCTGTAAGATTCAAACGCGTCGAGTTCTCGAAACGTGTAAGATTCAAACGCGTCGAGTTCTTGAAACGTTTAAGATTCAAACGGGTCGAGTTCTTGAAACATTTAAGTTTCAAACGCGTCGAGTTGTCGCAACGTTTAAGTTTCTAACGCGTCGAGTTGTCGAATCGTTTAGATTCAAACGCGTCGAGTTCTCGAAACGTGTAAGATTCAAATGCGTCGAGTTCTTGAAACGTTTAAGATTCAAACGCGTCGAGTTCTTGAAACATGTAAGTTTCAAACGCGTCGAGTTGTCGCAACGTTTAAATTTCTAACGCGTCGAGTTGTCGAATCGTTTAAGATTCAAACGCGTCGAGTTCTCGAAACGTGTAAGTTTCAAACGCGTCGAGTTCTCGAAACGTGTAAGATTCAAAAGCGTCGAGTTCTTGAAACGTGTAAGTTTCAAACGCGTCGAGTTGTCGCAACGTTTAAGTTTCTAACGCGTCGAGTTGTCGAATCGTTTAAGATTCAAACGCGTCGAGTTGTCGCAACGTTTAAGTTTCTAACGCGTCGAGTTCTCGAAACGTGTAAGTTTCAAACGCGTCGAGTTCTCGAAACGTGTAAGATTCAAAAGCGTCGAGTTCTCGAAACGTGTAAGTTTCAAACGCGTCGAGTTCTCGAAACGTGTAAGATTCAAATGCGTCGAGTTCTTGAAACGTTTAAGATTCAAACGCGTCGAGTTCTTGAAACATGTAAGTTTCAAACGCGTCGAGTTGTCGCAACGTTTAAGTTTCTAACGCGTCAAGTTGTCGAATCGTTTAAGATTCAAACGCGTCGAGTTCTCGAAACGTTTAAGTTTCAAACGCGTCGAGTTCTTGAAACGTGTAAGATTCAAATGCGTTGAGTTGTCGCAACGTGTAAGATTCAAACGCGTCGAGTTCTCGAAACGTGTAAGATTCAAACGCGTCGAGTTCTCGAAACGTGTAAGATTCAAACGCGTCGAGTTCTTGAAACGTTTAAGATTCAAACGGGTCGAGTTCTTGAAACATTTAAGTTTCAAACGCGTCGAGTTGTCGCAACGTTTAAGTTTCTAACGCGTCGAGTTGTCGAATCGTTTAGATTCAAACGCGTCGAGTTCTCGAAACGTTTAAGTTTCAAACGCGTCGAGTTCTCGAAACGTGTAAGATTCAAATGCGTCGAGTTCTTGAAACGTTTATGATTCAAACGCGTCGAGTTCTTGAAACATTTAAGTTTCAAACGCGTCGAGTTGTCGCAACGTTTAAGTTTCAAACGCGTCGAGTTGTCGCAACGTTTAAGTTTCTAACGCGTCGAGTTGTCGAATCGTTTAAGATTCAAACGCGTTGATTTCTCGAAACGTGTAAGTTTCAAACGCGTCGAGTTCTCGAAACGTGTAAGATTCAAATGCGTCGAGTTCTTGAAACGTTTAAGATTCAAACGCGTCGAGTTCTTGAAACATGTAAGTTTCAAACGCGTCGAGTTGTCGCAACGTTTAAGTTTCTAACGCGTCGAGTTGTCGAATCGTTTAAGATTCAAACGCGTCGAGTTCTCGAAACGTTTAAGTTTCAAACGCGTCGAGTTCTTGAAACGTGTAAGATTCAAATGCGTTGAGTTGTCGCAACGTGTAAGATTCAAACGCGTCGAGTTCTCGAAACGTGTAAGATTCAAACGCATCGAGTTCTCGAAACGTGTAAGATTCAAACGCGTCGAGTTCTTGAAACGTTTAAGATTCAAACGGGTCGAGTTCTTGAAACATTTAAGTTTCAAACGCGTCGAGTTGTCGCAACGTTTAAGTTTCTAACGCGTCGAGTTGTCGAATCGTTTAGATTCAAACGCGTCGAGTTCTCGAAACGTGTAAGATTCAAATGCGTCGAGTTCTTGAAACGTTTAAGATTCAAACGCGTCGAGTTCTTGAAACATGTAAGTTTCAAACGCGTCGAGTTGTCGCAACGTTTAAATTTCTAACGCGTCGAGTTGTCGAATCGTTTAATATTCAAACGCGTCGAGTTCTCGAAACGTGTAAGTTTCAAACGCGTCGAGTTCTCGAAACGTGTAAGATTCAAATGCGTCGAGTTCTTGAAACGTTTATGATTCAAACGCGTCGAGTTCTTGAAACATTTAAGTTTCAAACGCGTCGAGTTGTCGCAACGTTTAAGTTTCTAACGCGTCGAGTTGTCGCAACATTTAAGTTTCTAACGCGTCGAGTTGTCGAATCGTTTAAGATTCAAACGCGTTGATTTCTCGAAACGTGTAAGTTTCAAACGCGTCGAGTTCTCGAAACGTGTAAGATTCAAATGCGTCGAGTTCTTGAAACGTTTAAGATTCAAACGCGTCGAGTTCTTGAAACATGTAAGATTCAAATGCGTTGAGTTGTCGCAACGTGTAAGATTCAAACGCGTCGAGTTCTCGAAACGTGTAAGATTCAAACGCGTCGAGTTCTCGAAACGTGTAAGATTCAAACGCGTCGAGTTCTTGAAACGTTTAAGATTCAAACGGGTCGAGTTCTTGAAACATTTAAGTTTCAAACGCGTCGAGTTGTCGCAACGTTTAAGTTTCTAACGCGTCGAGTTGTCGAATCGTTTAGATTCAAACGCGTCGAGTTCTCGAAACGTTTAAGTTTCAAACGCGTCGAGTTCTCGAAACGTGTAAGATTCAAATGCGTCGAGTTCTTGAAACGTTTATGATTCAAACGCGTCGAGTTCTTGAAACATTTAAGTTTCAAACGCGTCGAGTTGTCGCAACGTTTAAGTTTCAAACGCGTCGAGTTGTCGCAACGTTTAAGTTTCTAACGCGTCGAGTTGTCGAATCGTTTAAGATTCAAACGCGTTGATTTCTCGAAACGTGTAAGTTTCAAACGCGTCGAGTTCTCGAAACGTGTAAGATTCAAATGCGTCGAGTTCTTGAAACGTTTAAGATTCAAACGCGTCGAGTTCTTGAAACATGTAAGTTTCAAACGCGTCGAGTTGTCGCAACGTTTAAGTTTCTAACGCGTCGAGTTGTCGAATCGTTTAAGATTCAAACGCGTCGAGTTCTCGAAACGTTTAAGTTTCAAACGCGTCGAGTTCTTGAAACGTGTAAGATTCAAATGCGTTGAGTTGTCGCAACGTGTAAGATTCAAACGCGTCGAGTTCTCGAAATGTGTAAGATTCAAACGCGTCGAGTTCTCGAAACGTGTAAGATTCAAACGCGTCGAGTTCTTGAAACGTTTAAGATTCAAACGGGTCGAGTTCTTGAAACATTTAAGTTTCAAACGCGTCGAGTTGTCGCAACGTTTAAGTTTCTAACGCGTCGAGTTGTCGAATCGTTTAGATTCAAACGCGTCGAGTTCTCGAAACGTGTAAGATTCAAATGCGTCGAGTTCTTGAAACGTTTAAGATTCAAACGCGTCGAGTTCTTGAAACATGTAAGTTTCAAACGCGTCGAGTTGTCGCAACGTTTAAATTTCTAACGCGTCGAGTTGTCGAATCGTTTAATATTCAAACGCGTCGAGTTCTCGAAACGTGTAAGTTTCAAACGCGTCGAGTTCTCGAAACGTGTAAGATTCAAATGCGTCGAGTTCTTGAAACGTTTATGATTCAAACGCGTCGAGTTCTTGAAACATTTAAGTTTCAAACGCGTCGAGTTGTCGCAACGTTTAAGTTTCTAACGCGTCGAGTTGTCGCAACATTTAAGTTTCTAACGCGTCGAGTTGTCGAATCGTTTAAGATTCAAACGCGTTGATTTCTCGAAACGTGTAAGTTTCAAACGCGTCGAGTTCTCGAAACGTGTAAGATTCAAATGCGTCGAGTTCTTGAAACGTTTAAGATTCAAACGCGTCGAGTTCTTGAAACATGTAAGTTTCAAACGCGTCGAGTTGTCGCAACGTTTAAGTTTCTAACGCGTCGAGTTGTCGAATCGTTTAAGATTCAAACGCGTCGAGTTCTCGAAACGTTTAAGTTTCAAACGCGTCGAGTTCTTGAAACGTGTAAGATTCAAATGCGTTGAGTTGTCGCAACGTGTAAGATTCAAACGCGTCGAGTTCTCGAAACGTGTAAGATTCAAACGCGTCGAGTTCTCGAAACGTGTAAGATTCAAACGCGTCGAGTTCTTGAAACGTTTAAGATTCAAACGGGTCGAGTTCTTGAAACATTTAAGTTTCAAACGCGTCGAGTTGTCGCAACGTTTAAGTTTCTAACGCGTCGAGTTGTCGAATCGTTTAGATTCAAACGCGTCGAGTTCTCGAAACGTTTAAGTTTCAAACGCGTCGAGTTCTCGAAACGTGTAAGATTCAAATGCGTCGAGTTCTTGAAACGTTTATGATTCAAACGCGTCGAGTTCTTGAAACATTTAAGTTTCAAACGCGTCGAGTTGTCGCAACGTTTAAGTTTCAAACGCGTCGAGTTGTCGCAACGTTTAAGTTTCTAACGCGTCGAGTTGTCGAATCGTTTAAGATTCAAACGCGTTGATTTCTCGAAACGTGTAAGTTTCAAACGCGTCGAGTTCTCGAAACGTGTAAGATTCAAACGCGTCGAGTTCTCGAAACGTGTAAGATTCAAACGCGTCGAGTTCTTGAAACGTTTAAGATTCAAACGGGTCGAGTTCTTGAAACATTTAAGTTTCAAACGCGTCGAGTTGTCGCAACGTTTAAGTTTCTAACGCGTCGAGTTGTCGAATCGTTTAGATTCAAACGCGTCGAGTTCTCGAAACGTGTAAGATTCAAATGCGTCGAGTTCTTGAAACGTTTAAGATTCAAACGCGTCGAGTTCTTGAAACATGTAAGTTTCAAACGCGTCGAGTTGTCGCAACGTTTAAATTTCTAACGCGTCGAGTTGTCGAATCGTTTAATATTCAAACGCGTCGAGTTCTCGAAACGTGTAAGTTTCAAACGCGTCGAGTTCTCGAAACGTGTAAGATTCAAATGCGTCGAGTTCTTGAAACGTTTATGATTCAAACGCGTCGAGTTCTTGAAACATTTAAGTTTCAAACGCGTCGAGTTGTCGCAACGTTTAAGTTTCTAACGCGTCGAGTTGTCGCAACATTTAAGTTTCTAACGCGTCGAGTTGTCGAATCGTTTAAGATTCAAACGCGTTGATTTCTCGAAACGTGTAAGTTTCAAACGCGTCGAGTTCTCGAAACGTGTAAGATTCAAATGCGTCGAGTTCTTGAAACGTTTAAGATTCAAACGCGTCGAGTTCTTGAAACATGTAAGATTCAAATGCGTTGAGTTGTCGCAACGTGTAAGATTCAAACGCGTCGAGTTCTCGAAACGTGTAAGATTCAAACGCGTCGAGTTCTCGAAACGTGTAAGATTCAAACGCGTCGAGTTCTTGAAACGTTTAAGATTCAAACGGGTCGAGTTCTTGAAACATTTAAGTTTCAAACGCGTCGAGTTGTCGCAACGTTTAAGTTTCTAACGCGTCGAGTTGTCGAATCGTTTAGATTCAAACGCGTCGAGTTCTCGAAACGTTTAAGTTTCAAACGCGTCGAGTTCTCGAAACGTGTAAGATTCAAATGCGTCGAGTTCTTGAAACGTTTATGATTCAAACGCGTCGAGTTCTTGAAACATTTAAGTTTCAAACGCGTCGAGTTGTCGCAACGTTTAAGTTTCAAACGCGTCGAGTTGTCGCAACGTTTAAGTTTCTAACGCGTCGAGTTGTCGAATCGTTTAAGATTCAAACGCGTTGATTTCTCGAAACGTGTAAGTTTCAAACGCGTCGAGTTCTCGAAACGTGTAAGATTCAAATGCGTCGAGTTCTTGAAACGTTTAAGATTCAAACGCGTCGAGTTCTTGAAACATGTAAGTTTCAAACGCGTCGAGTTGTCGCAACGTTTAAGTTTCTAACGCGTCGAGTTGTCGAATCGTTTAAGATTCAAACGCGTCGAGTTCTCGAAACGTTTAAGTTTCAAACGCGTCGAGTTCTTGAAACGTGTAAGATTCAAATGCGTTGAGTTGTCGCAACGTGTAAGATTCAAACGCGTCGAGTTCTCGAAACGTGTAAGATTCAAACGCGTCGAGTTCTCGAAACGTGTAAGATTCAAACGCGTCGAGTTCTTGAAACGTTTAAGATTCAAACGGGTCGAGTTCTTGAAACATTTAAGTTTCAAACGCGTCGAGTTGTCGCAACGTTTAAGTTTCTAACGCGTCGAGTTGTCGAATCGTTTAGATTCAAACGCGTCGAGTTCTCGAAACGTGTAAGATTCAAATGCGTCGAGTTCTTGAAACGTTTAAGATTCAAACGCGTCGAGTTCTTGAAACATGTAAGTTTCAAACGCGTCGAGTTGTCGCAACGTTTAAATTTCTAACGCGTCGAGTTGTCGAATCGTTTAATATTCAAACGCGTCGAGTTCTCGAAACGTGTAAGTTTCAAACGCGTCGAGTTCTCGAAACGTGTAAGATTCAAATGCGTCGAGTTCTTGAAACGTTTATGATTCAAACGCGTCGAGTTCTTGAAACATTTAAGTTTCAAACGCGTCGAGTTGTCGCAACGTTTAAGTTTCTAACGCGTCGAGTTGTCGCAACATTTAAGTTTCTAACGCGTCGAGTTGTCGAATCGTTTAAGATTCAAACGCGTTGATTTCTCGAAACGTGTAAGTTTCAAACGCGTCGAGTTCTCGAAACGTGTAAGATTCAAATGCGTCGAGTTCTTGAAACGTTTAAGATTCAAACGCGTCGAGTTCTTGAAACATGTAAGTTTCAAACGCGTCGAGTTGTCGCAACGTTTAAGTTTCTAACGCGTCGAGTTGTCGAATCGTTTAAGATTCAAACGCGTCGAGTTCTCGAAACGTTTAAGTTTCAAACGCGTCGAGTTCTTGAAACGTGTAAGATTCAAATGCGTTGAGTTGTCGCAACGTGTAAGATTCAAACGCGTCGAGTTCTCGAAACGTGTAAGATTCAAACGCGTCGAGTTCTCGAAACGTGTAAGATTCAAACGCGTCGAGTTCTTGAAACGTTTAAGATTCAAACGGGTCGAGTTCTTGAAACATTTAAGTTTCAAACGCGTCGAGTTGTCGCAACGTTTAAGTTTCTAACGCGTCGAGTTGTCGAATCGTTTAGATTCAAACGCGTCGAGTTCTCGAAACGTTTAAGTTTCAAACGCGTCGAGTTCTCGAAACGTGTAAGATTCAAATGCGTCGAGTTCTTGAAACGTTTATGATTCAAACGCGTCGAGTTCTTGAAACATTTAAGTTTCAAACGCGTCGAGTTGTCGCAACGTTTAAGTTTCAAACGCGTCGAGTTGTCGCAACGTTTAAGTTTCTAACGCATCGAGTTGTCGAATCGTTTAAGATTCAAACGCGTTGATTTCTCGAAACGTGTAAGTTTCAAACGCGTCGAGTTCTCGAAACGTGTAAGATTCAAATGCGTCGAGTTCTTGAAACGTTTAAGATTCAAACGCGTCGAGTTCTTGAAACATGTAAGTTTCAAACGCGTCGAGTTGTCGCAACGTTTAAGTTTCTAACGCGTCGAGTTGTCGAATCGTTTAAGATTCAAACGCGTCGAGTTCTCGAAACGTTTAAGTTTCAAACGCGTCGAGTTCTTGAAACGTGTAAGATTCAAATGCGTTGAGTTGTCGCAACGTGTAAGATTCAAACGCGTCGAGTTCTCGAAACGTGTAAGATTCAAACGCGTCGAGTTCTCGAAACGTGTAAGATTCAAACGCGTCGAGTTCTTGAAACGTTTAAGATTCAAACGGGTCGAGTTCTTGAAACATTTAAGTTTCAAACGCGTCGAGTTGTCGCAACGTTTAAGTTTCTAACGCGTCGAGTTGTCGAATCGTTTAGATTCAAACGCGTCGAGTTCTCGAAACGTGTAAGATTCAAATGCGTCGAGTTCTTGAAACGTTTAAGATTCAAACGCGTCGAGTTCTTGAAACATTTAAGTTTCAAACGCGTCGAGTTGTCGCAACGTTTAAATTTCTAACGCGTCGAGTTGTCGAATCGTTTAATATTCAAACGCGTCGAGTTCTCGAAACGTGTAAGTTTCAAACGCGTCGAGTTCTCGAAACGTGTAAGATTCAAAAGCGTCGAGTTCTTGAAACGTGTAAGTTTCAAACGCGTCGAGTGGTCGCAACGTTTAAGTTTCTAACGCGTCGAGTTGTCGAATCGTTTAAGATTCAAACGCGTCGAGTTCTCGAAACGTTTAAGTTTCAAACGCGTCGAGTTCTCGAAACGTGTAAGATTCAAATGCGTCGAGTTCTTGAAACGTTTATGATTCAAACGCGTCGAGTTCTTGAAACATTTAAGTTTCAAACGCGTCGAGTTGTCGCAACGTTTAAGTTTCTAACGCGTCGAGTTGTCGCAACGTTTAAGTTTCTAACGCGTCGAGTTCGTGAAACGTTTAAGTTTCAAACGCGTCGAGTTGTCGCAACGTTTAAGTTTCTAACGCGTCGAGTTGTCGAATCGTTTAAGATTCAAACGCGTCGAGTTCTCGAAACGTTTAAGTTTCAAACGCGTCGAGTTCTCGAAACGTGTAAGATTCAAACGCGTCGAGTTCTCGAAACGTGTAATATTCAAATGCGTCGAGTTCTTGAAACGTTTATGATTCAAACGCGTCGAGTTCTTGAAACATTTAAGTTTCAAACGCGTCGAGTTGTCGCAACGTTTAAGTTTCTAACGCGTCGAGTTGTCGCAACATTTAAGTTTCTAACGCGTCGAGTTGTCGAATCGTTTAAGATTCAAACGCGTTGATTTCTCGAAACGTGTAAGTTTCAAACGCGTCGAGTTCTCGAAACGTGTAAGATTCAAATGCGTCGAGTTCTTGAAACGTTTAAGATTCAAACGCGTCGAGTTCTTGAAACATGTAAGATTCAAATGCGTTGAGTTGTCGCAACGTGTAAGATTCAAACGCGTCGAGTTCTCGAAACGTGTAAGATTCAAACGCGTCGAGTTCTCGAAACGTGTAAGATTCAAACGCGTCGAGTTCTTGAAACGTTTAAGATTCAAACGGGTCGAGTTCTTGAAACATTTAAGTTTCAAACGCGTCGAGTTGTCGCAACGTTTAAGTTTCTAACGCGTCGAGTTGTCGAATCGTTTAGATTCAAACGCGTCGAGTTCTCGAAACGTTTAAGTTTCAAACGCGTCGAGTTCTCGAAACGTGTAAGATTCAAATGCGTCGAGTTCTTGAAACGTTTATGATTCAAACGCGTCGAGTTCTTGAAACATTTAAGTTTCAAACGCGTCGAGTTGTCGCAACGTTTAAGTTTCAAACGCGTCGAGTTGTCGCAACGTTTAAGTTTCTAACGCGTCGAGTTGTCGAATCGTTTAAGATTCAAACGCGTTGATTTCTCGAAACGTGTAAGTTTCAAACGCGTCGAGTTCTCGAAACGTGTAAGATTCAAATGCGTCGAGTTCTTGAAACGTTTAAGATTCAAACGCGTCGAGTTCTTGAAACATGTAAGTTTCAAACGCGTCGAGTTGTCGCAACGTTTAAGTTTCTAACGCGTCGAGTTGTCGAATCGTTTAAGATTCAAACGCGTCGAGTTCTCGAAACGTTTAAGTTTCAAACGCGTCGAGTTCTTGAAACGTGTAAGATTCAAATGCGTTGAGTTGTCGCAACGTGTAAGATTCAAACGCGTCGAGTTCTCGAAACGTGTAAGATTCAAACGCGTCGAGTTCTCGAAACGTGTAAGATTCAAACGCGTCGAGTTCTTGAAACGTTTAAGATTCAAACGGGTCGAGTTCTTGAAACATTTAAGTTTCAAACGCGTCGAGTTGTCGCAACGTTTAAGTTTCTAACGCGTCGAGTTGTCGAATCGTTTAGATTCAAACGCGTCGAGTTCTCGAAACGTGTAAGATTCAAATGCGTCGAGTTCTTGAAACGTTTAAGATTCAAACGCGTCGAGTTCTTGAAACATGTAAGTTTCAAACGCGTCGAGTTGTCGCAACGTTTAAATTTCTAACGCGTCGAGTTGTCGAATCGTTTAATATTCAAACGCGTCGAGTTCTCGAAACGTGTAAGTTTCAAACGCGTCGAGTTCTCGAAACGTGTAAGATTCAAATGCGTCGAGTTCTTGAAACGTTTATGATTCAAACGCGTCGAGTTCTTGAAACATTTAAGTTTCAAACGCGTCGAGTTGTCGCAACGTTTAAGTTTCTAACGCGTCGAGTTGTCGCAACATTTAAGTTTCTAACGCGTCGAGTTGTCGAATCGTTTAAGATTCAAACGCGTTGATTTCTCGAAACGTGTAAGTTTCAAACGCGTCGAGTTCTCGAAACGTGTAAGATTCAAATGCGTCGAGTTCTTGAAACGTTTAAGATTCAAACGCGTCGAGTTCTTGAAACATGTAAGTTTCAAACGCGTCGAGTTGTCGCAACGTTTAAGTTTCTAACGCGTCGAGTTGTCGAATCGTTTAAGATTCAAACGCGTCGAGTTCTCGAAACGTTTAAGTTTCAAACGCGTCGAGTTCTTGAAACGTGTAAGATTCAAATGCGTTGAGTTGTCGCAACGTGTAAGATTCAAACGCGTCGAGTTCTCGAAACGTGTAAGATTCAAACGCGTCGAGTTCTCGAAACGTGTAAGATTCAAACGCGTCGAGTTCTTGAAACGTTTAAGATTCAAACGGGTCGAGTTCTTGAAACATTTAAGTTTCAAACGCGTCGAGTTGTCGCAACGTTTAAGTTTCTAACGCGTCGAGTTGTCGAATCGTTTAGATTCAAACGCGTCGAGTTCTCGAAACGTTTAAGTTTCAAACGCGTCGAGTTCTCGAAACGTGTAAGATTCAAATGCGTCGAGTTCTTGAAACGTTTATGATTCAAACGCGTCGAGTTCTTGAAACATTTAAGTTTCAAACGCGTCGAGTTGTCGCAACGTTTAAGTTTCAAACGCGTCGAGTTGTCGCAACGTTTAAGTTTCTAACGCATCGAGTTGTCGAATCGTTTAAGATTCAAACGCGTTGATTTCTCGAAACGTGTAAGTTTCAAACGCGTCGAGTTCTCGAAACGTGTAAGATTCAAATGCGTCGAGTTCTTGAAACGTTTAAGATTCAAACGCGTCGAGTTCTTGAAACATGTAAGTTTCAAACGCGTCGAGTTGTCGCAACGTTTAAGTTTCTAACGCGTCGAGTTGTCGAATCGTTTAAGATTCAAACGCGTCGAGTTCTCGAAACGTTTAAGTTTCAAACGCGTCGAGTTCTTGAAACGTGTAAGATTCAAATGCGTTGAGTTGTCGCAACGTGTAAGATTCAAACGCGTCGAGTTCTCGAAACGTGTAAGATTCAAACGCGTCGAGTTCTCGAAACGTGTAAGATTCAAACGCGTCGAGTTCTTGAAACGTTTAAGATTCAAACGGGTCGAGTTCTTGAAACATTTAAGTTTCAAACGCGTCGAGTTGTCGCAACGTTTAAGTTTCTAACGCGTCGAGTTGTCGAATCGTTTAGATTCAAACGCGTCGAGTTCTCGAAACGTGTAAGATTCAAATGCGTCGAGTTCTTGAAACGTTTAAGATTCAAACGCGTCGAGTTCTTGAAACATTTAAGTTTCAAACGCGTCGAGTTGTCGCAACGTTTAAATTTCTAACGCGTCGAGTTGTCGAATCGTTTAATATTCAAACGCGTCGAGTTCTCGAAACGTGTAAGTTTCAAACGCGTCGAGTTCTCGAAACGTGTAAGATTCAAAAGCGTCGAGTTCTTGAAACGTGTAAGTTTCAAACGCGTCGAGTGGTCGCAACGTTTAAGTTTCTAACGCGTCGAGTTGTCGAATCGTTTAAGATTCAAACGCGTCGAGTTCTCGAAACGTTTAAGTTTCAAACGCGTCGAGTTCTCGAAACGTGTAAGATTCAAATGCGTCGAGTTCTTGAAACGTTTATGATTCAAACGCGTCGAGTTCTTGAAACATTTAAGTTTCAAACGCGTCGAGTTGTCGCAACGTTTAAGTTTCTAACGCGTCGAGTTGTCGCAACGTTTAAGTTTCTAACGCGTCGAGTTCGTGAAACGTTTAAGTTTCAAACGCGTCGAGTTGTCGCAACGTTTAAGTTTCTAACGCGTCGAGTTGTCGAATCGTTTAAGATTCAAACGCGTCGAGTTCTCGAAACGTTTAAGTTTCAAACGCGTCGAGTTCTCGAAACGTGTAAGATTCAAACGCGTCGAGTTCTCGAAACGTGTAAGATTCAAATGCGTCGAGTTCTTGAAACGTTTAAGATTCAAACGCGTCGAGTTCTTGAAACATGTAAGTTTCAAACGCGTCGAGTTGTCGCAACGTTTAAGTTTCTAACGCGTCGAGTTGTCGAATCGTTTAAGATTCAAACGCGTCGAGTTCTCGAAACGTTTAAGTTTCAAACGCGTCGAGTTCTTGAAACGTGTAAGATTCAAATGCGTTGAGTTGTCGCAACGTTTAAGTTTCTAACGCGTCAAGTTGTCGAATCGTTTAAGATTCAAACACGTCGAGTTCTCGAAACGTGTAAGATTCAAACGCGTCGAGTTCTCGAAACGTGTAAGATTCAAACGCGTCGAGTTCTCGAAACGTTTAAGATTCAAACGGGTCGAGTTCTGGAAACATTTAAGTTTCAAACGCGTCGAGTTGTCGCAACGTTTAAGTTTCTAACGCGTCGAGTTGTCGAGTCGTTTAGATTCAAACGCGTCGAGTTCTCGAAACGTGTAAGATTCAAATGCGTCGAGTTCTTGAAACGTTTAAGATTCAAACGCGGCGAGTTTCCGCAACATTAGAATTCCAAACGTATCGAGTTCTTGAGATGTTTCGGATTATTCAAAGAAAAAATTGATTCTAAAGAAAATTTTTATTTGCAAAAAATATTTTATTGATTATCAAACATTTTATATCAATATGATGTTCTTCCACAAATTATAAATATTTGGTGGTTTTAACAAATGACGATTTCGACTCTTGCTCTGCACCGCAGCGCTCCCCAGTGGCCAAGGGAATTATAATCGTGCAAAAACGGACACAACCGTCTCTTAAAAATAAAAAGGTCTAATATCGGGCTCGTTACAAAAATATGGTCTCAGCTCGGACTCGTAGTAGTACATTATATTATATTGGACTCCGCTAAGGCTCACTGCAATTTACTATATTTTAATGGCCTCATCTCTATCTCACAAATATACGCTATATTAAAATAGTTTCAGTTCGAGCACACAAAAATAAAGGTCTCATCTCGGGCTCAAATTAAATGACCACAACGTTTTGGTCTTTTTCTCGGGCTCGTATCATTCTCATAAAAAAGGCTGAGCTCAGCTTCAAATCGAGCTCGGGCTCTTGGTGTGAGACGAGCCCGTTCAGCTATGTTCTTTCCTAAAACTGAATTTTTTGTTTTTCTTTATTATGTGACCCAACCAAACTGAAGTGAAGTGAAGTAGAGCTCATAAAGAAGCATTTGAATTGCGTGGACAATATTTAGTAAGTTGCGTGTCTACAACAAAAGATCCACAAGAATCATTTAGACGATAAATTTGCGCGTTTACATATAACGCTATAGGTTCGTAGCGCCAAGTATACGATTTCGTTCTGTGACGTAAATAGAGGTTTTGGCGCCCTGGGCTAACATTTAATTTGGCCGGCAGTTATAATATCAACATACAGGGCCGAGCTTAAGGGGGGGGGGGGGGCGAGCCGGGCGGTCGCCCAGGCCTTTAAAATTTTACCATAGGGATGTATACACCGGAATGCCTCTACACTCACGACGTCAGTTTCGCCTATGCATTTCGCCCGGGGCCACGAGCGCTCAAAGAACGGTCCTGTACCAACCCAAAATACGGTGAAAATGAAATTGCCTCACGTTAAAAATGCAGCCCAGATCGAACCGCCCCCTCCGCAATGGTACTGACTTTATTTATTACCACCATGTTTTTCGACAAAAGGAGTCAGGGGAGATCACTTCTTGTCTAAACCACATTGCATGGCATTCATGAGTTCTACTTCACTTCAATAATATCAATTTGCCAATAACTAACCCCTTCCTACATTTAACCTCTTCGCTAGTTTAACTTCACCTCCTGCATTTATAATTAATGTCTTCCCTAAATTGTAATAACATTGTTGAATTTAATATTAATTTTTTGATCGAATTAATAATTAGCTTTGGACTAAAATGTTTAAGTTTTTATTTAATAATCGTTTGGCTATAGATTTCATTAGGCATACTAGCACTGGTATTCATGAAAATAGTACAATACATTGTATTGTACTATTTTCATGAATACCAGTGCTAGTATGAATACAACATCCAATCTTAACTTAGGCCTAAAATTTCGTTACGCAGATATTTGGAATTACATTAATATACAAGAAGAAGCAACTCTTCTATTTTGCAAGTAATTGTTAATCAGAAATAAAATCATCTCTCACGTAGACTTACTTTCAAAGAAAAACGTGAGCAGCTCGGAATCATCTTGAAATGGAAGTCAAGCATCAATAACGCGACTATGCGAATATTTCCAAGGAACAGCGTTGCCAGATGTTCCAAACATATTATACGTAACTAAAGCCCAGCTCACATTATACAATTAATTGGGCCACTAAATTGAAACCAAGTAATTGTAAGCAAGAAAATTGAATAGTGTGAACAGAAAAATTGTAACCATTGTTCCAACTGTTTCCGAGTAATTTGTACTGAATTACGTGGTTGTTTTTCTCTAATATGAAAAAAAAACTTTTAAATTTAGATCTCTGGTCGAGTTGGGTATCGTTCTGTAGTACGTGTTAACGCGGGTCGCTAGTACTAATAGTTTCCGAGTTATGACCAAAAGTACACTCAAAAACGTGGTTTTCTCGAAATTTCACTAAATATTGTACAAGACCAACCATACTTTCGGATGTTACGTATTGTTTAGTGCCGAATGTCACCGACCGCAAATCCGTAGGATAACTCGTTTACGAATTATACTAAATATGTGAGGAACATTAGAATAGGAAAGAAGCAAAATAAACGGTTACATCGGCGCAGTCGGATCTAACGCGTTATTAGCGGAAACTTTGGCTTTTATAACAGAAGCGGTTAAAAAAATCTATATCTCAGAGGAACCATTTTGAACACTTTAAAACACTGGTGTTTAGGTTTATGCTGATTTTGTTAATCGTCTAGGTTTCAAACGTGTTTCTATAGATTTTAGATTCCTTCTCGTGTTTAGTTGTTTAGCCATTTTGTCCGTTTACATCTATAACGCGGTACATTGCAATTCAAGTGTTTAAAAGCTAAACGTTGTTTTTTCTGAGTGGATCCGTTTTGAACACTTTAAAACACAGATGTTTAGGTTTATGTTTATTTTGTTAAACGCCTAGGTTTTTTACGCGTTTTTATAAATTTTCGCTTGCTCCTCGTGTTTAGTTGTTTAGCCATTTTGGATTTGAACATTTTGGTGTTTAGTGAATCAACGGCAAAAGTAGCCACTTACATTTATAACGCGTTAAATTTAAATTCAAATGTTTAAAAGCTAAACGTTGTTTTTTCTGTGTACATCCCTTATCTAAAAACTTGGGGAACTTAACATGTTTATTCGTTAAACATATTTGACGTAAACACAGTAATCTTTCAAAATGTATGTAAAAAAGCGTTGCATTTTCACGTTTAGGAAGACGTTTAGTTCTAAATGTTGTCTTTTCTGTGTAGCTGATTCCCAAGGCACAACCGTAGGCCCAAGTCATCTAGCTACGTTAAATGCCATTAATTCAGGTAACCGGTTCATACCGCGTAAAAATGTGGTAGAAAGCCCTTCACGCTACGCGAGCCAACAGCTCCCTATACACTTACTTTTACCGTTCAAGTCAACAAGTTGCTTATGGAAGGATAAACTGAAGAATTCGGGGAAACTATTTTATCCAGTAGAGAGAAAAATCACCGCAGAAAGTGTTGTTTCGAGTTTTCACCCAAAGCTATTAGAATATACATGTAAGTAACTAAAATAAGGGAGTAATTATTAGGCCAGGAAAGGCAAAGCGGTACGTCACGGGACGGCGTTGTCCTCAACGATATCGCAGCCATTCGAAACATTTTGGGAGTGCTATAGACATAGGCTTTCTATCCAAAATAACTTAGATGGAAACTATTAAATGTCTTTCGATTTCTGCAAACTCAATGCAGAAGTAGTCCCGAGTTTTCACCCAGTGCCACAAGCTGCTTTCGAATAAGACTCCTTTCGCTGCGAGGCGAAAGCTCTAACCACTCCGACAACCTACCTTTTTATAACTTCATGCTAGAACCGAAAAGAGTTAAAGTTCGCAGTTTTCAGTGTCCTTTATGTAGAAATAGTAAGATCGAAAATAAAGTTTCATGGTATGAATAGAGACCAGGTCCCGGCAAAAATTTGGTGGGGGAAATCGACGGAGGGAAAAAATGGGTGTATAAAACGTTCTATATAAATAAGTCTATACAAACAGGTCTATATCCAGAACAAGTTCTCGAAAACCCATATCTTTATAACAGTCTCGTAGTACTACATCTCACGGTTCTCAAAAATAAAATAAAAACAAATTTAAATAACAATTTAAAAATATTTTGAACTGTAATCAAACTAGTCCTTCGTAATAACACCCACTGCTACAACTAAAAGAAAAAACAATCCTGTTTCCATATCGGTGATAGATAATGTTCCCGGTTTTACACAACTCAGGTTGTCCATTGGGGTCTAGTCGTCCTGTGTGACGACTACAGTGGCGGTAGATTAGAAAAGGTCGAAGAATTTACTTTTGTCTTTTCAGTTGGAAGTTATTACGCGAAAGTCCTTTTATAAAGTGTACACCCTTTTTAGCAACAGATCGCTCTTAATCCCAAAATAATTCAAAGGATGGTGTTGAGGCCTCTATAATCATGACGTCACCATATTGGACAAGAAATCAGAATTTGCTATTAGGCACCCTCAACTAGATCTAATTAACTAAACCAAACATAAGATATAAGTAAAATCGGATAGGCTAGCAATACCTTCGTTCTTTTTTGAAAAATACCAACTTGTTAAGGCATGTCGCTAGACTATCTCATCTCGTTAAATATTTATACGCATGTGTAATTATGAACGAGCGAGCCGAAAACGATAAAAAAAATGACATGACGCGACGATACGTTCCAATTTGTTTCATTCACGAGCCTCAACGGCGCTGACACGAATTTCGTTATTACCTCTCCGAGGGGACAAAGTCCCCTAGGAGGGGTTATACAACGACCGTGTCTGTCTGTGGGTGGGTCTGTGGGTGTGTCTGTCTGTCAGGACTGCGAACGCGTTCGCATTTTCGGCGCAAAGTGTAATCACTGCGTACGCAGTTTCTCAAAGGGTTGGCAAAATCACCGTGTAACGGTGAGCGTTAACGGATGCATTTGCGGTTTGGTTTGGATGGTGTTTTTTCGCTCACCGTCGTGACGGTTTGGTGTATTACGGTTTTTGTAATGTTTATGCGTAGGTTGTGAGTGTTGAATTTGTTGTGTTTGTGTTCTGATGGATGTGCATGTTGAGTCTGTTGTGTTTATATGGGCGTTTTCTCTCCAACTTCTTCTTAATGACTTTGGGACGGACCGAGTGCTGAGTGTAATGCTACCTCTCAACGTCCAATGGCAGGGTTTCCACCAGTTGTACACGGTATTCGTCTTAGTATCAATTTGCGATCGCATCGGGCGGGATTTGAACCCGAGACCTCCTGATTGACAGGCGGACGTTCTACCACAGAACCACCGACACTTGTTACGCCTTATTGAAAATTAGACCTTCAGCTTTATCGGAAGCGTATTTAATAGAGTACGAAATTTTGGTTTAATTGAAATAGAATTGAAATTGAAATTATTGCATCGAAGAAATTCTAATTTAGCGTTTCTCTATTGATTAAAAACAAATGCGCCACCCAAGTTTCGAACCCAGACCATTCGGCTTGGCAGTCGAGCGCTCTACCACAGAACCACCGATAGCTCCTTAGATTCACTGAAATTAAGACAGGCATCGTAAGCATAATAGGTAATAAAGTCTTTTTTTATTAATGAATTTATGAAGGCCTAATCTGGTATTTTTTAAAGGTTAAATCTTGTTTTAGCGCAGTCAGCCGACATTAGAGGGTTAAAGGGTAGACCCTGTGGGTGGTCCACTTTCTTAACGACCTATATATAGTTCTGTTAATTCAAAGGAGATAATTTAACGTTAATTGCTTTAAGAGCTGGCGGTTAGTCAAGTGGCTCTCTGTGCTTTGTTGATGGTAAGGTTTTTGCTTCTTGTAAATACATTTGGTGTGGATATTTGGATATCTACGATTTCTAACGCAGTCAATGATTTCTTGGGTGTGCGAGTCATTATATGATATTGGAAATTGGACGGCATTGGTCTTTTTCATGTGGTATGCGTCACAACGTCAACTACCAGATATCTACGGTATCTTCATCAAGGGCGAGTGTTGAAATAAAATGAGCGTTAAAGATGCGGCAAGTATTTCGTAAGCGAGTAATTCCAAAAAGCCTCTGTAGATATTTCTTTCATTAAAATTTGCTTCGTATTATATTTAACTGATAAACTTGTTCTGTAAAAGGGTTTAATTCAATTGTGCATTGTTATAGTACGTCTAACTTACTGTTGTAACTACTTAACTTATGATATTCTGAATAAATTAAAATTGGTCGTTTCGTCTCAATTATTTTAATTATAATTAAAATTTTATACCGGGCGGGATAGAAATGGGTTAATATTTTTAACAAATAACTCTAAATTGCGGAGATATATCTTTAAGGGTTATCTCAAGAAATTAATACCACTATGGACAATTCTTCCGAGGAGAGGTATATTTTGGCTTGCCAACTTGTTTTTCAATCTACCTCGTTTATTTCGGCGTTATAAATCGATCGAGGTTCTGTGCCGGTGTAACGAACTTCGTTTAAACGATATAGTTTTCAGCTACTTCCTTAACTCTCTTTATTCCAAGTCGCTTATTACGCTTATAAAAATTTTGTGTCTTAAAGAAATTATATTTTTTTTAAATTTTCAACACTTTTTGTTTTTTTAATACCTCAAAAATAACCATGATGTCTTCATATTTTCCTATTCTTGAATTCCACTTCTTGAAGGCGTGGTAAGTGAAACAAACAGGGCAGCAAAGCTGTACCAAAAAATATTACAGCGAAATATTTGTGAAGATTGAACGAAATTTATTTTCGTGTCAAATTACAAAAAGCGCAAAAATATTTGGTATTAAAAAACATTTTTTTTCAAATACATATATTCTTGGACTAGTTTCTACTGTTACCTTTTACCCTGAATGAGGAGCTACAATGACATTTCTACTAAGAATGTAAAGAGTATGATAAAAAAAATTGTTTAGATATTTACAATGAAACGTTAAATTATATTTATTTTTAATCAAATTATTTTAATATTGTGAAGTATAAGATTTTCAAATAAATGAATAACGATTTTAATTAGATTGACTATAAGGTATACATTTTTTTAATATATTTTCGACGACTACTGAAATTTACACTGACTACGAACGTTGATCTTGAAGCTGAAATACAACATATCAATTTTTAAAACAATAGCTAGGACTCATAGCTTTTGTTTTAAAAATTGAGATTGTCCCGTGACCTTGCAATTTTAAAATTCTGAAGAAATCCTCAATTACATTGGACTTAAAGACTCAAAACGGGTCTAGTTTTCTCATCATGGGCGAAAATTTAATATTCCCACACTCAACGTTTCATTAAATCTACCGAGTCATCATGAAGCCCATTATTCTTCGGCGAAATGACGAATTTGAGTTTGCGTTGTTATGAATGTTGACATTTTCTTAACTTAAGCAGATTCTAATCCTATAGATCTTAGAAACTATGTTGTTGGTTATAGATAATTAATTTTAAATCGATAATATGAGTTAAAAAGATATTACACTTAATAATAATAATAATCAGCTAGGCTAATACCCAAGGCACCACCTTAGGCCTAAGTCATTATGCGACTTTTGAAGCCTTAATTCAGGTGGCCGGGTTATAACACGAAAATGAGTCTTCGCAATAAACCAAAATGAAAATCTCCTTTTATTACGTTCATACACCAAAAAATTGCGGTATACAATGAGATACAAATATATATTTATAGCCCCGGAATTAATACAAATATAGAAATTTCCTAAACCAAGGAATATTTCAAAATTTCAGAACGAAAACCCGTTGGTTTTGAGTCTGTGAAGCAAACATTTCATTTTAGAACGAGATATACCTCTTGGCAACTCGTTCGCTACATCATTATATTATATTCGAGTCTAGAGAAGAGTTCTCAGCTAAACAGCGAGAACAGTCTTTGTTTAATTTTGGAAAAACGGATAAAACAAACATAAAATAGGACACAGCTCCACCCAAAATACGAAGCAAAAATGTCTTATCGATCATCAAACAATTTAAAAGAGTAAAGTAGATTGGTCCCGAATTAATTTTTTGCAGCAAAAGCGTCTCTTGTATGTGAATCGCTCGTTTTCCTGGTGTCGTCTTGGGTCCATTGATTTTCGATTTTCGTCGAATAAAAGCCGATGTCAAGAGACTGTATCCATCTTTCGCGAAACTGAGCGTTGCGAACAAAACGAACTTGTCGGACAAAGCTATAATAGTCAACAACACGACGAACGTTTCCAAAACCGACTCGTATTCCGACTCTTTAAAAATAGCCGTAAAATGGAGGCAAAATTCGACGCCCCACTCAAACAAACACAGGCTTATTATCACGCTGTAAGAAGAATCCAGATCTTGAACCGCCGCTAGCAGCTGGGTATGCCTTTCTAAGAAATGTCGAGTGTCGCAAAATTCGTAGAGATCTATGGCTAATCTACGGGCGCTTTCTCGTACTATCACGATCGAGTACGACATGAAAAACAGAATAAAGTACTTCACACCCGTAAGAAAGGAACTGGCTAAGAGGTCCGTTATCATGATGGCACGAGCTAACACCAAATGCTCGTGCAAATAGCTCGAGTTAAACAGATTCCTAAAGATATACAGAGTGACAATGTGACTTTCACACATAGAGTACGCGAATACTCCGAAAATTAAAGTTAGAATGCGTAAGGCTCCCAGAGTTACGAACAAAGCATTCAACAGTTTCGTGGTGAACTTTAGTTCGCTATCTGGTTCATGCAATTTTGAAATGGTCTTCAAAATGTTTAAGAAAAATGTTTTTCGGAACGTAGTGAACAAAACGACATAAGCAGTTACAACGGTTTGAGTTGTACACAGTACG
The DNA here is from genome assembly GCF_980474605.1 of Leiobunum rupestre. Taxonomy (NCBI): domain Eukaryota; kingdom Metazoa; phylum Arthropoda; class Arachnida; order Opiliones; family Sclerosomatidae; genus Leiobunum; species Leiobunum rupestre. The sequence continues at coordinate 15,980,842 of NC_143385.1, read as the reverse complement.
TGATATACAATTTGAATACTAGTCTCTGTATTCAGAAAAACATCCCATATTACAATGTAAAAAAAGTAGACGGCCGTCACAAGTGTTACTATAATTGTCATTATATTTATTTTAACACAATTCTTTGCTTCGTGATCGGGATCGCAAACGCCGAGGAAACACAAACATTTACAAATTAAACGAAAAAATACGATGCATTTTCCACAGTTTGCCATGATTCTCATAATTCAACGATCTCTCTTCAAACGGTTGCGTTTATAATTGACTGTTATAGTATATTTTCCAATGTGTTATGGTTCTTATTGAGCACTTCTAGACGGACAAAAAATAACAGCTTTTAATACTAATATTATTAAGAAATTTTAGTGGCTGGTTTTACCCAAAACAATTGATACTCACAGTCATAGGGTTTTGGCTTTAGTGCAATCAGTCTTAAGGCTTTAAATGTTTAAATTATAGTTCGTTAAATATATTTGCCAGCATTCGAGCCACATCTGTAAATTAACGCGTACTTACCTGTTCGCTTCGTGGTTCGATGGAGTAAAGAGATAAAAGCGCCTTCGAGTAATGGCGTTTGCATGCGTAAGTTCACTTTCACTTCACCTTCAATCAATAATATGAAAAGCGGGTCTCAGCCCACTATCGCAAGCTGTCTTTTCCCAGCATATAAAAAATTAATATAGAAAACTGAACCAAACAAATTTCGAGACATTTAATACATTAATATAGAACCATCAAGGTATGAATAATCTAAGTATTAAGTCGAATAATAAGCTGGTTTTTAACGCCGCAAAAGTATATAATATTTTATAAATAACAAAAAAGTATCTATCTCCTTATTTATTTTATTCATAGACTTCTACTTATTTTCAAAAATACGTTCGGGAAGAAGCCAGTGTGAGTTTACTACTGCATATTGATTTCAAACATTATTACTATTCAAATTCATTAAACAGGCCTTCGGTTTCCTTTCAATAAAAATTTGTCGAGGTTAATGGTAATAGTAAGTGTAGGGAGCTGTTGGCTCGCGAGGCATGAAGGGCTTGCCGCCACCTTCCTTCGCATTGTAACCCGGCCACCTGTTTAAAAGAATTAAAAATCCACTTGATGACTTGGGAATAAGGTGGTGCCTTGGGTTTTAGCCTAGCTGATTATTATTATTATTCGAGCTCATAGAACAGTGCCTTGACCTTTCTAAAGTACATGTTTCATTTCTATGGCGTCGATGCGTTCTTATTTCGTAAGATAAATTTTATAAACTGCTGTTGCCACTTACCTAATTACTTAATGCAGCAAAACGTATTCTGTCACGAAATGGTATCTCTGTTAATCTCCATTATCTGAGCAATTAGTATATTGGACAGTACGCTTTCAAGAATATTAATTGTGTTAATGACAAGTGCTTGTAGCGAAATATAATAATATTTACTTTTAAGATAATTCAGCTATGTATTTGGATAAACAATTTGATTATAAGAAATTTACAAAATTACGGATTCTACTAAAGTCGTTAGTATTAGTTGTATATCGTATTGAAACAAATGTGCTTTTAACAAAGCAGCTAGTTGGTAGAATTAAGCGGGAGATGAGATAAGATCTACCAAGGCACAGATCAGTTGACAATGTTTTAGATTTAATGAGGAATAGTTATACACCAACTATCATGAAACTGGCAATGTTAAGGGCTTTCCCGTTGCGGTTTAATATCGGCACCTTCCAATTCATAAGTGACACCGAGCTAAACGAAACGGTAAAAATTAAGATAAAAACCACATAATAACGATTTTTTATTCAAATTGTAATGAAATAGCTTATTAAAAAATTAACCGTTCCCTAAGCATGACGGTGAAATACTTTAGATCTAAGCCATTTTGCGGATAACCACGAATAACCGCGAATTTAACGGATAACGGTTGGATAATGGCGAGCCCTAAACATAACTAACACACTTAGCATTAACAATCAAAGAATAATTTAAACTCAAAGAAAAACCCATGTTTACGCTTTATTAATCGCCTTGTCCATTAGTTATGAACAATATTTCAATCATTAATGAGCGCACGATAAGATACTAAGTCTAAATTTATTTTAAATATCACCAGTGGCGGATTGGGTCTAATATTTTGGGCTGCCAGTAGACAAAGGGGCCCAGCTTTAACAACTATAACGCTATCATGTTTGAGGGGCCCACTTCTTGAACGGTCCGAGGCCTACGTATCCCCCCGTAGGCGTGGCCGTTACACATATCTCGCCCTGATTAATTAGTTATAGTGTGCTGCTGTCTAAGGCCTTGGGCCGACACCGGTTTGTGTACATCAAAAAAAAATATTAAGTGCCTAAATATATCTGAATTTATTCTTATTCCTAAAATAAAATTTTCACTAATGAAAAAGCTAAAAACAAGTAAGTAAAACTACCAATTGTTAATTGGACTGAACAACTAAAGATAGTTTCACCAATATTTCAAGAAAGCTCAATCGTTAAACATCATTCTTCAACAAAGGCTAACTTTCGGCTATAGGATGTTTAAATACAATAAGCCCAGGTCCTACCACAATGGAGGAATCTGCAATTCATACCTTGAAGTACAAAACAGATCTTGAAAGTTCTGTGATATTTTGAGGAATTTTTTATTACAGTACGTGAAATATAAAAAAATGTATTGTAATAAAATACCATGATCTCTTATCTTTAAGTTGAATTTGTAAATATAAAATTTTTCTCCGGCACCGTAAGTTTTATTGTTTTAGAGATTAATTTGCGAGGTTTAATTCTACATTTTTGGGTTTAAATTCTTCAAATAATTTTAGTTAATCTGAGAGTTCTAAATATTCAGCGGTTGGTTTCTGATTATCCTTAAGAAGATTTTCCTTCGAAGATTTGATCTTAGCCACATCCTCAGTCATCTTCAGTAACGTTAAGATTTCACCTTGATAGATCTTCATAAGTTTTGGACAGACGTTCAACGTTGTTGAAAAGGCTATAATCATGATCTAGAATAAACAATTTCATAACAGATAAGAGATAATTTCAAATATTTAAGAACGTTGTTTTATTTACAACCCCTTACCTTCTTTTGTTGTTCCGGTATCACCAAAGTTATTTCGCTCGGGAAAATTCATCTAATTAATTATCGCACCAACTGGTTCTTGAAAAAAACCATATCGTATTAGAAAACATTTTATCTCTAGTAAGCTTAAATACATTTACATACATACCATTTGTAGGAGGGATATCTATCCGAGAATCAACCAGTAGCGAAAAAATCAAGAGATTCATCCACACGATTACCATTAAAAATTGTTAGAAGTTTCTTTTAAATCAAGGTATTCTTCTGCTCCTTGTTGGAAGTTTATCTTTTCCTGCCCTTTCATTTAAAGGATAAATCCACACACTGCATGGAATTTACCCCCTAAAGATCTACTAGATTCAAAATCTTATCATTCTGAATAAGGGCGTCGTTACGGGCAACATTTTCCCATCACAACCCCTCCTATTTTATAGAATCACCTATAGTGGTGATTCCAGATATGAGAGATTGGACTCTTGAGACAAAAACTATAATATAGGGATAATAACTTGCCTAACAGACAAAGAAATTATTTGATAATCAGGTTGACTTTCGCCAAAAAATATGAGGAATCATTTGTGTTATCAATTTCCGTAGGGTGCTTACTCCTCCATTCGTTTTAGGTCATGAAAGTACTTCTGACTCCAATGATGACTTCCCCTACTTCATGCCAAAGTACGTTTAAAAATAACCGTCACCAAATTGTAATAAAATAGCGTATGTTATTTATTAACAAGTGTACAAAATATATCTCAAGTAACAAAAACATGGTTAGAGTTCAGTAGGTTGCCAATCGCAAATCTCGAGAGCAGAGTTAAAGATCAAGGGTTCCGGACACTCGAAGAGATATGCCACTCCGTGGTCGCAAGCGTAGAAGTTCCGGGCACTGTGAGGGTGAGCGAAAAGGAGTACGGAGTCACCATTCACTGATGGACATCTATTTGACGCGTTAAACGACTGTGCCTCTTTTAAAACGGATAACTGGTCTTCCTTGTTGATTAATGTTATTTCATCAAGGACCTCTGTTCCGTTGGGATTGCTCGATGCAGCGGTGTGGTTGCTCTGCAAAGGGTCGTCAAAGGTGTTCATTATGATAGATTCTTGGTCTTGAAGGGATGGTTTGGTTTGAGTGGTGGTGTTATTTGGATAATCATCAGTACCATTACGTCCACCGAGATCCAGAAGTCCGAGAAACGGAATTTGGATTAAATGTTGACCTGTACCAATATGAAATTTAATTACAAGCTATATTCAAATAAAATAACTAAGCAAGCGCTTACTGTTTCCACCGTCTCGAGTTCTGTTTAATTTGAAGAAGGGACCCACATCTACCGCGAGATTTTCCGAGGGTCGTTGTCGAACTTCGGGTTCAGTTGCAGACGTGTCGTTAAAATTGCTGTTGCTAGCATTAATCAAATACGCCGAGCTGAAGACGAAGATGAGAATATGACTACCGATAAACATTTTGAACGTTCAACAAAATATTAATTCAATTGCCTAATACAATGATCTGAAGAGTTACCGTAGATGTGTGTAAAGTTTGGAAATGCTCCGATATTTATAGCAAAACTTTGGTTTTTTAACGATATCATTTTAAGATTGGGAAAAAATAAAAGATATAGTAAACACTGGTAGGTCTTTTTTATTTCGTTGTTTTTAAAGTAGTTTTTTCTTTAAATGGCAAATATAATAAAGTAGATGTACCTCCCGAGAATGCGTTGTCAAAGGAACGCAACAGCATATTAATATAATTCGTTCCTTAAATTATTAAGGCTCTAGTTAGTTCAGATCATTTTGCCTACTTCAAACAGAGTAGGAGCCAACAGAACATAAACCATAACTATCAAAATATCTTTTAATATGATTCGGTCGTAGTATGTAGTATCATAGGCCTATAAATACTTCTAATTATGTGCAAACATTTCTTAAAGCTATGTGTTGAGTGATGTTTAAAAACATAAGAGTTTTTAGCGAAAAATTCAACTTTATATCAAAATATTATTCACCGATTCTTTGCCTCGGAACGTCTGCCTGTACACTCTTTTTATATATCTTATTATATCAAATTAGTTCGCGTTCTTACCTAAACCAACGCAGACTAACCGGGTGTGAAACGACGAATACATTATGTAATTGTGTTTGACCTGTCTTTTGACAGTGGTTTTACTTTAAACAAACTAGCATTGCAACCCTTTTTAATAGTTCTATACAAATAGCCAAAAAAAACAATACAACTGTTACAATCAGTGAGTTCTCACTCTCACTTACAAGTTGTAAATTAGTGATGAAACTAATTTATGTAGTCATAAATATTCCGATTTATGGACTATTTAGTTTAGTATATCTTATAAAGTCACGGTCACATTTTTATTTTATTATTTTGTACGGAGCCATTTAAGTTGGAATTTTTTATTTAATCAATACAAAACCAAGTATGAAAATAACACTGTTCCTCAGTGAATCAACCCGGACCGCCGACGCACGAGACTGTAAGCTACCATTGGGACGGAAATTCGTTAAACGAATATGAAATGTTTTGTTGAACTTTTGACCACTCACGCTGAACAAACTGCTGGACCCAGGAGGAAATGCCAGTGTACAGTTGAAATGTTTTATCGTGTTTAACAATATGATGAAATTATGAAAATTGCAAAGTTCTTTCTTTCGATTAACGTATCTTAGCTTATTAATATAAAAGGTTAAACTCCCTGTAATTAATTCGTTTTACTGCGAAGATTTAAAGATATTTCTTTGATCAAATAGAAGTAAAGTTAAATTGATGTTTACAACGTCACTTAAACAGCAAATTGCACCGTTTCTGAACCGAAGTACGGCTCCAAACACTCGCTATGACGATAATGCAGATAGTAATAGTTCTAAAGAAAATCAGTTATAACTCTTCCAACAAATATTGAAAAACTACGATAAATACTCAAAACTAAAACTTTACTTTTAAGTTTTTCAATGTTACTAAAAACTATTATCTAGAAGGTTCAGAAAAATATCTTTATATCGACGGTATCATAGGTTAATTAAAACCAGGCGTCGCCTTGTTATATATAGGTACCTCGACTTTTAACATTAAACTCGTTGCCTTCAAGCTATGGGAAAGTTAAGGGAAAAAGTAGGGGATTTGGGTGGTGAGATGCCATTTTGTTTTTTTTTACTAGAGTAATTTTTCCACGCGGGTACAGGTAAAAAGGGTTGTTGTATAGTGGTAAAACTTTTAAAGGAACTGTGATTATTGTTTCATTGAGTGCCTTTGCTATATAATTTCTATTAAAATTAAATAGAAAATTTATAATTAATTTTCTAAAAATATTGAATATTTCCAGATAAATATAAATAGGTCTCACCAGATGGCGGTAGCGTTTTGGTCAGAAATTTTAATCTTGTTGTGTTAGCCTCTTTTACTGACTTTGGTCCATGAAAAATAAAATAAAATGGCGTCCATATGCGATGCATAAGCTCGAGATTCTTAAGCCTTGGTCTTTTAGTAAAAAATAAGTGATATAAAAATAAGCGTTCAGTGTGGTAAATTGTGGTGTAGTTATAGACGTTAAATTTCGTCGTAATGCGGTGGGTTCGAAGTTAGAAAGGGCGAAAATTGTTAAAAGAGGGTCATTTGGATCAAATTGGATGTTCGAACCCAATCCGTGTCAGTAGAAATGTAATTAAATTATTATGAATGTAATTAAATTATTATGAACATAATTAAACTAATATGAACGTAACTAAATTCTTATAAACGTAATTAAATTATTATGAATGTAATTAAATTATTACAAGTTAATTAAATTATTATAAGTTAATTAAATTATTATGAATGTAATTAAATTATTATGAATGTAATTAAATTATTATGAATGTAATTAAATTATCATGAATGTAATTAAATTATTATGAATGTAATTAAATTATTGTGAATGTAATTTAATTATTATAAATGTAATTAAATTATTATAAATGTAATTAAATTATTATAAATGTAACTAAATTATTATGAATGTAATTAAATTATTATGAATGTAATTAAATTATTATGAATGTAATTAAATTATCATGAATGTAATTAAATTATTATGAATGTAATTAAATTATTGTGAATGTAATTTAATTATTATAAATGTAATTAAATTATTATAAATGTAATTAAATTATTATAAATGTAACTAAATTATTATAAATGTAATTAAATTATTATAAATGTAATTAAATTATTATAAATGTAATTAAATTATTATAAATGTATTTAAATTATTATAAATGTAATTAAATTATTATAAATGTAATTAAATTATTATAAATGTATTTAAATTATTATGAAATGAAATGAAATGAAAAAATGGTTTAATGTGCATTAAAACAATACAGGGTTGTATCAGCAAGTTAACACACAGTTAAAAAATTATACATGTTACTTGTGGAAGAAAAAAAAAGGAAAATTTCAAAACAATTGAAACAATTTTGAGTGTATTTTGAGTATGTAAATGAGAGGTTTAATATTCTACTTGTTTTAAATGGGCAATTCTGCAATTATAAATATAAATTTTGCCACTATATTTATTTACAGTGTTTAGTACTCTATTAATTGGATTTAATTGACTTTTTTCGGTTTTATACAAATTAAAATTTATTGTTTTATAATTAGGCACACACAGATTGATATAGGGTAATAGATTTGAGCATAGTGTAATGTTATTTGTTAGTTTAAACATAAATATTAGCTCAGTTTGCTCACGAATGGTGGAAAGGGTATTTAATCCAATGTCTTTCAGTATATTTTTGTAATTATATCTGCAGTGTTTTCGAAGAAAGATATAATATAGTTGATCTACAAATTTACGTTGAATTTTTTCTATGTTTAGTAACAGATAATTACTGCAACCTCCCCAGGTTAATGACCCGTACATAGCTTTGGAACGAATTAAGCTTATATATAATAAAATAAAATGTTTACTAGATTTAATGTTTTTGCTAAGTTTAAATGTATTTATATTATTATAAATTAAATTAAATTATTATGAATGTATTTATATTATTATAAATGTATTTATATTATTATAATTGTATTTATATTATTATAAATGTATTTATATTATTATAAATGTATTTATATTATTATAAATGTATTTATATTATTATAAATGTATTTATATTATTATAAATGTATTTATATTATTATAAATGTATTTATATTATTATAAATTTATTTATATTATTATAAATGTATTTATATTATTATAAATTAAATTAAATTATTATAAATGTAATTAAATTATTATAAATTAAATTAAATTATTATAAATTAAATTAAATTATTATAAATGTAATTAAAATTTTTTAAATGTAATTAAATTATTATAAATGTAATAAAGATTGCTTTGCAGGTTATATTCCCTTTAAATTATTTATTATAAGGTTATTGTTTATTCAATTGTAACACAAATGTTAGATTAAGAGGAATATTTTTTTTATTTCGGATTATTATTATAACATTTTATTAAGTACTAGAAAAGAAATTTCGAAAGACTAACCACATAATCACGGCCGAGAGGATAGGGACGCTGTACTTCGATTACAAGGCGCGTGCTTGTGTGATCGAGTCCCCTTTCGTGAACAGTATTTTATATCGTTATGTATGTATGTATGTATTATAATCTGGCGACGACTCGTCGTCTAGTTATATATAGGTACCTTGACTTTTAAAATGAAACTATAGTCAGTTGCAGGCTAAGAAAGACAAAATATATAGTACAGTCGGTGCAAGGATACCTCAGACCATTTCCGGCCAGTCGACCGCGCGTAATTTAAATTTGACCACTTTACGGTAAATTTCAAATTTCGTGAGTTTCATCGTTTTTCCGCGCCATCTAGGAACCGAAATTGGAATCTATTTTTTAAATTCATGTTGTCATGAGTTTAATTACTGAATGCAGCTAAAGAAGGTTCGATAATTGAAGCTCCAAATATTTTAAATAGCCCAAGAGGTTACTATAAAAAGCATGATAATGGTTTATTGTTAACAAGTAAAGAGAAAAATATAATTTTAAACGTCTATAGCTCATTAAGACAACGTTACCCCCAAGAAAGCGTGGTAACTATTTTAAAAGAAACTGCCGATTTAACTGGTAAGAGGTAGAAATAAATTTACAAAATTAAATAAGTATACATTCTATTTTAAATTTAAGAATGATAGGAATGCCTTATCTTTTAAATTTGCTCGCCACCACAATTACGAAATTAAAAATAAAGATTCCAATTTCGGTCTCTAGATGGCGCTAAAAGACGACAAAAAGAGCAAAATTTGAATTTGACCGTAAAATGGCCAAATTCAAATTTCGCGCGGTGGAATGACCGGAAACGATCTGAGGCATCCTTGCGCCGATTGTACTATATATTTTGTCTTTCTTAGCCTGCAACTCACTATAGATGCCTTCACGCTATGGGATAGTTGAGTGACAAAGTAGATATTTCGGGTGCTGTGATTCTTTTCATTTTACGCCATAGTAAATAAGTAATTGTTCCACGCGTGTTGAGGTAATACGGCTTGTTTGATAGTGCGAATGTAAATGTTTTAAAGGGACTGTGTTTATAGTTCCATTGAATTTCTTCGGAATATAATTTCTATTAAATTTAAAAAGAAGTGTAGTAAAATAATTTTCTAAGGATGTTGCAGGTTTTAATTATAAATAGATCACACCAGGTGGCGATGGCGTCTAGGTCTTGAAAATTTAACTTTCACTATGACTCGGTAAATCATAAAAATAAATAAAACGGCTTCTAGTTGTGTGAGCTGTCCTGTAAAGGAAGAGTCAGTTTTAGCAGCTGCACTCCGAAAGAACTGCACTTCGAGGGGAATTATCGTTACTTAACCGGTCTCTTATTGTAAGGTAGCCCCGCTTATTGTATTCATGTATGTATTATAACGAGTCATCGCCTTGTTTTATATAGGTACCTCGACTTTTAACATTAACCTCGTTGCCTTCACGCTATGGGAAAGTTAAGGGTAAAAGTAGGCGATTTGGGAGGCGAGATGCCGTTTTTTGTCACTATAGTAATTTTTACCAAGGGTACTGATAAAAGGTTTGTTGTAAAGTGGTAAAACTTTTAAGGAATTATAGTTTCATTGAGTGGCCTTTGTTATATAATTTCTATTAAATTTAAATAAAAAATTTATAATTAATTTTCTAAGAATATTGATTATTTCCATATAAATAGGTCACACCAGATGGCGGTAGCGTTTTGGTCAGAAAATTTAACGTCGTTGCATTAGCCTCTTTACTATGGCTGGTCGATGAAAAATGAAATAAAATGACGTCCATACGCGATGCATAAGCTCGAGATATTTAAGCCTTGGTTTTTTATTAAAAAAATATGTCATATAAAAGCTCGGCGTGGTAAAGTGTAGTGTAGTGGTTATAGGCGTTAGAAATTCCGTCCCATCTCGTCGTAATGTTGTGCGTTCGAATCTAAAGAGGGACAATATATTTGAATGGGTTTCAATTGCAAGAACCTTGTGCCCCCCCCCCCCCTTCCCGTATGAAATTGTTTCCAGTAATTAAATAGTATCATGATCAACTACCCTGAAATTGAATACCATTGACTCCTTTTCCGTGTCGGTGTGCTGCTAATTGACATTTTTTTGTCGATAATTACTTCAAAATATCTATTCGGCAGTCACGTGGCTTCTAAAGTTTTTTTTAATAGGTTTAAACTATCTTTTTAAATGCCTTAAAGGGGCTCAAAAGCTGAGACGCTTTAAAAAATTGCTAGTACATTTGTTTATATTCATTGCGCATGCGTGTTAGGTACGGCTGGGACATGAAGAGTTAATAAAAGCGTTTAGACTACACTCGTACATGTAAGGTTTTGGGCCCCTTTAATCACGTACTTGACAGTTATTTTCTCTTGAAATTAACATAATAACTTTAAAATAGTTGACAGCAAACAAGTTTCCTAAATTTTCGTTAGGGGTGTCTATTAAATAAATAAATAAACTCTGACAGCAAACAAGTTTCCTTAATTTTTCCTAGGTGTGTCTATTAAATAAATAAATAATCTCTTTGATATCACATCCTTCAGATCGTTCATGCTTCCACTGGCGAATTTTTTTTCTCTCCAAATATTTAAATTTAGAATTGGTGTATATGGCAGCATAACCTTCGCACCTTCTTATTGTAACCAGGCGACGAGCGGAGCGTACCGGTGCCTTTGACGTCACGATGGCCGTCGATGAAAGTGCGATCACTTTTGAGATCAGTTTAATTTTCCGCAGATAACCATTTCGGTTAGCATAGAACCATTTAGTGACCACTGCAAGAAGTTCGCTTACCTACTGAATTTTCGTCTGCTAAGGTCGTCTACCTCCAGTCTTGTAGAGTTTTAGTGAGTTTGCGGACGGCAATCTAGTAGCTACGTGAGCTTCTTGCGATGGCCGCTAGAAGGCTTTATGGTACTCTAAATGGCTAATTGAACGCAGCCTCTGGCGTTACGTTTGCCTTTGGAAAGCGCCCGCCTCGGTTCGGGTCTCCACCAATAAGTTTGTGTGACCCTTGGGCTGTTGACACATGGCGGCACCACCAAGCAGCGCGCTCGGGCCCCGTTGACTACGGTCGCAGTTAGTAAGCAACATGGAAGATTGTAGTAAGTTTGAAATTATGACAAACCTTTATGTTTCAAGAAGTCAATTTCCGGTGGTTTTGGCTTATGGGGTTACTAAACATAAGTGTCAAGGTATGAGTGTGGAATGTGTTTTAATAAATATAGGACCAAGCGTTTTTCAAATTGGGATGGCATACGTTGCTCTTTCGAGAGTCACATCTTTGGATGGCCTTCATTTGCTTGATTTTGATGCGTCTAAATTATATCCTGATTGTAAAGCAATAGTTGAGTATAATCGCCTAAGAATTGAGTTTAGGCCTTATTTACCAGAAATAACCTTTAATCTAAAAAGATCAGCAAAAACAAGTTTACCTGTGTGAGTAACGGCATTTGAACCAACTGGGAATGAAATGGATTTGGGTATTGAAGCTGTTGTAAGCAATGAAATTGGAGGAGCAGTGGACTGTGATTTGAAAGGTGGAATGACGTCATTCTGTTGTTCACAGGAATATTTTTTAATACTTTAAATGATTTTGACATATTAATCAACAATAAAAATAATATATGTCCCTTTAAGGCTGCACATTTAACGAGCTCTTAACTGCTTTTTTCAGTTCGAAGAACTGTTTTTGTTATAATATATGCCCATTTATGAGACGTGGTACTTTACAAGAATTACATCCCAATTTTATAATTTTTTTAAAAATTAATGATTTCTAAAATAAAAAATTACATGTTTGTAGTGTCTCTAATAAAAGTGCCGAACTAAGGCCTGCATAGAAAAATAATTAAAAACTCAAAAAATATTGTTATATTAGTTCATTCACATAAAAATTATTACCTTTGCTGCGCAAATACTCAGCCCGTCGTTTTGCCTTTTTATTTTGTTTCTTTGGCATTTCAAATTTTAAAGCTCGAAAATTATTAGTTGTCAAACTTAACAGCTGTCAAAAAATTAAACAATTATGGCAGTGATAATACCCAAGGCCCAAAATTTTAACTTAACTTTTATTTAAATCGATTTAGAATTACCAAATACAGGGTTGGCCAAAAATCGGATTTTTTCGGAAAAAATAAAAAAATCCGATTTATACGATAATTATCGGATTTTTTTTATAATTATCCGATCATTTGATAATAATCCGATTATTTGGATAATTATCGGATTATTTGGATAAATATCTGATTTTTTTGATAATTATGAATATTTGAAATTTAAGTTGAAAAATTTTACGATGATTCCGATGAATTAACAACATTGCCTTTTCAAGTTTCAAAAAAATTTCAAATTTTAAAGTTTAAAATTTGATAAAATACATTTTGGATAGTTGTAAACATTACATAAATGCGAGCATAAATGTCATAAACACTTAATACTGCTGTATATTGCTTTCAAAATTATTAAATTTAACTTCAAAAACTGTTTTCAGATATTTTAATTTAATTCGATAATTATCATGATTTTTTCATCGGATAAATATCGATAATTATCATGATAATTATCATTGATAATTATCCATCGATAATTATCGACCAACCCTGACCAAATACCGTAAAGTGACAAAACTTAGGTTGAAATGAAAGCCAACTATATTATTTACCTTTTATCATCGAAAATTTGTTCGTTTTAAATATGTTTAAACATGTTAGAATATGAAAATTAACATTTCACGCGGGCACGCGGCATGAAAACCGCCATCAAAACGAAGCCGTGTCGGCAAGTTGGCAACTTTTTTCCAACTTCCACCCGTTCCCGTTGCGCATGCGCGCCAATCTGAAACATAAGAGGGAAAATGGATGCCTCGAAACCGTAATTTCTTGGCTTCAAAAACTTATATTTTCTCGGCGTTATTGATTAAATTATAAATCGTGAATAGACGGGCATATGAAGTGAAACACTCCGATTTTAAATCCGTTTACAGAATTGAAATACGACAAGTGGTTGAGGTTAGAGCACGACCCAAAAAAGGCCTAAAAGTCACTCAAGCTGAGTTGATGTCTTCCACGACCAAACCGGTAAATTGCCAATATACGCGCAGCAGATGTGGAAATGGGGGAAAAAGTTGAGCTCTAAATATACTCCGCGGCCAAATATTAATCTACTAAGACAGAAAAGGTTTTGTGCTGCTACATTGCTGGAATTGGTATACAATTATAAGCAGCTGTCATTGGACTAGTGCTGTATATTTGTCTAACCCATGCGACTGTGGGGACTGGAGAATAAAAGAGACTATGTTAAAATATTCTCTTGGTCGGACTAGATATCAAGTGGCTAGAGACCAGTTTATTTCGAATCAGTCAGTCCTTGATAATTCACTGTCCAAATACTTCCAAATATTCATCTACTTTATACTATTAGCAAAATCAAGACAGAGAAAAGTTTTCTACTGCGACTTTACTGGAATGGATATACAATGCAAAGCAGCTGTCATTGGACAAGCGCCGTATATTTGTCTAACCCATGCGACCGTGGGGATCGGAGAATATAGAAGACCTTGTAAAAACATTCTCTAGGTCGGAGAAGTGGTGTACTTCTTTGATATCCAGTGGCTGGAGAGCAGTTTATTTGAAGTCAGTAAGTCCTGGATAATTCACTTTTCAAATACGGCCAAATATTGTCTATTATATACTTTTGTCAAAATCAAGACAAAAAGGTTTCTTACTACGACATCAATGGAATGGATACACTATGATTAGCAGATGTCATTGGACTAGCGCCGCATATTCGTTTTTTTCGTTGATTGTGAGATTATATCAATTGGCTGAGAAAGTGGTTTATTTGAACTAAGTTAGTCCTTTATAACTCATTGTGCAGATGCTGCCAAATATTTCTCTATTATATATCAGTTGGATATCCAAAACAAAAAAGGTGTGTAGATTTGAGCGCTTGCAGAAATTATAATTCTAGTGAGCTTACAAAGTTAGGGCCCGGTGCAGAGACGTTTTTAAGAATCGCCAAATTGCGATTCATCGCCAAATTAATAGAAAGGGGGCGTGGTTTCGGAAAATCGCGAGCTTCGCGCCAAATCGGTGTGCAGAGACATCGCGATCGCAAAATAAACAGGAATACGTTCTGTTTATTTTGCGAGAGGTCTACGGCAGTCGCTAGCTTAAACAATGGCGGATTGTGGTACGCAAAGAGCTCGGGAAATAAATTGAGAAGTAAACGCTTTTTACCTACTTTAATAAGATAAATAATACAACACGGTAGGTCAGAATCTTTTAAATTATTAAAATTTGAGTTTCTAGCTCATTATCGCTTTCCGAAAAATGTTTTTGTCAAATTATTGTCAGAGCCAAGGCCTAACCACAATCATGATTTACGAAACAAAAATAAGCCAGCAATTTTACAGGTAAGAATAAATTATAATAGGGAATTTCATACATTACTACTTTGGCTGTATTCTAAGCCTTGGTTTATTTATAGATCCTTATTTGCTGGTAGTGTATGCAGTGGGTTTTAACTAATGAGTCAGTAATGACATGGTGAATTTGTTCAGTGTATCAAAGCTATCAACCAGCGTTTATACCAATTCAACTACCAAGAAGAAACCTTTCCTCAGGTAGACTAGGAGTTGCGATAAAAGATGTATTATAATATTAAAATTTATTTGGCATGCATCAAGAGCTTACCGAGCCAATTTGATGTATTACCCGAGGGGTCGGACACTTGCCATTATTTTGTACAATAATTTTGTAGAGATTTTGCGATGTATCATTAAATTTTGAAGTGATTTTGGGATTTCAATGTTAATTTAAAATAGAGAGTTAAAAGATTTTGCGATTTTAGACAAAGTACGGAATTTTGGTAAATGTCCGACCGCTCGGTATTACCTTAAAAGTGTTTGTCAGTTAATTCTACACGCTTATATCATTTGTTACAATTTATACCTGGACTAGGCTATGTAAATGCCAGATGATTAAAAAACAACTTATATCAAAAAGCAGGACAATTGTTTTACGTGGGATCAATATAGGATATTTCGCTAGAAATTGCTTTAGACAATTACCAATTTTCGTACACTCGTGAAATTGCTATTTTTACCTCTCCGAGGGGACTTTGTACCCTGGAGGGGTATTACAAGCACCGTGTCTGTCTGTCTATCTGTCCTGCGAACGCGTTCGAATTTTCTGTGCAAAGGTTAATCCTTGCGTACGCAGTTTCTCGAAATATCTGCGTACACAGTTTCTTGAAGGGTTCCCAAAACCACCGTGTGACGGTGAGCGTTAACGGATGCATTTGCGGTTTGGTTTGGATGGTGTTTTTTCGCTCACCGTCGTGACGGTTTGGTGTATTACGTTTGTGTTATGTTAATGCGTAGGTTGTGAATGTTGAGTTCGTGTTATGACGGTTGTGAGTGTTGAGTTTGTTGTGTTTGTGTTTTGATGGTTGTGTATGTTGAGTTCGTGTTATGTCGGTTGTGGGTGTAGAGATTGTGGTGTGTCTGTGTTATGATGGTTGTAGATGTTGAGTATGTTGTGTTTGTACGTGCGTTTTCTCTCCAGCCGGACCGAATGCTGAGTGTTATGCAACCTCTCAACGTCCAATGGCAGGGTTTCCACCAATTGTTCACGGTATTCGTCTTAGTATCAATTTGCGATTTATTGGCGCCGGCCGGGAATCAAACCCGGGTCTGCCTCGTGCAAGAGATTTACTCTAACCACTCAGCCACCAACGCTTGTTAAGTTACGGTGTTTTTCTAAAAAACAGCTTTGGCGAATGTCATTTACAAAGTTATAAGGTTAGGTACTATAATTTATTCTACATCATTTTAAATATTTATAAATTATATTAATCTAATATTTAATGAAATATTTATAAATTATATTAATCTTATATTTAATTAAATATTTATAAATTATATTAATCTTATATTTAATTAAATATTTTAGTATTTTAATGTAAAATTTGATCGTGATCAGGAATTGAGTCGGGTCGCATTGTAACAATGCGGATAGTTCACCGCCGAGCCATTGACTTCCTTAGGGAAAATATTAAAGTAAAGGAGCCATTATGATAAGGCGGGTTTTTTTTACTAAACGGATTAATACAATATCTGTATATATTGTTTATTGAACTTTGTTTGTTTATTTTTCGGTATGGTTTTTTCTTTTGTTTTAAATTTTTGTTAAATTCTTAACAAAATTTCGTTAAAACATCAAAAGTAGTTCATTGTTACCTTTAAATAACGCTTAGAAAAGGATAATTTTTCAAAACTCCCGCGGAAACTATATCAAAGTAATAATATAGCGCCACCGTGTGGAGAACTATCAATCAAACCGGGTAAAAAATATAATATCTTCAATTTTTCGAACTTTAGTCAAATCTCGACGGGTCAAAAAACAAACACAAAATAAACGTATATAAGGCCGTTGCCGTCAATATAGAAGATATAGTCTTTCTTAAATAAATCCCAGGGTATGCCTTTATGAAAAATGTTGCACGTTTTCAATCTTTGAAGTATACGCTCGACATGAACCCCAGCACTAGCAACTGTTTATGTAAGCAAAGCGTCTTAATGGGAAAATTGTGCCCTCGTCTTAGTTTTTTGCCCTGCCTTTCTTAATTAAAAGTGGACTAATTCATTTTAACACTCTCCCGGTAGACAAATCTTCAGTTGGAAGTTCTTTAACTAGTTCATTAAGAAGTTCCATTGATTGAATTCCAGTCAAACACACAACAGTTTGTGGTTTCAATATGCCGCAGCTAGCAGTTACTTTACATTTATGTTCTTCATGCGTATTTACTGTAATTCCTTTTTCCAAAGTAATAATAATAAGCTAGGCTAATACGGTACCAAGGCACCATCTTAGGCCTAAGTCATCATGCGACTTTTGAAGCCCTTAATTCAGGTGGCCGGGTTACAATGCGTAGGAGGGTGGTGGCAAGCCCTGCATGCCACGCGTTCGAGCCAACAGCTCCCTACACTAACTATTACCGTTAACCTAAACATGTTTTTATGGAAGGGGAAACTGAAGAACTCGGGGGAAACCCCTTAAACCAGTGTGGAGATAACTTGCAAACTCAACGCAGAAGGAGTTGTTCCGAGTTTTCACCCAGTGCCACAAGCTGGGATCGAACCCGGCTCCTCCTGCTGCGAGGCGAAAGTGCTAACCACTCCGCTGATTTTTTCCACCACTTCGAGGTTCTACAAGATGATCCGTAAGCAAATGTTCCGCTAATCTCTTCTCCTTATCATAAATACTCTTTTTTTTTCTGCTGGCATTATACAGAGAGGTTAGTCTATTTGACCATTCATTGTATCTACTAGTTCTGTTTTATGATGCTTTGAGTGATTTTCTGTCACGCATACGAATAGGCAGATTCTTGGAAGGAATTTCCGAAGGTCTTAAACAATGTGGATACTGCTTGAACTGATCTGTTGATAATTTCAAGATTAAAAAAACTACCACATTTTTAATAAATCGAGGGGTCGGACACTTGCCATTATTTTGTACGGGATTTCGGGATTTCGTAGAGATTTTGGCGATTTTATCATTACTTTTTGAAGTGATTTTGGGATTTCAATGTTAGTTTACCATAGAGAGAGTTAAAAGATTTTGCGATTTTGGACAAAGTGTACGGGATTTTGGTAAATGTCCGACCCCTCGTAATAAATTCTCCAGCGTAACATTGTCTTACCTTTATAGGCTTCAGGAATAGCTAAATTTGCAATTTTCCTTTCTAAAATGCGAATATCAAACAACTATCGTTTTACTATGTGTCTTTCCCAAGCCTTAGTTAATTTGGGTAGCTTTGAATGAAAACGATGAAACCGCATACCTTCCATGGTACCGTTGTTATTACAACCATACAAAGTAACAATTTTTAAGATAAAAGGTCTCTTAAAACGACCTTAATTTGATTTAATAGTAGATTGTTACGAACGAAATAAACCTAAACGTACGAAATCTTCAATCTACACTATTATGTCGTCTGGTTTGTTTCCTTTAGATCGCTCCATCTTGGAGTGACCGACGCGCCCCCTTTTATTTCTTTTCGATGCGAATATCAAAGTAATAATATAGCGCCACCGTGTGGAGAACTATCAATCAAACCGGTTAAAAAATATAATCTCTTCAATTTTTCGAAGTTTAGTCAAATCTCGACGGGTCAGACAAATACACCAAATAAAGGTATATAAGGCCGTTGCGGTCAATTTAGAAGATTTAGTCTTTCTTAGTTCTTGGCTGTCAGACGAACTACTACAGGACGAAGTCCTGGTGTCGGTCAAAAGTTATGAAGTAACTTTGCGGTTTTAATTAGTATGTTCGGTCTTCGGTCAAGAAAAGAGTTAAATTGTGTTTCACGTTTGGAACGTGAGTGAATGGACTTAAGTGTATGAACAGTGCGTGTTTAAGACTGAAAGTGTTAAAGTTATTGTGAACTAACTCAAGTCAGCTGTAAGATAAAATTGGTTGTTATTATTTTTTGAATTGGAATAACCTAATTAATACCCTTGAAATTATCAACTCAACCTGTGAGGTTATTTAAGGAGATTGGAAGTAATTAGTAGCGAGCAGCTCTCAGATGTTAATTAAGACAGTTTATAGTTAGGTAGTTTGAATTTAGTTAAAATTACTCAGTATAATTTATGATATTTACTTAAGTGTAAGTGTGTTTTGATTTATTTTTCAATCACGATGAACTAAGACAAATCTAGTCTTAGACACTTGAGTACCAGTTCTGTACAATTACGTAGAAGGGATATATATTGTTGGGTTATTGATGAAAGTTAAATCTAGAACGTTTCATAGACTGTTCTGAATAAAAATAAACATTTAAATTTTGCATAATTCTGGTTACCATTTTAGTTTCTAATCACTCGCCCACAACAGTTCTGGCAATCCCGAATCAAATAAATTTTCGATATAACGGCGACGGGAAATTATTCTCGTAAATTTATCGTGCGGCCTTAGGGAATATTCTTTTAACAAAATTTCGATAAAGTATCGTTAAATTAAAATCGGCCCGATTCCGTTAAAATTATAAACCAAAAAGCGAACGGTCGTTATAATACCCTCTGTAGATATTTCTTTCATTAAAATTTGCTTCGTATTATATTCAACTGATAAACTTGTACTGTAAAAAGGGTTTAATTCAATTGTGCATTGTTATAGTACGTCTAACTCACTGTTGTAACTACTTAACTTATGATATTCTGAATAAATTAAAATTGGTCGTTTCGTCTCAATTATTTTAATTATAATTAAAATTTTATACCGGGCGGGATAGAACTGGGATAACATTTTTAACAAATAACTCCAAATTGCGGAGATATATCTTTAAGGGTTATCTCGAGAAATTAATACCACTAGGGACAATTCTTCCGAGGAGAGGTATATTTTGGCTTCATTTCAATTAAATTTTATTAATTAATTACAGTGCAGGTTAGGGGCCGAAATCATCTTGCAACTTAGATATATAGCTTCAGTACCAGATAAGGTACAATTCCACTTAGGGCGAGGCCACTAGGTACAATTCTACTTAGGGCAAGGCCACCAGGTACTATATGCCATTTAGGGCGATACCACTAGGTACGATTCTACTAAGGGCAATGTCCCTTCGTAGAATGTCCCTAATTAAGATGTCATTTGGTACGATGTCAGTTAGGGCGTTTTCAATTAATACCATCCTCACTAATACCTGTCCCTTCTTAGCTGCAGAAAAATACCCAGGTGTACCTATATATCCCCTTTTTTCTCAGCGTAGCTGAGCTTTTTCTGATAATTAAGAATATGAGTTTCTTAATTAATCTCGTTAACTATAGCTTTTTACCTCTCCGAGGGGACAAAGTCCCCTAGGAGGGGTTATACAACGACCGTGTCTGTCTGTGGGTCTGTGGGTGGGTCTGTGGGTGGGTCTGTGGGTGGGTCTGTCTGTCTGTCAGGATTGCGAACGCGTTCGCATTTTCGGTGCAAAGTGTAATCACTGCGTACGCAGTTTCTCAAAGGGTTGGCAAAACCACCGTGTGACGGTGAGCGTTAACGGATGCATTTGCGGTTTGGTTTGGTTGGTGTTTTTTCGCTCACCGTCGTGACGGTTTGGTGTATTACGTTTTTGTAATGTTTATGCGTAGGTTGTGAGTGTTGAATTTGTTGTGTTTGTGTTCTGATGGTTGTGCATGTTGAGTCTGTTGTGTTTATATGGGCGTTTTCTCTCCAACTTCTTCTTAATGACTTTGGGACGGACCGAGTGCTGAGTGTAATGCTACCTCTCAACGTCCAATGGCAGGGTTTCCACCAGTTGTACACGGTATTCGTCTTAGTATCAATTTGCGATCGCATCGGGCGGGATTTGAACCCGAGACCTCCTGATTGACAGGCGGACGTTCTACCACAGAACCACCGACACTTGTTACGCCAAATTGAAAATTAGACCTTCAGCTTTATCGGAAGCGTATTTAATAGAGTACGAAATTTTGGTTTAATTGTAATAGAATTGAAATTGAAATTATTGCATCGAAGAAATTCTAATTTAGCGTTTCTCTATTGATTAAAAACAAATGCGCCACCCAGGTTTCGAACCCAGACCATTCGGCTTGGCAGTCGAGCGCTCTACCACAGAACCACCGATAGCTGCTTAGATTCACTGAAATTAAGACAGGCATCGTAAGCATAATAGGTAATAAAGTCTTTTTTTATTAATGAATTTATGAAGGCCTAATCTGGTATTTTTTAAAGGTTAAATCTTGTTTTAGCGCAGTCAGCCGAGATTAGAGGGTTAAAGGGTAGACCCTGTGGGTGGTCCACTTTCTTAACGACCTATATATAGTTCTGTTAATTCAAAGGAGATAATTTAACGTTAATTGCTTTAAGAGGTGGCGGTTAGTCAAGTGGCTCTCTGTGCTTTGTTGATGGTAAGGTTTTTGCTTCTTGTAAATACATTTGGTGTGGATATTTGGATATCTACGATTTCTAACGCAGTCAATGATTTCTTGGGTGTGCGAGTCATTATATGATATTGGAAATTGGACGGCATTGGTCTTTTTCATATGGTATGCGTCACAACGTCAACAGGAAGTGAACGAGTCGTCCACTACCAGATATCTACGGTATCTTCATCAAGGGTGAGTGTTGAAATAAAATGAGCGTTAAAGATGCGGCAAGTATTTCGTAAGCGAGTAATTCCAAAAAGCCTCTGTAGATATTTCTTTCATTAAAATTTGCTTCGTATTATATTTAACTGATAAACTTGTTCTGTAAAAGGGTTTAATTCAATTGTGCATTGTTATAGTACGTCTAACTTACTGTTGTAACTACTTAACTTATGATATTCTGAATAAATTAAAATTGGTCGTTCGTCTCAATTATTTTAATTATAATTAAAATTTTATACCGGGCGGGATAGAAATGGGTTAATATTTTTAACAAATAACTCTAAATTGCGGAGATATATCTTTAATGGTTATCTCGAGAAATTAATACCACTAGGGACAATTCTACCGAGGAGAGGTATATTTTGGCTTGCCAACTTGTTTTATTTGAGGATTAGTCTAACACTAGTTGTGGAACAAATTAAAAAAATATGCTTTTGGGCTCCTTTAACACGCAATCTCGGGAGATACATCTGCTTTCTGACATTTTGCCATTTAAAGAAAAAACTACTAAAAAATAATGAAATAAAATAGTCCTACCAGTGTTTATTATTCCTCCCATTTTTCCCAAATTTAAAAATGATATCGTTAAAAAACCAAAGTTTTGCTATAAATAGCGGAACATTTCCAAACTTTACTCACATCTACGGTAACTCTTCAGATCATTGTACTAGGCAATTGAATTATATTTTGTTGAACGTTCGAAATGTTTATCGGTAGTCATATTCTCATCTTCGTCTTCAGCTCGGCGTATTTGATTAATGCTAGCAACAGCAATTTTAACGACAAGTCTGCAACTGAACCCGAAGTTCGACAACGACCCTCGGAAAATCTCGCGATAGATGTGGGTCCCTTCTTCAAATTAAACAGAACTCGAGACGGTGGAAACAGTAAGCGCTTGCTTAGTTATTTTATTTGAATATAGCTTGTAATATAATTTTATTTTGGTTCAGGTCAACATTTAATCCAAATTCCGTTTCTCGGACTTCTGGATCTCGGTGGACGTAATGGTACTGATGATTCTCCAAATAACGCCACCGCTCAAACCAAACCAACCCTTCAAGACCAAGAATCTATCATAATGAACACCTTTGACGACCCGTTGGAGAGCAACCACACCGTTGCATCGAGCAAACCTAACGGAACAGAGGTCCTTGATGAAATAACATTAATCAACAAGGAAGACCAGTTATCCGTTTTAAAAGAGGCACAGTCGTTTAACGCGTCAAGTAGATGTCCATCAGTGAATGGTGACTCCCTACTCCTTTTAGCTCACCCGCTCAGTGCCCGGAACTTCTACGCTTGCGACCACGGAGTGGCATATCTCTTCGAGTGTCCGGAACCCTTGATCTTTAACTCTGCTCTCGAGATTTGCGATTGGCAACCTACTGAACTCTAACCACGTTTTTGTTACTTGAGATATATTTTGTACACTTGTTAATAAATAACATACGCTATTTTATTACAATTTGGTGAAGGTCATTTTTAACGTTCGTTATCCTTAGAGTCGAGACTACTTTCAGTTGCTAAACCGAAAGGACGGAAAAACATCGTTTGATAAATTGATATCGACGTTTCCAAAAACGCAATTGATTCCTCATGTTCTAAGCGAAAGTCAAAAACTGATCATTGAAAAGCTTCTTTATCGAAGAACTTCTTTGACTGTTAGGTAAGGTATTAGCACAAGAGGTTATAAGTAGATATTTCACACATTATAAACGGTTTTTAATTACAGTCCTAAAGTATTCGTGTATACTACTTCAACTGGATGCGTAGCTGCCGATCGGTTAAAACTCCCGACAGGTTTATAGTTAAACGAAACGTCAATTGACAGCTGTAAAGGTTAATTATTTGGTTAATTATAAGAATTAATACTGTGTTAAAGGCGGTAACATTTATTGTGACTTCTGTTAGTTAAGGATAGAAAAAAGTGCGGGAAGTTTCCTCCTGCGTTCTCAGGTCCTACCGTTACATTATGTGGCGCCACCTAGCGGAGGTCTTATGCAAGTATTATAACAACTTTCTTTTTCATTATTTTTTTTTCACTATTGTTGTCTATAACGAGCCGGTGGTTTAATTGGTCGACCCTTGGAAGAACAGCGTGTAGAACCCGGTAATCCGTCAGTTGGCGAGAATGGAGGGCCACGAGGTAGTAGAGATGTTGTTGAAATGGGTGGTTGAGATCGGTCCGTGGGTCGCGGAGAGTTCCCGGGAACGACAGGGTCAGGCATGAGTTTTCGCGGAAGATTGTCGGGATGCGGGGAATTACCAACGATGACTTGTACATACCTGCGTTGTGCGAGAGGGGCTGGGCGAGCAGGAGCTGTCGGTCTGGATGGAAAAGGGGGAGGAGGTACGCGTGGTCTTGTGGCGGCCAGGGGTTGATCAGGGATAGGACAGTGGCTGCGTGGTAATTGGTGAGGAACTGGAACCTGAGTGACTAGTGTGGGTTGTGCGGCAGGAGTATGGCGCCTGTTTGTCACAGGTATATGTATTGTGTTGACATGGCTGAGCTGCTGCTGAGTCGCCTGACTGTATGGCTGTGATGGTTGAGGGAGCCTTGGCTGTGGATGGACGTCGGATGGATGTTGATCCTGTTGTTGCAGGCGTAATCGGAGATGGGCTCTAGCGCGTCGATATATTTTACCATCTCCAGTTTGTATGACATAGGAGTGTGGTTCCGCTGCCAGTTGTATAATGCATGCCGGAAGCCAAGTGCGGTGTGATGCATAGTACAGTACGTTATTGCCTACCTCGAGTATTTCCGGTGTCAGGTGGCGACGTCCCTGTGCTTGGGAAATCATGTGTTGTTGATGGTCTAGAAGGGTTTCCCGGATGTGTTGCGTTGGGTAATGTGGCTGTAGTGGTTTCACTGTTGTTGTCAAAGGTGTCCTTATTCGACGGCCCATTAGCATTTCCGCCGGAGAGGGCAATTTGCCTATCAGCGTGGAGCGATACTCCATTAGAATATATTGCAGATCACGCCCTTCTTGGGTAGCCTTCATCACCATATTCTTTATGGTTTGGACGGTACGTTCCGTCATCCCATTAGATTTTGGGTAGTGCGGACTAGAGGTAATGTGTTGAACACCCCATTGGGCAAGAAAATTCCGAAAGACGTGCGAGTTGTACGGAGGGCCATTGTCAGATATTAATGTCTGCGGGGCACCGTGTCGAGCAAAGTGGCGGCATCGGTTGTGCGAAGTTCCGCTGCTTCGACAAATTTGGAGTAGTAATCGACGAGTAGGATCAGGTTCTTAGCGTTCGCGTGGAAAATGTCAGTGCCCACCACTTCCCATGGGAGTTGAGGTATTGTGTGGGGGTGAATGGGCAGTGGAAGGTTTGTTGGATCTCGTTGGCGGCAGATGTGGCAGACTCTTATATATTCTGTGATGTCAGTGGTCATGGACGGCCAAAAGACGTTCAGTTTCGCCCTGGAAATACATGCGTTGACACCTTGGTGAGCCACGTGTATCTGAGCAAGAGTCTCAGCACGCATAGAATCTGGTATATATAGGCAATTTCCCCTGTATAGAAGATGTTCTGACTCGTGTAGCTCTTCCTTGTAAGGCCAGAATGGTTTGAGTGCCAATTGCAGCTTGTCCCGGCATGTTGGCCATCCGTGGCGTATGTATTGTATTAGCGCCTGACATATTTCAGAGCTTTTAATCTATTTTCATTGTGAAATGTGAGTTTCGTATCAATTAAAGAATCTCAATACAAGCGCCTTCGGGCTCCAAGTATTTGATTTTTTACCTTGAAAAGATAAACAAGTCAGCCCAGTCGTAATAATAGTTCCGCATCTTTCAAATGTATGGGGCTCCAATGGGCATCGCTATCGATAATATTTTATACCTCATGAATCAACGTATCATTTGCCAGAAACAAATTTCCCAAATTTAAGGGCCCCTAAGTGCCCCAATGGGTATAGCAGCGAGATTAAATTTAATCACCCATGAATGGGCATATCCTTCGTATTTGTGAGAAATTAAATACTCAAAATTACGGGTCCACGAGGGTTCAAACGGGTATCACGCCTTTGATGTTTTTTCATACCCCATTCATGGACGTATCGCTCATGCTTTCCAACTAAGTGATCGCTGAGAAATCAAGGGCCCTGAGGGCCCTAATGGGTATAGTGATAGAACCGTTGTTAAATTTAAATTTTCATTACCCAAAAGGAATTTTACAGTGGTTTTATATTTCGATATCGACCCCTTCTCCACACACGCATTGACAGCACCAGATTTTTTGTCATTTTTAATTTTGACAAAGCAGCCCTCCTGGTGTGACGGCTTCTAGCTAAAGACACCAATGTCAGTGTCTCCCGTTATTCCAACCCCACTCTTCGAACCGTGTCCATTGCATTTTACGTCTTGTAGATTCTTTCTGTGTGCTTTTTAGGGCAGAGCACGTTGGTTATGATATTGATAAAATAGATTTTTCACTGTAGTTGATTAGGATCGTTATTAATTCACTAGTTTGTTGAGAAATTGCTGCTTGGTAAAAATTTATTTTAGGTTGTTTTAGTGCGCTTAATAGGGTGATTTATATAGCATTTTAATGTTTTTTTTTGTGGTAAAGTAACTCTTCGGTTGTTAAGAATGAGTGCCCGGATTATAAAAATGGACAGGGTGATATTTTGGTTAAATTTACACTTAGTATCTTATAGTGCGCTTATTGGTGATTGAAATATGGTTCATAATTAATGGACAGGGTGATTAATAAAGCGTGATCATGGGTCTTTCCTTGTTTTGTTTAAGGCCACTTGTTTTTTCGGTTTAGCTGCACGTTTTGAATGATCCGAATCGAATTCCTTAGAGAGTGGCCCACTGAGCCATGATACTTTTGTTTTGAGAAATTTGGACATGATTAAAAGCAGTCACATGAATGAGTTTGCGTAGTAAGGAGTATTTAATCAGTAGGTAGAGTTCATTGAGCAATGAGTTACCAAGTAAGTGACCCGTCGTTCTTCAATTATACAATCTCAAATCACCTTGAAGTTTTGGTCCCACAAGTAAGTTATCATTTAGCGAAATGCCAGTGGATGACTTCACTGAGGCATCAAAACCACTCGTTCCATCGTGGTTGTAGTGTCTTCCTTGAATTAAGTGTGATGAGGCATGTAGTATTCCTGGCATGAGTCGTTGATTCGATCCTTCCAATCATTTTCGGTACTCGTCGTAGAGCTACGGATTAGCTTGAAAACTTCGCTCTAAATGCGAGAACCGACGAATTGCCAATTGTCTTGAGTCTCCGATAGCTGGAGCATCGGTTTTCATTGAAATTCGTACTGAGAATCTTCCCGTTATATAACGTGTGTGTCTCTCTTTGAAGAGTTGTTCGCACATAATTTCATTTGGAGTTAACATC
Organism: Leiobunum rupestre; assembly: GCF_980474605.1. Lineage (NCBI taxonomy): Eukaryota > Metazoa > Arthropoda > Arachnida > Opiliones > Sclerosomatidae > Leiobunum > Leiobunum rupestre. Next base: position 15,953,698 of record NC_143385.1, on the reverse strand, counting down.
CTTCTTGGAGAAATGTCTTCGAGCTCCCGAAATCGCTTCAATTTGCCACCCAATGTAGCGTGGTGGACTTTTACATTCGAATTTCTTCCTTCCATAAGCAATGGACCAGAAATTGCTCATCCACATAGAGTGTTAAAGGCACCTGGAAGACCTTATTTGCCCTTGCCAAGACCATTCTAGTTATAAATCAGTACCGAAGGGAATATCGACTGCTCCAGGGAAATGAAACTTTGGATCCGCAAGTTTCAAACTCTTTAAATAAGAGCATTTTTCGGGATCAAACGGACTGTTGGTAGTTTGTCCGTGAGCTTTATTGACCATCCCCTCCGACATGCTATTGATACTTAATTGATTGAATATAATAACCAGCTAGGCTTATACCCAAAGCACCACCCAAGTTAACTAGCGACATTAAATGCCATTAATTAGGGTGGCTGGGTTACAATGCGTCAGAGGGTTGTGGCAAGCCCTTCATGGCACGCGAGCCAACAGCTCCCTACAATAACTATTACTGTTAACCTCTACACGTTTTTAAGGGCACTGCCTCGGAATGTGTTCACTCCAATTGAGCCGTTAAATTGTGATCGTTTTAGCTGAAGCTGCTGAGAAAATTGTTCCGTTAGGAAACTGGTTTGAGATCCTTATTCCAGTAACGCGTGTGCTGGATAAATTTGATTATCAGTTCCATTGACATGAAACATTGCAGTTGCAAATTAATTTTTCTCGCGAGATGGGCACGAAATAATGCCAGAGATGGCTTTAGTTTTCCGTATTTCTTTCTCGTGTCAATCTGCATGTAGAAGTGAATTATGCCTTGCGTTGCATTTTCTAAACAGTCGCCAGATTTGTATTCGTTGTTTTGATGCTTAGGTCTCAAGCAATTGAGACACAATGAATTCTTCTTTATTATGTTCCAATTCGCGTCTGAAGAAGGGTTAACAAATTTCAGACATCTATAGATCGTATTTCCTTCACCGCACAAAGTACAAGTATCTCGCTAGGTCCCCATGAATTGAAGGACCCGGATGGAGGTCGAGTTTAAGAAGTGGTAGCATCTGAGATCAGATCTCAGATAGCACTTTAATAGATTCGTGATTAATAGAGTGTATAGTCAAGAGGCAAGATAAGAGCTGACCAGTTGGCGTTTTAAACTAAGCGCGTGATGCAGGCAAAACAAATGGCTTTCATTTGGATCATTTTCAACTGGTGCTTTTCAGCTTCCGTCAGTCACAACCAGACGCTGAATAAATTTTCCAAGACAGGTCTCAAGCCTTCATGGAGATGCTGCTCTATTGGCCTGGGAAATATTTTGGTGAGGTTACCCTATTAATGTCGAAGTAAGAATAAATCCGAGGTATTCGAACTCGGTGGCGTGTTTTATGCCCACCTTCTATCGTCAATGTATAAAAAGGGGTTTGGACCAGGGCGATAAAAACTGAGCACCTGGTATTTTATTTTAATTTAGTTGGAGTTCTCAGCAGGACAAAGTTTAAACCCGGTTAAATGGAAGGGTGTCGTGGTCACTGAGAAAGGAAATTGCCTGAGACAGACTGACGTCGGTTGCGTAAAAGAAAACCAAGAGACAGCCCCAGAGCTAACGTCGTTATCTTAGACTGCAAAGAGCAAAACCCCGTGGGTACAACAGGAGAAACAAAATACTATAAAGATTCAACTTTAGCAAAACCACGTGCAATTCTCGCATTTAAAGCTAAGAAGCTACCCACAATAGAACGACTCCGTAGTTAATTAAGAATACGTTGACAGTGAAATCAAGAAAAATAAGGTTCAATTGAAGAGCACTCTCAAGCCCAGCACTCTTAAAATTCAAACTCGAGATAGCTTGTGTCTCCGTGCTATAGCCACACCGAAACCCATACTGAGCCTGGGCGATAGCATTTTGAGTTTTCAGATGGGTGGTGACGGTGGAAGCCACCACATTCTCGGACACTTTTTAGAGAGTTTTCAAGACTTATAAGGGTCGCCTAACGAAACAACCTTTAGCGACGGCGCATTTTCAGTCTCCGGGAAGTTCTGCGGTGGAGAGAAAGCATGAAATCAGCTCAGGGACAGAAGCATCTATGGATTTAGTACAGCGTTTCAGAATTGCCTATTGCGTCAAAATCTTTGTGCAATTGGATAAATTGAAGGTCATCTTTTCTGATATTTCATGAGAGTACACACCGACGGAAGAAGGGGTTCGCGGCTGAAAGATTTATCCTAGATAACCCGCTCATCTTGATTTCGTTGTTTCAGAAAATATGCTTCAACCAATTTGCAAAGACTTCCGTTTAGACTGGAGATATCATTTGAAAAAACTAAATTGCATAATTTGCTATTGCTACACTTAAGGCCTTTTCACACGAGCCAACTTTTTGATCCAACTAGATGAGTCAACTTGAGTTGGGTAAACTAGTTGGTTCGTGTGAATAAAAGTTCGATGAGTTGATCCACCAAAAAAGTACGCCAGAAAAAAATGGATCACTGATCCATTTTTGCTGACTCAGCATTTTGATTTGAAAAGTTGGCTCGTGTGAAAGACTCTTTATCCACAAAATAAACGAATGCAGTAGTGCATTGGAGCGTTTAAGGAAAACTTATCTTTATGTTCCTCTATACCTGTTTTTTTTTCTGGCTAATCGCGAACTCTGTAAGGTTGCGTCAGTGCCCCCCCCCCCCTCTAATATCGAAAAAGGAAAAGCTACCCATGCAATCCCTGGACTAAAGCAATCCAGCACCTAATTTATAAGCAATACATCAATGTGCAAATATAATAAAACGAACCCACTACACGTCACAAACATATGTTTCAAAACAAAGTGCGAGGGTTTTTACTATTCGTTCTCCTATCATTGAACGCAAATTTCGTGCCAAACCGCGGATGCGTACACCACCACACGGCTCCAAATTTACCGAGAGTATTACTTTAAGTTACCATGTTAAATGTACACTGCATAGGAATATGTACTAATTAATAAATAATTTCTCCGATGTAATTAGAAACTTTAGTTTTCTTCCAAAAAGCGTTCCTCAAAAATCAGCGGAAGCTTGGGAAGGCACAGGTTTCAAGCGAATAACATCAACATGTTAGGAAGAGAAAAACTTCTCGTAAGAAATATATTAATCACTTCTGGTATTAAAGATTTGTTTGTTTCCTAGAGTGAGAATATGCACCTGGTCGAAGCAATAGTCTGTCTATGTTCAAGTACTCCAGGATGAAGTAGCTTCTAAATTCTTCCAGCGCAATTGTTCTATTAAAGCCAATTACTGCGGGTACAACAATAAATAATGCTCCCAATATAAATTTAACATTGATGTAAATTGCAATTTGGTAAATATTAAAGCATCTTGAAGGTAGTACGAATCCCAAAATGTAAAAGCGAAAGTTGTTGAACAGAAGTTATTAAAAGCTCCATATAAATATTCATCATACTACATGTAGCTACATGTTTGTTGTATATGTATATTGTAAGAGGGTGCCACGCTACAGGGAGCTGCGCGATTACCTCGTCTCATCCATGTGATAGCAACGGGACACCTCGGGTAAAGGAAGAAGACGCTGGGATCACGCGAGGCTAGGACCATAATAAACAAGCTATTCATTATTTGTCTTAATTACTTGAATCTTTTTACCGTCTAAACATTTTCGATATCTACAAGACCATGCAGAATTAAATGGAGGACCATTGTCAGTCACTATACGTTGAGGCTCAGTGCCGGATTAACCAATTTGTTAAGTGTGCTACAGTGGCGATTTGAAGGGACCACTCTCCTCCGAAAGGTAACTGATTTTCTGAGTTATTGCGCTATCAAGGTTTAGTTAGCACATGGCTCCCCCGAGTTCCCCCTTCATTTTTAAATCAGATTTTTTTTCTTCCCTTTCAAAGTTTCAATCATATTTCCCAAATGGGATATGATTGATATAGACTAGTTAACTTTGGTAAGTTCGGTTAGGCCTACCTAACCTTAAGCACGCGAGCCGCGAGACGATACAAATGTCAAACGAAAGTTCCGAAACAGGCAGGCTGACAGCTAGGCCTTGTACTTCACTACAGCAAACTTCGAAAATTCTAGAAGATAGTATTTAAGCCTAGGTTAATTTATGTTATCCAAAATAGTCAATTACGTTAATTCAATAAACAATCCTCCCGGTAGATCAAAGCTGGTCGTCATGGCGAAGAGGAAACCATGACGGCACGGGTTGCTCTGCGCCGCAGAGCCGACGGAAACAATGTCGCGCAAAAACGAACTCATAACCGACTCTCAAAAATCAAAAGGTCGAATATTGGACTCGTGAAAATAACATTGATAAATTGGTCTACTGAATCGTATCATCAGGGCTAAATAGAGTATTTAAAGGTTCAATGATTGTAAAATTACCACACGTAATGGAGCGTTATCGTTACAAGACTGAAGAACTGAATTTTACGTTGCGGATGGTAATACATATTCTGTTCAACAAATTTACCGTGAAAGGTATCCAAACAAGAATATCTTGAACCCACGAATTCTCGCAAATGTCCATCGTCGATTGCGCGAGACAGGCGCCATACAGGTAAGATTCGGTAGTTAATCCTTAGACTAAAAAGAAATGGACGACTCAGGCTTAGCTTTCGTGGCGCTTATCTCGACGGCGGAACGCTGTCACGACTGGGAGTTGAGGGGGTTGAAATTATGGTGGTTATACGGTGTCAAACTGCACGGTAGCCCCATCTCGAGACCAAAAACAAGATTAAGAAAAATTCTAGGCGTCTGCTCTTTTCTAACCAAGGCTAAACAGTCCTCAAGATGGGTAAAAACATATGTGTAGTTAAAAGTTGTAGAAGCGATGCTAGATATTATTATAAAACTAACATGAACGGAATACATTTTATTCCTTGGCCAAAACCAAAAAGGTCTTTAGAGAAATGCAAACAATGGATTTCTTGGCTAAATCGGTGCGATTTTGGAATTGAGCGCGTTGGCCTAAATACATATATATGCTCCAAGCATTTTGTTGGAGGTAAAGGACCAACATCTGAACTATTATTTTATTCAAAAGATAATGGAATAAATCATTTTTAAGAAAATAGATAACTTTCTTTCAATGCCTTTCTTAACCTAGTTTTAGAATTAACATTAATTTTGGCTTGGTTGTGTTCGTAAGTGTTCGGTTTGTATTGATTGTTTAGCTTCTTAATTTCCCCATTTGCTAAAGTGTTAAGCAATGTATTAGTTGCTAAATCAAAGATGATTTTTAACCCTTTTCTGATATATTTGCATTTTTGGAAAAATTTACCCACTGGCTCGAAATCCTCTCAGATTCCTTAATACAAGCTATGGCCTGTTGTTTCTTATTTGAGAAACATGTTCCATCAAAATACTTAAACACTGCATCAATAATTGCACTAAAAAAGTAGTAGGTAGCACTTGATGGGTGTAATAACCCTCCACGATCCTGGATATTTGTCCATGCATTTGGCAAAGTTAACTCCTCTTCACTTGCTTATAAAGTCATGACCAGCATCTCGCCCTCTTTCGAATGTTTTTTTAACCTGGTCATGACTGATCCAGCAACATAATACAACACTTGTTTGTTTTCTGGGTTTGCTTTATAAATTTTCTCTTTAACCAGCTGCTGGTTTTCCACAGTCAGAAATTCAATGAAATACTGATCCAAGACTAAATTAACACCGAATCTTTTAAGAGCGCTTGAAAATTTCTCCGAACCCTTTAAAAGTTTAGCATATTAGACAAAAACTACAGATTGTGGCCCAAATACATGACCAGATTTACCTCTATATTGTCAAGAAAATTTGTAATTTCTCCTATGCATTTTTTGTCCTTAATTATTTTTTTGTGTTTCCATCCAATAGTTTTTGCGTGGAATATCACATAACATTTTTAGGAAATCTGCCCACTATTTGACGTTTTCGTACTTAACTCTCACCATTAAACTCCTCAAGTCTTGGACTTCTGGGGCGTGAAATTGCTTATTTTCCAATGTTACGTTGTTTATTGATTTCATTATCATATTTTCAAAGCAAAAAACAAAATATGTTTCTGTAAATTAAATTAAATGTTAAAACTAACCTAATGTTATTATAATGTAAATGTTAAATTGAATGCTAACCAGATAGTGTATATTGAACGGTTGGTTTTTCCTTACGTTGCCTAGTTAAAATTAAAAATTAATACTATAATTGAAAAGAGTCCAAGACTTAATGTAAAATAGGTAATTTATCAATTAAACATAAATATTTAAACTTAACTGAGACCATGAGGGGTCTATGAACTTACCAATACTTTCTTCTTAGGAGCCATGATGAAATATTATCAAAATCGGTTACACGTTATGCCTTGATAGCGAATAAGATTCGGGACCTCTCTACGCTAGCGCCATCGTGAGTCATAAGAGTCGCGACAGCGTTCCGCCGCGAAATCGCACCCGTGAGACGTCCCTTTCTTTTTGGTCTAAGGTTAATCTATTGGTAATTACTTTTAAGTGTAGTCAGAACTTATTAGTAAAGAGACTAACCTGATTTCCTTACAGGCAGCCAATCATTACAGAGGCCGCCCAAGGGATATTCGAAATCCCCAGATGGAAGCAGATGTGTTACATACCTTTAAAGACAATCAGTCGATTAACACACGTGCTGTTGCACGTTCATTCGGATACAATCATTCGTCTGCTTAGCGTGTTCTTCACGATGACGGAAAGTACCCTTATCACCGGCCGAAGGTGCAAGAGCTTACAGCGAACGATTTCCCATTGCGTGATGGTTTGCAGAGCGTTCTGTCCAAGATCCCGTTTTTCCAACAACTCTGCTTTTCAGAGACGAAGACACATTTTCCAGGGAGGGTGTTTTTAACACTCACAAACAGCGCAAATGGGCAGACAAAAATCATCACGCGATATTAACCCGTGGTTATCAGGAAATATTTTCTTTTAACTTGTGAACTGGATTAGTTGGAGACGTTTTGATTGGCCCTTACATGTTGCCGCCAAAACTTAATGGGACAACGTACATTGTTTTTCCTCTTGATGTCTTACCTGACCTTCTTGATGATGTACCGTGAGCAATTTTACGATAAATGTGGTTTCAGCATGACGAGGATCCGGCTCACTTTTCCTTGCGGGTTCATGAATTCCTCAAATAACAATTTCCACAGAGATGGATTGGTCGAGGAGGTTCACTCGCCGGGCCTGTAAGATCACCGGATCTAAACCCGCTAGACTTTTTCTTGTAGGGCTGGATGAAAGATCTTGTCCACGAAACTCCAGTCGAATCAGCGCTTGTCCAATTCGTTGCAGAGGATCACCACGAAGAGAGTTGTACATCTTTACTCAACCCCTATAATACCTTAAATTTTCTGTACTGAATTTTTAAACAGCCTGTATTATATTGAAACACCTTAAAGCTGCGACTTGCTTTAACGCCGTTGATTCTCTATGACTTGGAACTTTAAAAAATGTCAAAATTGAAATAGATTATTTAGTATTATTAAGTTCTGTCTAAAATTATTTGGGAAATGTTTAGGGAATTCTTTGGGAAATGTTTAACGAATTTTTTGGGAAATGTTTAGAGAATTCTTTGGGAATGTTTAGGGAACTGTTAGGAAATGTTATGATAATTTTATGGTATTCTTTAGAAAATATGATTTAATAAAACACATTCGTTATTTTAAACATTCCTTTTAAGAATGTTCTTGGGAAAAAGGTACCAATTAACCTCATATATTTCCCAAGGAAATTCTTTTAGAAATTCCAAAGAATTCCGTTAAAAACTTTCTTAATATTTCTTGAGACATTTTTTATAGTGTTAGAGCTTAGGAAATAGCGCCATCTGCCTTAATACACGTGAGCTAAATATGTGAAGGAATAGCAGACGACTTTTGAATGTTGAAACATTCAGCTGTTGTGAAGAGAATTTCGAACGAGCAGACAGCTTTCATATATTCAATTTAAAACTCGGTCAGTAGGCGGCGATACTTGTGACCAAGCTTATAAGGGTGTCAGGGTAGGTACTGGATGGGCTGCAATGGAGCGATCTGATTGGCTTTGTCGCGAGACCAAAAAATGCCACATTGTTGAATGAAGTGCTCTAAATCGGAGGTCATCCCAGGCCAGTATACATAAAGCTTTGCCTTCCGAGCGCGAGCGTTAATACACTGATGGACTTTGTTAAGTTGTGTCATAATATAGATATGAAGTGAGTTCCGAATAACTAAAATAATAACACCGATATAGTAAGTTGTCCATTACGTGGACATCTTCGTTAAATAACCAGTAGGGAACAACAGCAGGGGTATCTGTGCCTCGGAGCTGGTCCAGCTACTGGTAATGAATTGACAAATAGATTGTAAAGTGGCGTCAGAAGCACGTTACAACTCGGCGTGCTTAGATGGAGTATTGGTATATAAAGCGTGTAGTGTGGCACTGCAGCCCTCCTAAAATTCAGACTTGATCGAGCACGTCAGCAGAGGAGCGCCTGAGAGTGTGTCGGCGATGTATAGCTCTGAACCAGGAACAAAGACCAATGTAGTATTGTATCTGCACAGTTGCAAAACCATTATCTGTAGGCGTGGCGATATCAAGTGTATTGGTTTCTTAATCACGGCCAACCAAGGCTTATGGTCAGTTTGTACGTATACAGGGTTGCCCACAACGTAAAAATGAAAGCGTTCAAGCCCATAAACCACAGCCAATAACTCCTTTTCAATCTGGGCATAGCGCTACTCTGTATCCGTGAACATCGTAGAAGCGTATTCGATAGGGTGACCATCCTGAAGCAATACGGCACCAATACCAGTTTGGCACGAGGCAACTGAGATAATTGGTGGCCGGATCCTATCAAAGAAGGAGCCTCACCAATATCCAGTTTGAGTTCCTCAAAAATGGCCGGATTATTAGAATCCCAGATAAATATTCCTCATACTAGCTTCATTTTATTTATGATAATTCCCTTTTAAAAGTGTCGGCTCTACGTCAAGTAACTCTTTTATCAACCGATGTCGCTATCGTCGTAATCAAAACCAGATAGTTAAGCTACATTTTGACCCAGAAGGCGGGTACTTATAAGTACCCCTCACGTTTATTGGATCGTAAATTTGTCAATAACATAAGTTACAGCAATTTTAAACACTATTTTTTCATAAGATATATCATTTAGGTTAAAGTCCACTAAATAGAGTATAAGTTGTCTAACTATAATACTCTACAATGGCTCTGTGACGACGTTATCATTTAGCTATTTTGAATTGTAGCTTCCTTTGCCATAAATGGATGGCACCACGCTCTCCAGTAAAGTCGCTTTTTTACAAAGAATTGGATAGATTCATGGCCATCTCTAATAACAGGGGCCTTTTCATAATACAGGTGGCAATGATAAAGCCGACAGTTGCCTTAAACATCGTTTTCCAAGAACAGTCAAAACTTTATTACCACTTTATAACGGCTTCTGTTCCTAATAGATTATGGGTGCAATTTCTCTTTAGGTTAGTTTGGTTGTTCGTTTGTAATTCAAACGTGTATTTCTTTATTTCCTATTTGATTGACGGTAAATATTTATAAATCCAACCAAGGTTAATAATTTATGAGTTGGTGGATAAATCATAGTATTCGTTTTCTTCGGTGATTTATCTGGTTATCCGTCAAATACAATTTATCGTAATTATTTTAAAATAAGTAAGTCTACTGCAATCTCAGGGCCCGGTGCAGAGACAATTGAGCAATTCCTGATAGTTTATCGCAATTTAGCGAATCAGATTTAGCAAGCAGTTTTTTTTGCGATCCTCGCAATCGCGGTTCAAGACGTTTTAGCGATTCCTGTTAATCGGCGACACTGTTATTTGGTCGAACTTTTATCCCAAAGTCACGGACCAATGAGCGAGCTTGATTTTTGACGTGAAAAGCTATCATGTGGTTATGGTCTGCTCGCGTTTCAACCAGACATAGGCAAAATCGCGAGTGATTTTTAGAGATTCCCTCTCCCTCAAGAGTGAGAGTGGAACCAAATAAAAATCTTCACTCTTTCCCACATTCGCTTTTCGACACTCGCCGAGTTCACTCTTCCTCAAAGAGTGAAATTAGTCAAGGTCACTCATTTCACTCATATTCTTTGCGGAAAACTAGAAATTTAAGGTGATAAATTTTAATTTGTTCCCAAAAGTATATTTTAGTATACCCTTCCCGTTAATAGATGGCACCACGCACTCCAGTAAAATCATTAAATTAAATTTAAATTCAAATTTCCCGCCTTCTTTATAGCCTGGAAAATTGATCAGAGTGAAAGAGCTGACCTTCACTACCTTCTCTCTTACGAGTGGAGTTTTTTATTAGGGAGTGGAGTGGAAAATGTGGTGGGGGGGAATCACTCGCTAAAATTCACTCCGAGTTTTGCGCAACTCTGGTTTCTACTGGATGTGACGGTGAAAACCTTGCTCCACGGACGTCATTTGGGAAGGGCAATTTTATGAGCTAAAAACGTTCACAAATAGACAGATCAAAACATTGGGCAATGTTCTGTTCTCTATTATCCTGAATTATGCCATAGTCATTTCGATTTAAAATCCAAAAATTATTAAATTTGAGGCGTTTTTGCCCTTTAAATAAAGCTGCTCCCGCCCTCAGACATTCAAGTTCTGCCCCCTCCTGACGAAATCTTGAAATGACGTCCCTGCCTTGGTCTTCTGATTAAAAATTTTCCTATTCTAATTTTTTATTAGTTGTAGCATTTTTATATTTAAATTATTATTATTTAATAAAATAATTTTTATAATATAGTCACGTAAAGCAGAAAATAAAATAGTTCATGAAGATTAGGTTCATTACTATTATCATATGTATAACTTAAAGGTTGGAGTCTTTGCCGATTCTTTTGAGCCTAGGCCTAACTCTTCTAGGCTTGATTTGGTTTTTAATAACGCTGATGGAATATCCCACCAGTGTTGCCAATGTGTGGGATAAATCCCACATTGTGGGATTTTTGGCGATTTTTTGGGCTGTGTGGGATAAAGGGATTTTTAAGCGAAAATCATTGATTTGGTGGGATTTTTGGCCTGAATTTTTGAAAAAGCACTATTTCCAGAAATTCATAAACCGAAAATATCAGACTTCTATTTCTCTAACGCTAGATGCAAGTGCTTGAAAATTACTACTTCATTTTCCCCTTCTAGTTGCAGTATTTCGGGCTCTTTTACTCGGAATACGAGGCTACTGTCTAAGGTAATAAACTTTGAAACGTCACGTGGTTAACTGTTCAGTCGGGGAATGACATGCCCCCTCCACTCAAGGGGGGTGCCTTCAATATACGCTTTTTGGTCTTTTGGACGATTTAATAAAAATGAATTCAGATTTGTTTTGTAAAAATTATAAGTAATTTTTTTTTAAATTTTTTCCCGCGCTGGCCTACGAAACTTGAAAATATTTGGCATGTTTTCCACTGAGTTTTGGGAGGGGGCGTGGCTAAAAACGTGTAGGGGGTTTGGCTGGAAATTTTGGAACTGGACTGTGGGATTTTCGCTCGTCAATCATTGGCAACACTGTATCCCACTTCGACGACTTGTTCCATTTTCGGAAAGCGATCACTTATTGGTCATTCATTTTTCCCCAACCTTTTATTTTTCTAAACTACTTATTATTTAACTTCATCCGCAGAAACCGAGCAAGTTTATAAATTTCAATAAAGCTACATTGGGCTGACTAAAATTCCGACACCAAAAATTCCTTCTCAATTTAGAGATTTTCCATTGGCTTAAATATATATGTTAGTAGCCAATAGTGTGACTCCCAATATTACTAGGATGAATGAAAAGGTTAAAATCTAACGTTGTCCTTCTTTTTAGTATAGTCCATTATGAAAAGGGATAATGAAGCTAAACCCTAAACAAATTTGAAGAAATTTAAAAACTTACTTAATTAAATTTAATATTATATAATCCTTTACAATGCAGTCCATAGGTGGTTCCTTTTAACTTAACATTGCGTATATACTCTCCCCCTATTCGGCTTTCCGTTGCTATGCAACTCGTTTTGAAATTTTTAATGTTTAGGCTTAAGCTGAAAACTATTCGTGAGTTCTGAACCGTTCAACCAGTCCCCATGCGCACTATTCGGCAAAAAAAATTCTAGAACTGCCCAAATGCAAACTATTCGCAGACAAGAACCTCTTGTTGAACCGTTCTAACGGTACCTGCTCAAGAGCAAGTACTGGCCGGAACTCAAGGTTGAAATCTCTAAAATTCGTCTGCACATCGGGCTGTGTACGTCAAATCGTACGATCCTAATTCGAATCACAACTATTCGTACAAAAGTTCTGAACTATCCTGAACTTTTTCGTGACGTCAGAGCTCAGTCCTGGACAGTTCTCTTAACGGTTCAGAACTCACGAATAGTTTTCAGCTTTAGTTTCTCTATTCGGAGTTATAGTCGCGAGCCAGATTTCCCGCACGGTACTGACGTTTCCCAAATAGGACGAAACCGGTCTACCGTTGTAATTTCTGGCTATTTAATTTAATTTAATTGAGTTTTTCACTAGAAGATCTATTTGGTCCGAGTTTCACGTCTTTTTGTTCGCTCGAAAACCTATCGGTACGAGCTATTAGTAAGTTTTTAAATTTCTTCAAATTTGTTTAGGGTTTAGCTTTATTATCCCTTTTCATAATGGACTAATCTACTAATTCGCGTATTATATAATCCTTTACAATGCAGTCCATAGGTGTTTCCTTTTAACTTAACTTCTTTTTAGTGGTTCGTGGTGAAACATACCGTTAGTGAAGATATTTTAATGGAATATAGGTACAGTGGCATACTTATGAAGAATTATGTTACACATGCTATTGTCATCCAACATTTTCTGAAAATAATTTTTGGTTAGAAAATGTAATTTATCATTTTGTTTCTGGGGAAAAATTATTTGAAAATTTTGCTGATAGCAATTTACATTAGTAAATAGGTTTGTTAAAAGCAATTTCTCAAGTGCACAAAAATTACGGAATTGTCTAAAAGTAGTTTTTAAGCAAGCGGCAGCTAGACGTGAAGTAGCTCTTTTTTCAATGGATGTCGCTAGCGTTGAAATCCAAATAGGCGGTACTTGTAGTAACAAGCAAAATTCGCGTTGATTGGATCGATAATAAATAGGTCAATAACATAAATTACAATATTTTTACACGGGATGTATAATTTAGGTTAGAGTCCACTAAATAGAGTATAAGTTGTCTAACTATAATACTCTACAATGGCTCTCTGGCGACGTTATGATTTGGCTATTTTTAATTTTAACTTCATTTGTCATAAACAGATGGCACCACGCTCTCCAGTAAAGTCGCGTTTTTGGAAGAATAGGATAGATTCGTGACCATCTCTAATAACAGGGGTCTTTCCGTAATACAGGTGGAATTGATAGAGCCTCCGCCGCTTGCTTTTAGCTAATATCCGATATCGATAACGAAAACAATGGTCCTGTGATTTAGAGAGCTGCAGAGCAGCGAAAATACCATACCGTTTCCGCTCCGTTTTGTTTCCCGGTATGATACATATATCCGTTTCCGGTCCGCTTTGTTTCTCGTCCGTTGCTTCCGTCCGTTTCCGGTCCGTTTAGTTTCTCGTTTATTATTTCCATCCGTTTCCGGTCCGCTTTGTTTCTCGTCCGTTATTTCCCTCCGTTTCCGCGCCGGTTTATTTCTAACCAATTATTTCCGTTCGTTTCCGCTCCGTTTTATTTGTCGCCTATCATTTCGGTCCGTTTCGGCTCCGTTTCATTTATCGCCAATATTTTCCGTCCGTTTCCGCTCCGTTTCATTTATCGTCAATATTTTCCGTCCGTTTCCGCTCCTTTTCATTGATTGTCAATATTTTCCGTCCGTTTCCGCTCCGTTTGTTTCTCCGATATTATTTCCGTTCGTGTTCCGCTCAGTTTAATTTATCGTCTATATTACTTAATATTTATGCTCTGTTTCCGCTCCCGTTTTATATTTTGCTTTCCCTCAGTATACACTCTTTCTAGAAACGTTTACTGGGCGCCGCCATTATCGGTCAGACAACCAACGAGCCAGCCCTCTACCGCAGAAATTTCATCCCCCCAAAACCGGGTTTCTCATCACCCTCCCCGTAGACTGTAACGTAATGACGAAGCTTTCAATGTACGACGTTTTTTTTCGGAAATTTGCTCCGATCCCGTTCCATTACAACGATTTTTCGGAAATTTGCTCCAATCCCGGTCCATTACAAAGGTTTTGGAAAATTTTACTCCAATCCCGTTCCGTTACAACGATTTTCGGAAATTTGCTCCGATCCCGTTCCGTTACAACGATTTTTCGGAATTTTGCTCCGTGTGATTGCATCATCAGCTATTTGATAAACGTTACTCGTCTTCTACCTAAGGCTCTGGCATTTATAGAGCCTAGTCAAGGTAGAAATTTAACAAGTTGGCAAGCCAAAATATACCTCTCCTCGGAAGAATTGTCCCTAGTGGTATTAATTTCTCGAGACAACCATTAAAGATAGAACCTTCACAATTCAGAGTTATTTACTAAAACCGTTATCCCGGTTCAATCCCGCCCGGTATAAAATTTTAATTTTAATTAAAATAATTGAGACGAAACAACCGGGTTAAATTTATTCAGAATAATATAAATTAAGTAGCTACAACAGCGAGTTAGAAGTACTAAAACAATGCACAATTGAATTTAACCCTATTTACAGAACAAGTTTATGAGTTAAATATAATACGAAGCAAATTTTAATGAAAGAAATATCTACAGAGGGTATTTGCATTTTCCAATATCATATAATGACTCGCACACCCAGGAAATCAATGACTGCATTAGGAATCGTATATGTCCAAATATCCACACCAATAAAAAATGAATTAACAAGAAGCGAAAAACTTACAATTCACAAAGCACAGAAAGCCACTTGACTAAACAACAGCTCGTATATCAATAACTGACCGTAGACGGAATAGTTAGGGCTCTTTATAAATAAAACAAACGAACCCAATTGATGAACTGCATTAAACATCATAATCAGTCGAGAAAACGTTTAAAATAAAATACGAAGTAATGACGACCCAGTTAAAAACCCCGACCACTATGTAAACAACTCGATATTTTCTTCATAAATGGACTATTACCCTTGAAAACTATTACTCTAAACACCCAATAGATAAAAAAGACTGAAAAAACGAAATAAATTACAAAAAACTAACGGTTTCTACCTTTAACCGTTTTATCTGAGGACTGCGCTAAAACAAGATTTGACCTTTAAATTTTCATACGTAAAATATTTAGACTTTAACAAGTTCACAAATATTAAAAAACAAAGTTCAATTAACAATATATACAGATATTGTATTCATCCGTTTAGTAAAAAACCCGCCTTATCATAATGATTATTTTAATCTAAAATTTGTCTTAAGGAAGTCAATGGCTCGTCGGTGAACTATCCGCCTTGTAATAAACGACCCGAGTTCAATTCCTGATCACGATCAAATTTTACATTAAAATACTAAAATATTTAATTAAATAAAAGATTAATATAATTTATAAATATTTAATTAAATAAAAGATTAATATAATTTATAAATATTTAATTAAATAAAAGATTAATATAATTTATAAATATTTAATTAAATAAAAGATTAATATAATTTATAAATATATAATTAAATAAAAGATTAATATAATTTATAAATATTTAATTAAATATAAGATTAATATAATTTATAAATATTTAATTAAATATAAGATTAATATAATTTATAAATATTTAATTAAATATAAGATTAATATAATTTATAAATATTTAATTTAATATAAGATTAATATAATTTATAAATATTTAATTTAATATAAGATTAATATAATTTATAAATATTTAATTAAATATAAGATTAATATAATTTATAAATATTTAATTAAATATAAGATTAATATAATTTATAAATATTTAATTAAATATAAGATTATTATAATTTATAAATATTTAAAATGATGTAGAATAAATTATAGTACCTAACGTTATAACTAAGCGGTTTTCGAAAAACACCGCAGTATAGAAAGTGTCGATGGCTCAGTGGTTAGAGTAAATCTCTTGCACGCAGCAAACCCGGGTTCGAATCCCGACCGGCACCATGAAATTGCAAATTGATACTAAGACGAATACCGTAAGCAATTGGTGGAAACTCTGCCATTGGACGTTGAGATGTTGCATAACATTCAGCACTCGGTCCGTCCCAAAAGTCAATAAGAAAAGTTGAAGAGAAAACGCCCGTACCAACACAACAACCAAAACACAAACACCACAGACTCATCAAACACAACAATTTCAGAACCCACATCCGTCATAACACAAACTCGACCTTCACACCCTACACATATACATTACAATAACGAAATATCCAATCAAACTGAGTTAAAACTGTCACGACGGTGAACTTAAGCGAAAAAACACCATCTAAAACCAATCCATTAACGCTCACCGTCACGCGGTGGTTTTGTCAACCCTTCAAGAAACTGCGTACGCAATGATTAACCTTTGCACGGAAAATGCGTTCGCAGGACAGACACACAGACACGGTAATTGTATTACCCCTCCTAGGGGACTTTATCCCCTCGGAGAGGTAAAAATATGACACAAGTGTGTAATGTACAATTGACAACCATTTTTAGGTTAATACAACTAATTGGCTTGGTAAACACTCGATCCATGCCAAATAGATCGAATACATCTCTACAACTCCTATTCTACCTTAGAAATGGTTTCTTCTGAGAAACTGTTTGAATCGGTGTTAATGCTAGTTGATAGATATAATAGCTCAGCTAACGTTCTTTGATACACTGAACCAAGTCACCTGTTATTAGTCATAACCCACTGTAAACAATAGCAAATAATTATCTATGAAAAAAACAAGGCTTAGAATACACACAAAGTATTAATTAAAGTGTAAGATTCCTTATTATCATTTATTATTACCTGCAAGGTCGTAGAGAGGGTCCATCCATGTTGTTAATTAGTCCATGGTCCAGCAGCCTTATTTTAGTGTTTCATAAATCGTCATCTGAGTGAGCCTTGGCTCCAGGGGCGGACCGTTAACTTTGGGGGCATTGGACTAACACTGTTTGGGGCCTACCCAACTTTGGGTTAGTTGTGGCTACTCATTCGACATTGTAAAAATTATTTTTTACCTCTTTTTAATTTTTAATTTAAATTGTGACCCTGGGCTGCAGCCCTTAGAACATGTCTAAATCCGCCCCTGCTTGGCTCTGTGAAGAGTTTGACAAAAACATTTTTCGAAAAGTGTTTAAGAGCTAAAAAAACACATTTCAATAATTTAAAAGAATCTGATCTACCGCGTTATATTATTTATCTTTTTAAAGTAGGTAAAAAGTGTTTACTTCTCAATTTATTTTCTCAGCTCATAATTTTCTGAAAACAATCAAATGCAAAGTCACTGTCAGACCAAATATACAATAGGTCGAATCACCTATGGCCAACGCCATCTATCGAGCTAAAGAAAAACTACAATAGAGGCGCCACATGCTTCAATTTGCTAAAAGATCGAATAGTTTATAATGAACCATTCAATTTAAAAAAATAATTTACCAATAAATTGGTTCTTTTTACTCTATAAATGAATATTTATTTAAAAACGCCTGCTCTTTTAAGGAAATTATTTTTGTCAAAATTGAGATTCATACTTCAACAGGAAATAAACTCTCCCGAGTGTAATCGAAATGACTTTTACTGTACATGATGGTTGGACATGTTTCAATCAGGGTCATGAAGTTGTATCTCCGGAATAGGCTTCCTTCGAAACTCTGCATGAAGAAATGCAGATAAACAGTCTGAAAACACGACCAAAAATAGTCATCGGTTAAAAATATTTAACAAAAAATGCTTTTTTAATGAACCCTCAACATTTTCACCAAGATATTTGCATCCGGATTCTCCACAAGTGTGTTAAATCCGTCGTAGTTTTCTTAAAACTAGTCCGAAAGAATTTTCGATATCGGTAGAGGCGTTACAAAGTTATGCTAGAAAATGTCAAGTCCTAAATCACTTCTTTCTGAAAGTTTGATATTCAAATAACGGTTTTATTAGGCACTATGGAAATGTTATACGGCCTGTCTGGTGATGTTTTTTTAGATAACCGGGGAAAATATGGAACGCTTTGACCAATTTTTAGATATATCTAATAAATTCAATGAATGCGTATCATTATAAAAATATTGATCTAAATATGTCTTAGTAATGAACTTGGCAAAAAGGTTGCTACTTGTTTGAAAAACCACCAATGGGCTGATATTTTAAGAATAATTAAAACACGTTCTATTTAATATCCTAATTTTATAATTAAATTATTTGTGGCTACTTCTGCATTTTTTGTTATTACGAGTAACGAATAAAAAATTTAAACATAACCTTTGGTGTATATAAATCTGAAATAGAAAGATAAACTAAAAATAGTTTCCAACTTTTGATTGCGCTTACATGGTTAAATAAATTAAAAGATTTAAATTTGCACAAAATTGTTTTATTATAAAGAATTAAAAACAGTCAAAGTTTTGGGACGTTTCGGAGGTTAACAAACGTAAACTGATTTACAATAACAAAAATTAGCCATAGTTTAAACAATAATTACAGGTAAAAATAGTTTCCTTAATCTGGGATCGGGACGTCAAGTGCAAGAATACTCCTACATCTATTGCTCATCATCTTAGGTCCTATACTCGAAGAACGAATATTTGGTCAAATGTACTCTCTGATATTATAGGAATTATAATTATAATTATATATTTTTTAAATCTGTAGATCTGACAGTATAACGATTAAATCTATATTAAATTTATAAAAATGATAATTAATATACATAAATTGGGTGTCCGAGGCATGGTTATTCGTGGCTTCGGTAGTCCAATGGTAGTGGCGTTGAGACGGTAACGCAAAGGTCGTAGGCTCGATTCCTGCCCGAGGTGATATGGTTTTTCTCAATCACTCTGGTATGGCACCCCACGCAGAGATATTCCTTGGTTTAAATGAAACTTCTATTAAAAATTCCTGGGTAAAAACCAAAAACATTTTATCATTATACTTATATAACCCTGACCATTAAACAAAAACAGGGGCTTTTAATTTTAATAAACTAAGCCTGATAGATATGTAGGAAACTGGATCATAATGTAAAACGTAAAGGCTCGTCCAATGAAATTTGTACATAACACTGCGTTAGCGTGTTTAAAGGCTAGCTGCGTTCTCCTTGTGTTTGTTGCTCCTAGGAGATATTAACTTATCGATGGTCGGGGCTTGTGTTACCGAATTAATTTTGTTATTAAACAAAGTCAAAGCGATTACGTTTAAAATACCCAATTATAAAGTTGCGTTGCTTTCCGATTCGTAGATAATTAGAAATAATTAGTAGAATGCCAAAACAATTTGAATTTTAGCGTGGTGATAGACGTAATTGACTACACGTTATTTCTCATTGGCCGCTATCCCCAACATAGAGTTCAGACTTGGATACCAAATGTAGATGCTACTGATTCCGTGGCCGAATCTGAAAAATCTCCTAAAAAACCATGAGTTTCTACTACTGAATTTTGTACGCGAGTGCTTACATAATTTTAAAAACACGCGCTCACGCTTTAGAGCGCGCGCTAAATTGGCCATATGTACCAAGGATATTACAAGAATGATTTTGGTAGGATAGTGGGAACTAGTTAACCTACTAGATGCCGTGGGAAAAATCGTAGTCAATGATGTCACAAACTTGGTGGGGTAAAATTATCGTTCAAAATAAATGCCGCAGCGGAGCGCTACACGTAAAATTAATTTTAATATTAAATAAAGTTAACGACGGTATTTCATCAAGTGAGTGACATTTTAAAAAAAAATTAACGAGAAAAATATAAAGTAGTTAAGTTTCTATTCTGATAATCTATATGGAACTTACTCTTTAGTGATTTAGGAAAGTGAAAGTGTCTTTTGTAATGAAAGATTTAACATTTACGGTGTTGCAACATCGTGATTTGAAATTCGCTTTGATCGAATAACGGTTTTCCCAGCGAAGAATCGCGTGTAGCAAAATCCATACACCTTCTTGTGGACCAAAGAATATACACCCCCAGGAATGGAAAGTTGGATATTATTGGTCGCGGCACTAGGTAGTCTCACCAACTTCCGGTAAAAGAAAAAATCGTCTGCTCATAGTTTGGTCAAAAAAAAAGTCTTCCAGCCTAGGTTTTTCCAAATTTCTCTTATTCTTAAATTCTTTTTCTTTCAAGTAGTGAAATAATTGTAAAGTGAAAAGTATGTCGGATATCAAAAGAACAGGTAAACAAAACTTAATCGTGTAAAAATCAACATTTTTAAACAAATTTTTCTTTCATAGTTGCTTGTACTGCTGCATTGAAATGCACCCTAAAACATATGAGCGATAATTCGAAGGACTTTTCACATTTGGATGCTGTATCTTTCTTCAAAATACTATCTAATTATGAAGAAATATCATTTAAACATGTCTTCTTCTCTTTAAATGAAGTTTTAACCACCGTTGTTACCTTAGATGTAACGCAAAGTAAATCCCGAGAGGATTATTTCATGGAAATGCACAAAATTTTATTAGATAAAGTTATTCGTGAAAAATTGAAAACAATTTTTGGAAAAGTGCAAAGTTTTGAAGGGTTGACTGACAACTTAAAAAAGTTTTGCATTAGTTTATTTTTGCAAGACTTTTCCCACAAACTTATGTTGGAATTAAAAATTGTCGTTGAAAACAATGTTTTAAAAGATAATAAAAAGAAAGACAAAGAACGGAAACTACGAGAAGAGTTGGGGATAAACGAAGTTGTGTACAATGTTACTGATAAGCCCAAGCCTCAACTTGATACGTTGAATTTTGTAGCAGGTTTTGTTGTGCAAAGATTGAGTGTGAAAAATTGACCACAAACTATAATAAAAGCGCTTATAAAAGATACATCCGACTCATCTAAGTCAAATGCAAGTGAAGAATGGACACTTGCTCTCACTAGAGGGTAGTTAAGATTTGTTACTGAAGAGTGTTAGGAATTATTTATCAAAATTAAAAATATTGCTGACAACTATTACAATTACAATTTGACCAAACTAAGAGGATCAAACATCAAAGAAATGGCTACGAATAAAATAACAGAAGATCTAATCAAGGATTGGGAACAACTTACTAACGGAGATCAAAAGTGGTTTTGTAAAGTTGTAGATATTTTCCTCAATACTAGGGGAAAAGTTCTAGTAAAGGATTGTAAAGAGGAATATCAACATGAAATCAAAGAATCAATCAAGAGAAAATTTTCATTAAGAAAAGCCTTGAAGGAGAAAAATAAACAAGATGGCATTACTTTGAAAAATCCCAAAGTTGGAAAAGAAAATTATCCGTTAAAAAAAATGGTAAATGTGAATCTCTCATATCTAGTCAAAGTCAACCGTCGGGGTCAAGTATTTCAGACTATAGTTTTTAAAGATGATCCAGATACGGATTTATATTTGCAATATATGTAATTTTTACAATAACAAAAAGCACACTGAATTTTTTAATGAAGTGTATCAATTTCTCAATGAGCATATTTCGTCGCTTTAAAACCAAAACCACGTGATTTGTGCACAAAGTTACGTGTTTTTGGTTTTAAGGCGACGATTAATAGTTACTGGGAATTGATGGCATTTTTTTTAGTGATGATAAAAGTGCCTAAATATATTATGTAAATCTTGCTTAAATGCATTAAAAATGTTAAAAATTTATTGGTCAATTGTTGTATTTCCACCAAGCGCTTCAAGAACCAATCCTTTCAGGGATTTAAGTTTGTCAATATTGCATTGGTATTGCCATACAGAAGGCTTAGTATTTCTTCCGCTAGCAGCTCGGTGACGTCCAAACTCCTGTTCGAGAATTTTGATGCTGGGTTAGTACGTAAGACGCTCCTTTCTTTAATAGAAACTTGACAATTGCAGATGTTGGTAGAGCTAGTAAATGTAGACGTAAAGCTATAAATCTTAAATTGATATAAAAATTTGACATTTAAATATTGTACCGGTCATTTTCAGTCCTTCTATTGTTTCACGACTAAGCAGCATGTTTAACCTTTCTGATTTGGAATATTCAGCCGGTCTGGTCATGACTTCCCTTTCCCAGTCGTTCAAATAATTCATGAAGTCCACTTCCAACCACTAAAAAAGAAAAACCTATTAATAACGTGTTAAATATATGAAAATATAATTAATCTTTCATCATCTGCAATGCGATACGGAGCTTTATTTCCTAGTGCTCCGCATGGCTCCGGCTCTGGAGCCGTCTTAGGCTCCAGTTCCGGCTCGAATACGGCTCCGGCCCCGACTTAAACCCTATCGGCTCCAGTGGCTCCGGTGAAGACCAGACTCGGATCTGGAGCCGCGGCTCCGGCTCCAAGTGTTTCAAACCGGCTCCAGGAGCCGGCTCCAACACTTTTATGGTAATTTTATATGTCTAAGCTTTGGGAGCGTCAATAAATTACGTGGGGCGTTTAGGGGAGGGAGGGGATCAAGCTGAATCTCACCCAATCTCACGTGGAGGAGAAAATATCACGTAATTTTTTTCTGCAAGAAAAAGTGTAAAATTGCGATAAACTGGGTTAAATTAAGTAATTCAACCCTTACACACCATCCTCAGCCCGGCAAATATCACGTAATTTTTTTCTGCAAGAAAAAGTGTAAAATTGCGATAAACTGGGTTAAATTAAGTAATTCAACCCTTACACACCTTCCTCAGCCTGGCAAATATCACGTAATTTTTTTCTGCAAGAAAAAGTGTAAAATTGCGATAAACTTGGTTAAATTAAGTAATTCAACCCTTGCACACCTTCCTCAGCATGCCCAATGACCTCTATTGCCCAAGTGTACGTGGTGATCGGAAAAAGATATGCTGCAGTACATGCGGTATCTACTTTTCATCCATCACAAGAGCTGCAGAGCACCGGCGTGCGGTCCACAGAACACCACCTGCACCAGCGTGCAAAGTGTGATCTTCACGGATTGTGGCACGCCGAGTTATTGAGCTTCTGTGTACAAGAGAGAACGGTTTTAAGTGGCTAAATCAGAGCGAGGTTGAAGGAGGAGATGATTTTACTGAAAACCACATGGACATGTTGGTTCCAGTAGTCACTCTTGAGACCACACATGAGTCCCCGTGGACTGAATTAGAATGAATATTCATTTACGAATTTTAGTAGTTCCTTAATACTTAAAATTTAAGTAAGTTATTGTTCGATTTTCTCACTGTGATTCTAGACTACGTTCTGTCTAAAATACTAGTCTTAACTTGTCTTATATATAAATAATTAAGCAAATTACGTTTTTTTAAATAAATCCAACGCAATCAAACACAGATTAACGTATTTACACTAAAGATACACACTTTGAAAAATCTCACGTGCTATTAGGGGGAGGGAGGGGGTCGAGCCTAATCTCACGACATCTCACCAATGGGAGAGGGGGGGGGGGTTGAAAAATCAGCAAAATCGCCTCACGTAATTAATGGACGCTCCCTTTTTTGTTATGAATTTACGAGTCCTAGCAGTAGGAGTGGTACACTCCACTGGTAACTTTGTTATCTATCTTGTGTAAAAATAAAATAAAATATTTTTATTAGTATTGATGTTGTGAAGTTTATTTAACGCTTTGATTAGCTTTTGAAACACAATTGTGTATTCTTTCACAGAAATATTAGTGTTATCTTAATATATACATGCGCTTAAAACAGTAATTAGTGCAATCGGAGTCGGCTCCGGCTCCGGCTCTAGGATTTTGCATCCGGCTCCGGCTTTTTAGGGAGCTGAGTTTTGGCTCCGGCTCCGGCTCCGACACATCGGATGTGTCGGAGCCGAAGCCGGAGAAAACACTCGGCTCCCTAAAAAGCCGGAGCCGGAGCCGGATCTGAGGAGCACTATTATTTTCCTTTAGATACCGGGAAGCTTCATTGCAGTTTTTCACATTGCAATCGAAGAATTTGTTGAATGATCTTAGAAATGACACCGTTTCTGTATAGCTCTTTTTGTCATGTTTAAACATAATTTCAACTGTAGAAGCAACTGTTTTGCTCAGAACTTGTGTTGCGTATGAAACTTTCATTTTAGACTGGTTATTCAGAAATACATGAGAATAGGTCAATTTGCGCAAATGTTTGTCTCGAAGTAGTTTGTAGTATAATCTCACAATCACTTTGAAAATAATAAATTCACGATTTTTCCACAATTTTCTACTTAAGGGAAACGAGGCATTCCTAACGGTTTTCATTAGATGGGGACAGTGGCGTACCTAGGGGGGGCGGGAGGGGCGGTCCGCCCCGGGCGGCACTTTCTAAGGGCGCCATTTTTCACTCAAGAAAAAATTCGTGTTTCTAGTAATGGTTAACGTTTTGTCTTTTCGCGTAGTGAGCAGGCCCGGATTTAAGGGTAGGCATCCTAGGCACGTGCCTAGGGGCCCCCACAAAAAAGAGGGCCCCCACAAAAATAAAAAACAATTCCCGGCCACGGGTTTAAAGGCATTATAAGTCACTAGATGACTTGGTCCTAAGGTGGTGCCTTGGGTATTAGCCTAGCTGATTATTATTATTATTATTATTATTATTATTATTATTATTATTTTTAGTTTTGCGTTTGTAGACTGTTTATTGTATGAGGACTTAATAGTTTAAATGTTGTTATAATTTTCGTAACTTTTCGTAACTTTAAAACGCCGCCCTGTTATAAAAGGGTGTGTAACTACGGCAACTAATAAACCTGTTAACCTGTAAACAAACCGGTTTGAACAACCAAGGCTTAGGAGCTAAAATGAACTACAATATAGTGTCAAGTTGTTGTTAATGTAATTAATTTGCAAATTAATCAAGTTCTCGGAGACTCACGTTCTAAAATAAATTTGCATTGTCAAATAAAAGAAGCAGGTTTATTGGAAAAAATAGTTGAAATTCAGGTTGACCTTTTCTGGTGCATATATAAGGTTGGAGTCTTTGCAGATTCTTTTGAGCCTAGGCCTAACTCATCTAAGCTAGGTATGTTTTTTAATAACGCTGGTGGAATATCCCACTTCGACTTATTGGTCATTTTCCCCAAACCTTTTATTTTTCTAAATTACTCACTATTTAACTTCATCCGAGCGAGTTTATAAATTTCAATAAAGCTACATTGGGCTGACTAAAATTCCGACACCGAAAATTCCTTCTCAATTTAAAGGTTTTCCCTACATATGTTGGTAGCCAATAGTGTGACTCCCAAAATTACTAAGATGAATAAAAATGTTAAAATCTAACGTAGTCCACCTTTTTACTGGTTCGTGGTGAAACAAACCGTTAGTGAAGATTTTTGAATGGAATAAAGGTACAGTGGCATACTTATGAGTAATTATGTTACATATGGTATAAGTATTAACCAAGTTATTAAATACGAATTTTACTTTCCTGAGTCCGGCGGCTACTAACGTAGTAATAACCGTAGATAAATGTTCGTCTAAGTTTTAGCCGATCGTGCAGGGGCGTAGGAACCAGGGGGGGGGGGCAATGGGGCAATTCCCTAGAATTTTGCTATGAGGGGCAGCTAATGTTATTGCCCCCTGCCTCCTCCAACCTTTTCGTCAGTTGAATTCTTCAAAAGGCTCAAATTATCATTTTAAAAGCATATAAAGCTTATAGAACCTCAACTGTGTTTAGATTTCAGTCTTTTCCCGCCAATTTTCACAGTAGTAAAGCTACACCATTGAGTTTCGAATATTATAATACGTGTCTACGTACGCTATGATGGGAAAATATAATCTTAAAACCTTCATATCACGAAAATGGAAACACGTGCAAACAATTTTGTTTGTTTTAAATACGTTTATCACATCTTCACGAATTATGAGTTCTACTTTACTTCACTTTAACTTACATTGTTAGACTGCCTTGAAATCAGCGTTGCCAGACGTACAATAATTATTGTACAAAACAATAATTTTAGGTTAAAATTTTGGTCGTACCATGGTTTTACCATAATGTTAGGCTTGTACAATATTGTACGCTTATTTACAATAATATTATACTATATACTTTACATGGCGTTTTGGCTCTTTTGGAAATTGGGAGGGGCGGCAAATTCATGATCCGCCCCGGGCGTCAAAGGGTCTAGGTACGCCACTGGATGGGGAGCATCTGAGATAAAAAAAATTCGACGGTCTTCGTCAATGGAGTATAGATTGTTGGTGAAGTAAGGCACATCTGCATTTCCTCCCTCAAAGTTGGTGTGGCATGTTCTAAAAAATTTGCGGTTAGTCGAAGCTCCATCAGCGACTACAGCAAGAATTTTGAAACCGTGTGATTCTAATCTACGAATTGCATCCCATATAATTGTATACAATGCACTAGATGTTTCTGTTGTAGTCGGAAAGTAGGCGAATGGTATCTTGATACTTGTAGTAATGCCTCTTATCATTAGCTGTAAAATGTGTGTTGCAAGCGGGGGAGTAGAAGAACCTTTTTCTTTTTGTTCAATATCGTCCAGTTTATTATGATCTGGTGATATGTCTTTAAATCCGGTTAATAAACCTGAATTTTTATAACTCACCAGATCAGGTTTTATGTCAAGCTCATCTAATAGTAACACGAAATATTTTTGGTGTTCTTCTAGTTCGTGGTTTCTTTCACCATTTCAAGAAATTTTTCATTATTAAATCCGCTACCATTATCAACTGTGTGGCTGTGATTACACAATGCTCTAGTTGTTGGCATTGGTATAATTTTTGATTTCCTCATGATTTCGTAAGATGCCTTAGATTTGTTTTTCAAATAGGTACACCAATTTAAAAACCCACGATCCCACCTCATTCCATATTTGGAGGTGGTCATGGACTTGATTTGTTCTTTCAAAACAATGGAAGTGAATGAATCATCATATTCATCTTGAAGTGTTGCCTTGCATAGCTTCTCTATCAGCTGTCTCTTCTTTTGGGTTGTTGAGATTTGTATTACATTTTTAGTAGAACGTTAGTAGTAGGAGAGTGTATGTTCAAGCACTAGGGGGAGCAAGGGGAGGCAAGGGGGAGAAGGGGGAGCAGGGGGAGGCAAGGGGAGAAGGGGGAGAGAAGGGGGAGAAAAGGGGGAGAAAAGGGGTCGATACTTAGAGGACAGAGAACTGAACTACTTTGATATATCAATACTTAGAGGACAGAGAACTGAACTACATTGGTATATCGATACTTAGAGGACAGAGAACTGAACTACTTTGATATATCAATACTTAGAGGACAGAGAACTGAACTACTTTGGTATATCGATACTTAGAGGGTGGAGAATGATGTACAATATGCTTACTATTTAAAAATGCAGGAGTCAAATGTCATATCGAAACATATTTATTCAAAATTCGACGTACTCCATCATGTTTTGAAGCACTATATTGATGAGCCTCAACATCAGCCCCCCGTCTCTTTCCGGAACATTTCCTTCCGCTTCTCGGAGCTCCCAGCGCCTTCGTATCACCAATCTCCATAATCGGTCAACAACACTAGGAATATCATATTGTTAATACACTATAAAGAAATTTCGGGTAGTATTTTGAACAACATACTGTGTGCCTCGCACGTTAGGTTGAGGGTGAGGTGTCTCGTCCGCCTCCATCTGTGCATCAGCATAGGATTGTCCGCTATAGAAAAATAAATTAATACACCCTTCCTAAAGCATAAATATATTTAAGTCCGTACCTGTCGCTTATAATTTCTGATATTTCAGCTATGATAGCTAACAATAGGTTATCGGCACGGTCCCCGGGAACATCTATCATGGGGAAAATCTCCTCCACTATGGAATTTATGATACTATTTTAGAACAAGGATAAAATATGTTAAAACTTTAATACATGTCATAGTATAGATGGCATTTAAAAAAAAAAAACAAAAACAAAATAAAAACCCAAAAACATACGTTATCCCATTGGCATTATTCCCCGTTACGACAGAAATCATTGCGTTCGGATTTGGTGGAATTTCCTCCAAAAGCGAGGGACTCGGGGCGTAAGGGAGCGTGTCAGCATCAGAACTACGCAGAATTAATTTTACAATAGAGAAAAATGTGGATTTAACCAATACATAAAATATTATACTTACTCATATTCAGGTTGAGAGGACGGCAGCCTAATAGCAAAGTCGATATCGCGACTGTACTCTCCGGAACTCTCTGAATAAGTCCTGGAACGCTTAACCATTTTTAGAAAAGTGTCTTGTCGATTTGTGATTCTTAATTTCAAGCGTGTCTGGTATTTATACCAAGTTTACCCTTTCTATATTATTTCAAGAATCATTCCAATGTACAATTTATCGGCCTTCCCGGTTTGTTTAATAAACAAACTATTTATTTCACCATTATCTCTTATCATTTCTGTTGTTCATACAGTTCAATTATTGAATACGAATTTTGGAAACTTTTGAGTAATTTGTTGAGATTATGGTATCAATGACGAATCGTCATTAGTCACTTATAAAAATTTTGATTGGACGATCTTAAGGTGACGTCAATCTTCATATCTTCCATGCACAAATAACAGCATTTTTAAGTATTTAGATTGCGGAAAGTTTTGACTGATATCATTTTATATCGTCATCCTTAATTAATTTTATTGGATGGCGTTAATCACGTGATAATAGTATCACGATATAAAAGAGAGGACGTATATGGGATATCTATCCATTATCGCTTTGACTTTAGTCAGCCATCACGATTCTGTACCTAGTAAATAAAATTTCAATTATAATGTTTCTCTGTGAACAATGTCCCTCTCAGTTTTCCGCGAAAAAAAATCTTTTCCGTCACGTTAGTGAAAAACATGACGAAAAAAGGTTTTCGTGTGATGAATGTGGAGCTGCCTATACCCGCCGCGTTAAATTAATATCCCATATCCAGAAACACCACCGTAACTCTTCGGATAACCAAGAACAAAGATCCGATCCATCTGTTGATGGAGCCGTTCACTCGCCGCGAGCCGCCGGCTCACCTACCGAAGTTTCCAACCAAACCGTTCTTCCCACTGTACCGGTAACTCTCCCCTTCGTACCGAAGCATCTCAACGCTATACCGGCGACTCTCATGCCAGCACCGAGACCTCTCCTGCCCGTACCGAAGACTCTCAGCGCTGTACCGACGACTCTCCTGACCGCCCCGGGACCTCTCGTGCCCGCTCTACCGTCGCTCGACCTCGCTCCGTCGACTCTCAACGCTGTACCGACGACTTCCCTCTCCGCAGTGAAGGCACTCAACGCTGTACCAACGACTTGCAACGCTGTATCGTCTACTCACCCTGTTGGATCGACAAACGATGTAATTACCGCTAATCCCGATCCGAATTATCGAGAAGGTATTCATTGGAGTCAAGAAGCCGGTCCCTCCCATCGGGCTGACTACGTTCCTAACCAAAATAGACTAGTACATCGCGTCAAACGTTCACGACCCGAATCGACAGGAACTCCAGCTAAAAAAAGACGGAGAACGGACTCTTTCAATTTCAGGGACAGTCAGTTCAACGATGATCTTTTAGCAAATATTGTTTACCAGGAGATACTAGACAATGAAAACGACGAAAATGCGGGAGAATTTATGCAGCAGTGGGAATCGGCGAACCAGAGTACTCAACCGGAAAATCTCGACGAAAGCGCACCCGCGCCGGATCAATTGGAGGAGATATTCGCCCTCGATGATAACGTCTTCGCCGCACGTTTCACCCCATCGCGAGTGGAAACGGATGTGGAGCTTTTCATTACACGTCATCGACATGCGATTAAAAACTACGTAATAAATAAGCTTTCAATCAAGAAGGGATTAAAATGGTACCTAACAGTCCGATGTCGATACACTCGTCCCTTGGCCAACGAAGCGGGATTGGCCGAGGTAATGCCCTATTTCCGTGGATGTTCCTACGCCACGTTAAGTCCGGAAGTGATAAGTGAACAAATCGATGAGAGTATTAAAAAAATTGCGCAATCTATGGCGGAGTTCGAAAATCAGGGATCGGGATGGGTTTTGGATCGAATTCTTTTTCTCCAAATCAACATTATCACCTACGCACCGTTAGTGGGTGGATCTTTCATCGAAACACCAGTGAGACTCGTCAACAAAAAGGCTATCATCAACGTAAGAAATAATGACGAAAGGTGTTTTCTTTGGTCGATTTTAGCCAAACTGTATCCCGTAGAACGTAACCCTAATCTCGTACGCAACTACATTCGGTATGAAAACGTATTGAATCTTTCGGATGTTAAATTTCCATTTGAATTGAATTCGGATCGGATAAAGAAATTCGAAATCAACAATGACATTTCCATTAACGTATTCGCGTACGAGGGTGTAGTTTTCCCGCGCTTCGTGAGTGAACGAGTCGTCGACGAATCTCGACAAATAGATTTGCTACTTCTAGCCGAAGGGGGAAAATTCCATTACTGTCTGATAAAGAGTTTAAGCCGCCTCCTTAGTGACCATACCAAAAACTGTAGAAAAACCTACTATTGTCGCTATTGTCTCCACCGTACGGCCGGAACGAACGCGGAAAGTAATCACCAAATACACGTGGATATTTGTAAATCACACGGACCTCAACTAGTCAAGATGCCTACTAAAGATCCAGTTCTCGGGTTCAAGAAATATGGATGGTGCCAAAAGGTAATATTAAATTTTATTTCGAATTTTTGTTATATTATAGTTTACTAACGATTATATCCTCTAGGTACCTTACGTAATATACGCCGATTTCGAGGCTATTTTACCTAAGGCGCATACTTGCATGCCGGATTCTACTTTATCCTCCACTACAACATTATCCCTCCACATATCATGTGGTTGGAGCTATTGTATCATTGGTCCGGATGGGAAACCTAGCGAGCCCGTAACGTATAGAGGCGATGGAGCTACGCTTCAATTTCTAAATGCGCTTCAACGGGAGGAGGCGATCATACTCGAGAGGATAAAAGAAGTCAAGCCGTTGAATCTGACAGCCACCGAAGAGACGTCATTCCAATCCGCATATATGTGCTACGTTTGCAACAAACGATTTACATCGAAGGATATCAGAGTTCGCGATCATGATCACTATAGCGGTTCGTATCGCGGGCCAGCCCACCAAAGTTGCAACCTTATGCTTAAAGCTCCTAAGCACATTCCAGTATTTATGCATAATTTAAGCTCCTACGACGCGCATTTAATAATGCAACAAATCGGGACGGTGAAAGATAAGGATATCAACTGTATTCCAACAAATTCAGAAAGATATATTTCTTTTTCTCTCGGAAAACTACGGTTTGTCGATTCGGTGAGATTTCTACTCGCCTCATTGGAAACTCTAGTAGCCAACTTATCGAAAGGTGGAGCGGCCAAGTTTCCTATTCTCAATTCCAAGTTCGCGCCGGAGGAAGTCGCTCTGTTATTACGCAAGGGAGTGTATCCGTACGATTTCATGGACAGTATCGGTAAATTCGCAGAAACGTCTCTACCTCCAAAGGAAGCTTTTTTTAACATCCTCACGAAGGAAGATATAAGTGAAGCTGACTATCAACACGCTCAAAATGTGTGGGATACATTTGAAATCGAGAATCTAGGTAAATAGATCTTATTTTGCCATGTATTTTATTTCCCAGTATGTATTTTATATTTCATTTTATTTTCATTTTTAAGGGGAATATCACGATTTGTACGTCACTTCCGATTGCTTACAGCTCGCGGATGTATTCGAATCGTTTCGAGCCATCTGTTTAAACTACTACCGTTTGGACCCTGCACATGCATTTACTGGACCGGGCTTTGCGTGGGAGAGCGCCCTCTTCATGACGGGTGTTGAACTCGATTTACTCTTAGACCAGGATATACATTTGATGATCGAGCGAGGTATACGCGGAGGGGTGTCGATGATATCACACCGTCACGCTGTAGCAAACAATACGTATTTACCAGAATCGTACGATCCTGAAAAACCTGATACTTTCATCACATATCTAGGTATATATATATATTTTTTATTTATTTTAGAACGTTTAATTAGTTAACTATAATTTAATTATCCCTTTGTATCCCTCCCAGACTGTAACAATCTTTACGGGACAGTAATGACCGACCCCATGCCGACGAAAAACTTCAAGTGGTGCGAAGAAAATCTGGATAGCATCCTAAACCATCCCGACGACCATATCAAAGGATATATACTGGAAGTGGATTTGACATACCCTAGCGAAATTCACGACGATCATAACGATTATCCATTAGCTCCAGAAAAGCGTCCAATTTCAGTCGCGGAACTATCACCATACTCCAAGACGCAACTACAACATCTTAACATTCCAGTAAAAGACAGTTTACCTAAGCTGGTTCCAAACCTAAACGCGAAGAACAACTACGTCGTACACTACAGGAACCTTAAATATTACGTCAGTAAAGGGATGAAAGTTGAAAAGGTTCATCGAGTACTGACGTTCGACCAGAGATCCTGGTTACGGGACTTTATCAACTTTAACACTGAGAAGCGTAGAACAGCAGTCAATGACGTGGAACGAGATTTCTTTAAATTACAGAATAACTCTGTTTTTGGTACGTATATTCACCTTTCCTTTAAAGCGAAATTATATTGTATTTCTAAAAAATATATATATATATATCCAATTTAAAGGTAAAACGATGGAGAATTTGCGAAATCGCATCAATTTTGTTCTCGCACAAACTCCGGAAAAGGTCACTAAAAAGGCGAATTCACCGGCATTCGAACGGTTTACGATCTTTAACATGGACCTTGTTGGGATTCATTTAAAAAAGAAGAGTTTGACCCTGGACCGACCCATATACACAGGATTCACGATCCTCGAGCTCTCCAAACTCCTGATGTACAGATTTCATTACGATGTAATCAGAGCGCGGTACGGAGATAAGGCGAAACTCTTATTCACCGATACCGGTATGTTAATTTCTTTTTAAAGGGATATATTTAAAACAAATGTATTAATAAACGTTTCTCTTTAACAGACAGTCTTACTTACGTCATTGAAACCAAGGATCTGTACAAGGACTTTGGAGAGCAAGCCGACAATTACGACTTCTCCGCGTATCCCCAAGACCATCCGCTGTATAGTGCGACGAACTGCAAAGTTCTAGGGAAATTCAAGGATGAGCTATCATCGGTCCCCATCCAAGAGTTCTGTGGCTTAAGGCCGAAGATGTATTCCATTCTATCATCCAATGGGGAAAAGAAAACAGCAAAGGGCGTCTGTAAACGTGTCGTCAAAAAATACGTTCGACATGAGGAGTATAGGGATTGTCTACTCAACATGAAAGTCACCATGGCGAAAATGACGAATATACAAAGTAAAAAACACGAATTATTTACAGTGCAACAGTCCAAACTATGTCTTAATCCTTGCGACGACAAGCGGTACATTTTGGAGGATGGAGTGACGACTTTGGCTCATGGTCATTTCAACATTCCCGCGCAACAGATTGATTAACCCGCGCCGCGCGATAAATTGATGATTAACCCGCGCGCGAAATATAAATATCTTAACACGCGCACGCGATGCTGGGGCCCACCCGCCCGCCCGCGAAAGAGTTTGAAATGAAAAATAAAATTATTTGAAAAACTTTATTGAAAATCTCTTGTACATGAATTCTTCAATCATACCATCGTTCACATATGTATTATTCTGAAAATTTGACACAATATCATACATTTTAATACCCCTACATCTATTCATAGCGAAATAAACGCAATATCCGCCGCACGTTTTACTATTATTACTTTGAAGTTGTATGGAATTAAAGGTAACAGTTTTGCTATTTCTTTCAACGAAATGGTTAAATTTAAAATAGTCTGGTGGGTGACCAAAAGAGTCGTAGAATTCTGTATTTTGCTTGGAGGAGAAATAGATGACAGTCCAGTGCTCTCCGTTAGTATTCGATAGTCCGGTATTGACAACGTAGAGAGAAGGAAATAACTTCACGCATTTCGGTAATTTATCAGCCGCAAATACACCGCGAAATAATCCTTCGGTGTAGGAATCACGTCGCAAAATTTCGGTTAATTGAAGCGTATCCATTAGCTGCTGTAATCAAAGACTACAGTTCTATTTTTGTCGATTTCTACGAGGTTTTGATATTCAGCGTAGTATAGTACGGTGACCGTTTTAGGTAAATCTCGATCAAACTTTAATTCCAATCTCACGCTTCCACTCTTTATCAAGTGAAAGTGATCCACCGAGTGAGAAAGATCCGGGGTGAGGTCGAAAACGAATAGGCAATTTCCTTCGGCGAATTCTTCACGGTTTATTAGGTTACCTTCGTCAATATTAAATTGTCCAGTTTGAAGAAACAGGTTGATGTACGACCTCATCCACGTATTATTCGTAAAGTTCGGAGTTAAAGGTTTATGTGGGATGCAAGTACCATCGACGTATAAAGCTATATGGTTTACACCGAAGTTTTGAAAATTAAACGGCGATTTCGAATAGTCTCCTAAATAAGCGCTCTGTTCTAATAATCCAATTACGACTTTCTTAAGAAAATTGAGAGTGGAATAAATTGTCGCGTGTAGACATTTTTGATCCCACCGGAATGGAATACGTATTACATTCAGATCGAATAATGGGGTACTTCATGGTTCCACGTTCCAAGGCTTTGGCGTGGGCGAGAATAATTTCCGGAATTAGTTTAACTTTCCTGATATACAGCGTCGCTGTTTCGAATTTAACTTTATATTTCACGTCGCCCGACGATTGTATACAAAACTCGTTTGGGTTTTTGATAAATCTGAATCGTAGATTAAGCATATTCGGTAGAAATCGTGATTGTTGACACATATCGGTGTGGATGGTCCCAATCATATCAATTGTTCCCTTTCTCGAAAACGCCATTCTTTTCTGAAATCCTTCGTTGCTCGTTAGTACGTCAAAATTTCCGACAGTGTCCTTGTAGAAGAGAGAACTAGTCAAAAAGCTTTCTTTGGCGGGTCCTCCGAACGTTAAAAGAGTTTGAATAATGCTTTTATAGGCGTAATTCTGAGCGGACGCTGTAACTGATCTCTCATTCATAATTAAATGAACTTCGCTGAATAAACTGTGAAGGAACAAGTTTACAGGACCAACGGTTTCTTTTTCGTAGTCTGGAACGGTTCCCCCAGATTTCACTATTCTCACTTGCACGTGGAGAAGTGTCTTAGACAGATCTAAATAAGTCTCGGAGTTTCCAGGAATATCAAAATTAATGTTCGAATTTTCGTCCGCGTTAGAAACGGGATTGAATTCCACCCATTCTCCACTGACGATTCCCGTTTGCGTGAGTGGAACCTCGAATAGATCCAATTCAGAGTTGGTACATTTACCGGACTGTTGATGAATTAGGGCCATTATTTCGAGAATATATCGGAATGTTTCGGTATGCGTCTCTTTCGCTTCTTCGCCACGACTGAACTGACGAGTTGAATCTTTCCACGCTTTCTTTTTATACCGTTTCCAGACATTCTTTGTCTTACCATATCCTTCAACTCTGAAAGCGTCTCCTTTCCGATAGTCGTACCGTGATTTTTTAGTGAACTTTTTATCGGGACACCGCTGGCGACGTCGTCTGCTACTTTAGCGCCGGTCTTCAAAAACTTTTTCCCCAAGAATATCGCCCCCTTTTTTAACATTGGGACGGCTCGACGAAAGGCTGACGCCAGTATATTCCCTAATCCATAACCGCGTTGCGTCGATGTTCCCTGATAAAATGGGATCGAACCGTTTCCAACTTGAGATCGATAATAGTTCTCATAGTCGAGGGTATTATTCGAACCTAATTTAACCTGATTTAAATAATACCTTTCGTAATCAGTCTCGCTTTCTCGGGCTACGGTTTTCATGGTGCGTATCGTTCAACAGCCAGTAATGAAATGGG
The DNA here is from genome assembly GCF_980474605.1 of Leiobunum rupestre. Lineage (NCBI taxonomy): Eukaryota > Metazoa > Arthropoda > Arachnida > Opiliones > Sclerosomatidae > Leiobunum > Leiobunum rupestre. The sequence continues at coordinate 15,917,801 of NC_143385.1, read as the reverse complement.
AAGGTCGCATCCGTTCAGGTTTCCTTTTATAACATTGCCCACGTACGTCTTGGTCTAAAATGTAGAGTAATATGAACCTTTCCTCTTTCGAACTGAATGGGTGTACCCAATTCGGACAAAATTTGAATTTCGATGGTTTGAAATTTATTAGTCGCCACCGGAATATAATGTGGTTTGATGAAATCTCTATCGACGGTGTCTCCATCTTTTCCCTGCACGCTCACGATTCTTAAAAGTGGAGCATTGCAGTCGCCTACAGCACGATTTTCAACGATATCGGAATAGATGAACAGGGAATGAAGGCCCACGTCCAAATCGACGGTATATTTCGAAAGCGTTTCTTTTTTGCTAAGTGTGAATTCCACTTCAGCGTTTCTCGTAAATCCAAGTATCGTTGCTAAGATCCCGGACATTGTTAAGTAGACCTTATTCTCCAATTTTACATGAACTTTTCTCAAGTGTTTAACGTAATTAAATGTAACAGGAAACACACGTGTAGCTGCATCACTTAGTATAGCATCCCTTCTTTTATCAAACTCAAATTGCATTATTTCCAAAAGTTCCGTAACACATCCGTAATAGCCTTTGGGTATGTCAATATGAGTCGGAAACTCACGTTCTTTGTTCTTCGAGAGAGTTACTATACAATCCTCTCTTAGATTATTCCACGTTCTCGGATAACTGATCTCGGCCAGACCAACCTCGTAAGAACCATGAAGATGTACGCATTCTGGGAGATATGTATGGAATTTACTCATTGTATTGCCTTCAAAGAACTTCGAAGATGAGTCCGATGGTAAAGTGACGTAAAAGCTCATTTTAATATGATGATTTCTTTAACCCAACTATCGAACGAGGGTGGGTATCCTTTCCAGCGAACTAATTTCTCAACCTGGCCGTTGCGAGTGCGTCTACTTCTCAAAACCTTTTCAATTACAAATGGACAATTTTCGAGGTCTTTACCAACTTTTTGTATTTCCTCCTGGTAGAACACGCCTGAAATGAGCTCGGAATTAAGATCTCCCAGCTTATATACTGGTGGACTTCTGGGGATTCTCTTCATTACACGGAATAATTCTTCAGACCAATTTGCCAAATAACCCTTTTCGAACGTTTTTTTATTTTTACTTATCCTAACAATATCTTCAACATCAAAAGCAAATGATATTGGTGGGGAGAAATTAATCTTCCCATATAAATTTTTCCAAACTTCCTCGGAATTTACCGGGGACACTTCAAACGGTTTATGTCTTATAGACCTATGATAGCTTTTATTGTACGATTCAACGAGTTGTTTAAGGACATCGATATATTTATGGGTATTATTTTTAGTGAAGTAGCGGTACATTCGTTCTTTCAAAGTTCTGTTGAAACGTTCGACAACCGACGCTTTTACTTCGGAATGGGTGGAAAAAAAATCGATATTAATACTCTTGAAATATTGTTGCACAGCGATACACACGAACTCGCTTCCGTGGTCGCTCTGGACTCTTTTGGGGTGACGACCCGACGATAGAATATTTTTAAACGCTTTCACCATTGTTTGTCCCTTTTTATTTTTAACCGCAACTACAAACGCGAACTTGCTGAAGACGTCGATGCAACATAGCAAATATCTAAACCCATTATTAACACGGGATAAGCTTTGTAAATCTGCCAAATCGACTTGCCATTGCTCGTCTATACCGTACACGATAGTTGGATTCCTCTGAAATACACGTCTTACCGGTTTGTGGAGCGTGTACGTATCTTGGTGGTTAAGGAACTCTCTAACTTCTTTCAGTGTTACTTTTAGGTCTTTCAATTTAGCCGCTCGATAGAGCACCTTGACTCCTCCAAACGAACCGCTCTCCGAGATGTTGAAGTATATTTCCTTTAGCTTATCCATTCTGTGTACAGTTTCCCTTAGAGTAATAATGGAGCGCAAACTCTGATACTTGAAAGATAATAAATACAGCTACGATTAATATCGCTGTCAATACTTTAGGATATTTGAAAAACGAATGAGTAAGACTCGCTACAACAGCAGCTTCTAACGTGTGGCCTTCCATTAAGAGGCTTGAGTTCGAAATGAATATGAGATACATAGGTTTTTAGTATTAATACATATTTTATTCAAATCATCACAATGCAATCCAATTTTTAAACCCGCTTCCAATCATATTATTAACATTAGTTTCATTTTTGGGAGTATCATCTTCATCAGATTTACTTTTCTTGCTTTTCCTTTTAAGAGTTTCTAAAAATGACTTGCCCTTAAATAGGGATTTGGGAACATTCTCCCTTTCTAAACAATCGTAAAATTCTGCAACCCCGGGAACAAGTTTCGATTTTTTAGAATTTACAGCGGAATACGCCAAAAGATCAATTACATGAGAACCTGAAATAGGGTCACCCAGATATATTAATTCACCGTTTTCGGTGAACCTAATATTTGTAGATTTCACGATCCATTTATACAACGCTAAACACTCGTCAATATAATAACCGGGTATAGTCGAAGCGATTTGAGACTTCCAGTTCTTTCCCCCTTTTCGTTTCTTTTCTCCCACATCCGTGTTGACACGTTGTTGCAACTTGTGATTAAGAATATTTAGCTTTTCGGTATTATTCAATTTCCTGTGTTTTATAACGGTGTTCGGACGTGTGTTAAGTTCGAGTAGGGTATCCACCTTTGGCGTCTGATCGTCTCTCTTACCCTCCTCCACAATTCCTTTTTGAAGCTTTCTAAGTACCTCTTCCGATACTAACATCATTTTTCGGGCCATCACTTGATTGCCTTGCTTATAGCCGCGCCTGCCACAGAGCTAAGAATTGACAGAATTGGGGCTAACAGGATGGGTAAAAATCCTCCTGTTTGGTTAAGGACCTTTCTTCTTTTAGATGGGGATAACTTGCGATTGACTTTACGAAGGACACTGCGATGTTCCTTCAACCGCTTCCTATGGTCTTCTGAAATTTTAACTGTACCACGTAAAACATTTATACAACATTCGGCTAAAGTTTTTATCTCTTCCATACTAGCGTTTTGAATTGCGGCTTTTCTCTGTCTCGCTTTGCCCGTAGATAAATATCTCAAGAAGTTTACATTTTCCTGCAGCCTATTCGACGGAACCATGTTGCGATTTTATGGGCCTTAACGATGGTACAGTGGTTCGAATCTTTATGAAAATCACAATGAGTCGGCGGATTGAGACAGAATATCGTAGACAAACGCGGACAGTTCAAGTCTTCGATGTTTGTAACGTTAACACTGAGAAATTTGGAAAGTATTTCCGCTTTCTCTAGTCCTTTGCAATAAAATGTGGTCGCCTTTCCACGAATGAGTTCCGCGATGGTCAGTTGACTGGTGAATGTGTGTTGTCCCTCGTTCCAACGTATATCACAAATGTTCCATGTTAACCATCTGCACAGCCTTTTATCCTTCTGTGAAAGATCGGCAAATGGGAATGGCGGTTTGAATGTCCATGCTTGATAATCCCCTGTTTCGTCTACGTATATGGCTACTTCCTTAATGATCCATTCATCTCTAGCTCTATAGAAATTTGCCTCGATAAACCCCGTCATTTTTCTACAGTCAATTCTGTCAAGAAATAAATGTTGTTAAGAACAAACCCAAACCCCACAAACAGATAGAATATATAAAGTTACACTTACATCCCAGTGTATTCCACTTCAATTCTTCGGAGACGTTCTTTCAGCAGGTTTTAGAAACAGTATGATTTTACTCAAAGATCTCCGTTGCTTATATAGAGATCTCGTACGGGTCGGGGTTCAAGTACATATTTATCATAAGGTCGAAGTCGCATACATATTGCAATTCGATTTTTCCATTACACTAATCGCTATTGATTAGATTTTGAAATGGGATTTTCCCACACGTCATTAACACTTAGAACATAAAATATTCCACCGATTGATTACTTTGGTAAATAGATTGCTGCTTGCTCTCCGGGTAATATTCCAGACCTAAGCCTATGTTTGTCGAGTGTGTTGGGTTTTAGATCAACTAACATGTAGCCGTACGGTTCCGCCACTGCTTGTTTAAACGCGTCTATGACGAAATTACTATTTCCGGGTGATATTTGTCTAGCAAGATGGTAAATTGCAGATTGGTCACGTGGTGATTTAAAAATGACTAAATAGTGCGCATTAAGGTTCAAAGTCCGTATCTCCTTTCCTGGGTAATATAGGTTTTGCATTAGAATTAGGATTGAAGAGTTGCGATGATGGCTGGCTCTAACGAAGAGATTTGTTACATCTTTGTTATTAGCTATCTCGCATAGCAAATCATCGAGTATAATTAAATTATTTTTATTAGAGTCGATAATATTAACTTCTAAAAGTCCTTCGTGAAATTCAACAATTGGGGTATGTTTCTGTACGGAATTGAACAAAGTAGACTGATATTCAGTGTAACACCATATTACTCTCTCCGGAACTGGGGAAATACATATTTCCATATTCTTTATTAGGTTTGCCACAAACACAGACTTCCCGGACTGGGTGGCGCCTGCTATTAGTCCGTTAAATGGATGCTTTAGGCTTAGGTCTATTTCCATGTCTAGTAATGTAGAGGAACAGAGAACAAATGTGATGTAGTCAACACGGGCATTTTTATTTATAGAAGCATTTTCTTCGCAGTACAAATAACAATATTTAGTATTTCTTTACAAAACTCGTGACTTAAAAATGATTTGTTTATAAATACATTATGTGCAGCAATAATATCAAGTGATTTTACAGCATCCGAAAAGTTTGATTCTACTCTATCAGACCAATCGTGAACTATACAGTCATGTTCTAATTGGGATGGGAGAGCGAACATACACCCGTTACAATTTAATCTAATTGATTCGCGTAACTGTGACACTACGTTTTCCGCGATCAGATCTCGAACTCGTATAGTCTCCCATAAAACAGTCATAACATTTTCGTACTTCTCAATTAACATCGACCACAGCTGTAGACCCACGTTAAACCCTTTTTTCGTGGGTAAGAGCTTTCCGTAATGGATTCCTGTTCCGATGAACATCTCTCGAATGTCCAACACGTGTCGCTCTTGATAAGTAGTCATCTCGATACGTTTGGTGGTCGATCCTTCGAAGAACGATGCAGAGGGTTGGATAGTTTCGCTTTCCAAGAATGCGGTGATCTCCGTTCGTCTGTTCCATAACTCTTTAAATTCGGATTCAGTCAAAATGATGCTCGATGAACCGTCAGTAAGTCCGAGCTTAATTTTACCCTCCGCGGTGATAGATATTGCTTTCCTCGTCGAAATTTGGAAAACGTTTGATCCGGACCTTCAGATAAAACAATATTTCTATGGCACGTTGTTGAACAAAAAGTTCTAAGTCACAAAAGGGTTTTTTATACATACATTTGAAGGCCTGATGTTTCGTCTTGCTCGTCGTGAACTAGTCAAAGTAGAGAATGAAGAAGGCGATCACTCATGCTCGTCTTTTATACTTGATTTATGGGTTAAAGGTGGACATTGATATCGTTGCAAAACGTCATTGGATTGTTACTTGTACTTTGACTTTACAAATGTTTGTATACTAGCTTTATCGATTTGTACTCTGATGTACGAATTGTGTGCAACTTCCAAAGTTCGGTTTGAATATCTTAGAACTCTTTAAGTACGTCATTTGCCCATTGGATTTTCCGAAATGAATTTTCACTTGTACTTTGACTTTACAAATGTTTGTATACTGCCTTAACGATTTGCACTCTGATGTACGAATTGTGTGCAGCTTCCAAAGGTTGGTATGTATATCTTAGAACTAACGCTTTAAGTACGTCATTTGCCATTTGATTAATACTGGAGATATCAATGGTTCAAATTTTAATTTAATTAGCATTGAAAAATGTTGTTTATTTCTTAAAACATGGTTCACCCTATCTTCGAATGGAATAATATAAATATATGTATAGGAGAAACGAACATGTTTCGTCATTTGATAGTAGCAAAATAACTCATAAGTATTAATGAGCATTTTAGTTAAGTTCTCTGTCCTCTAAGTATCGATGTTGAAGGTGGACATTAATATGTTCTGTAGTTTAGCCCTCTAGGTACTTATATACCTCCTCTGTGTCATTCTAAGTTCCGATATAACAAAGTAGTTCAGTTCTCTGTCCTCTAAGTATTGATATATCAAAGTAGTTCGGTTCTCCACCCTCTAAGTATCGATATACCAAAGTAGTTCAGTTCTCTGTCCTCTAAGTATTGATATATCAAAGTAGTTCAGTTCTCTGTCCTCTAAGTATCGATATACCAATGTAGTTCAGTTCTCTGTCCTCTAAGTATTGATATATCAAAGTAGTTCAGTTCTCTGTCCTCTAAGTATCGACCCCTTTTCTCCCCCTTTTCTCCCCCTTTTCTCCCCCTTCTCTCCCCCTTCTCCCCTTGCCTCCCCCTGCTCCCCCTCGCCTCCCCCTGCTCCCCCTTCTCCCCCTTGCCTCCCCCTGCTCCCCCTTCTCCCCCATGCCTCCCCGTGCTCCCCCTAGTGCTTGAACATACACTCTCCTACTACTAACGTTTGATGGCAGAAGTAGCTTTTTGGTCGCAGCTCGTACCCGCATTTTTCTTAAAGTACCTCTGTAAACAGAACATTCTAGACATCGTTTTTGGTTTTGGTTAAATTTCAGAATACGGACACATCTAATGCTGTTAACAGAATTCAATCTATCGTTGTAAAAACCTTTTTTCCTGTAAGCTTGGTTACCATCAGTATTTTTCCTCTTGAAGTATTGCAACCAAATCTGTATCTGCGTTTCCAGGGCACAATTTATACCCATCAATCTTCTTTAAAAGGTTCAGTACATCCTCGTTGCATTTTATATGAATATTTGGGCATATATTGTTTTAAAGTCATTTTGATGTTTTGAAAATGTAGCACTCGTAGGACCAGCTTCCATTGCCCATCCTGTAGGAGGAAATAAGTTGACAATTTCAACGCCAATATTAATAATAATAATAATAATCAGCTATGCTAATACCCAAGGGGCTGATCACTCCGCGTAATCGGTGTACAGAGCCGTACCTTTGCCTGTACTAATGGGATTACGCGTAATCTTTGAAGTCCCTGCCTTTGGCAGTGCTAATCTAAGCGTAATCCGGTGTACAGACTTTCAAAAAGTGGTTAGCCCCTCACAATATTCATAGAAACAGCTTGCCCCTTTAAATATTAAATAAAAAACAGTTAAGATTCTGTTATTACTTAGTTACTAGAATATTTAAGACTACCTCTAATCTTTCAGTCTGACTAACGATGTTATCAGGAATGAAAAGTTCTTTCCTTTTAAATGGTAAATGTCTATTTTTGGTGTTTTATTCGCATTTCTGTTTGATATTATCATTGTTTCTTTTGAGTGTGTATTTGCTGCAGAAGGAGTTGTCAACATAGTTGGGGTCAAAACCTCTGACAGAGGAATGGGATCCTGGTAATCTGGCGTTGGCCCTCGAAATCCATTAAAATGCCTTGAGCAAATGTTGCTAAATTTATTTATTTTGTCTATATTGAGATCTCTTCTACCACAAGCTTCAACCCATTTTTTACACCTCTCTGGCTCCTTTTTAATGGAAGGAAACTTTACAAAAAAAACTCCTGGGGCTCCATTCACGCTTTTCGTTTTTGGGTTCAAACTCGATGTGCATGGTCCATAAAAGCAGGTTTTCACCATCTTATAATAATAATAATAATAATAATTTATTGATGTTGACATTACAAAATATGTTTATAGTTGTTTAATTCATCACCCCAACCACATGCGGGAAACTTGTGCGTGGTGGGGATAATAATAGTTTTAAATCATATCAAGGCTTTGAGGTTGAAAAACAAAAAGATTAGGTAAGAAAATTAAAGGTTAATCAGTTTTAAATATTAATAACTAAGAAAAAAACACATTTTTCAATCTTTCGTCACCATAATTTTTGATCATAAAATACGCGAAAAAGTAGATAAGTCCATAATTAAAAGGGATAATATAGCTAAATCCTAAACAAATTTGAAGAAAATTAAAAACTTACTAATAACTCGTACCGATAGGTCTTCGAGCAACGCGAAACTCGGATCAAATAGATCTTCGAGTAATAAACTAAATTAAAAATAAATAAAATAAAATAGCCAGAAATTCCAACGGTAGACCGGTTTCGTTCTATTTGGAACTCATCAGTATCGTGCGGGAAATCTGGCTGGCGACTATCAAATCGAAAAGAGAAACTAAGCCTAAACATTAAAAATTTCAAAACGCGTTGCGTATAGCAACGGAAAGCCGAAAAGGGGGGAGTGTGGTGGAGAATAGTATATACGATAAGTTAAGTTAGAAGAAACCACCTATGGACTATGAGAAGGATGATAAAATACGCGAAAAAGTAGATAAGTCCATAATTAAAAGGGATAATATAGCTAAATCCTAAACAAATTTTGCGTTTAAATAGTTTTATATTAGTACAGTTTTTAATTTCAGTGTTCAATAAGTTATATAATTTTGGCCCTAGATAAGTTATATGATTCTTTCCAATTGATTTAAACATTTTCTCAATTGGTAATTTTTTCTTCGTAATACCACGGGTACTATAAATCGTTTGAGAAGCTAATGATTTTCGATTTTTGTAAGTATAGATTAAAATGATTTTAGCGTACAGTTGATTAATAGTATAGACTGAGAAGTCTCTATATAGGTTAACATTCTGTTCGTAGCGATTTCTCTTTAAACAAATTCTTATAATGTTTCTCTGGATAACTCCTAACGGTTCCAGAGTAGCCTTATACGTTCCAGCCCATCCAACCATACCATAGGAAATTATCGATTGGACAATAGCAAAATAAACTGTTTTTAACCGACATATAGGTAGAAAGTTCCTCAGTTCGTAGAACTTATATTGACATGCACGTAATTTTTTGAAATATTATTAATATGAAATTTCCAGTTTAATTTTGAGTCAATCGTTATTCCCAAATATTTAACACTTTCCACTCTCTCAATTTCGGTACAGTCATGGTTACAATGGTTATGAATCAAATGGTTATGGATGTTTATGGATAAATTATAGTAATTTTCTATTTTAGGTCTCTGAGCAAAACATATGTATTTAGTTTTATCCGAATTTAAGGTTAATAAGCTCATATTTAATATTTTATACAGATGATCAAGAGCTATCTGAGCGTTTAAAAATGATTCTTCCCATGAATTACCTTCACATAAAATTAATGTATCATCCGCAAATGATATAATACGCCCATGAATTTGTAGATTGCATAGCTCATTTACGTACACCAAAAACAGTATCGGTCCTAGAATAGCGAGGGGCTTATCACTCCGCGTAATCGGTGTACAGAGCCGTAGCTTTGAATGTACTAATGGGATTACGCGTAATCTTTGAAGTCCCTGCCTTTGGCAGTGCTAATCTAAGCGTAATCCGGTGTACAGACTTTCTAAGAGTGGTTAGCCCCTCGTAGAATAGTCCCTTGTGGAATACCATGAGACATTGCTATTGAATCACTGTAGATACTATTTAATTTTACTATAGTAAAACGGTCTCGAAGATAGCTTTAATTTCAAATTTCTAATAATAAACAATAGGAAAAAAGCATAAATACTGTGAAAATACTCAGACATAACATTATTTAAATGCTCACCTCACCTTGCTGTATGGTGCTATCCAAATGCTATCAATTTATATATAACTTGTACAAATATATAATGATATTTTAATAATACCAGGAACAAATGTGTAACAATAATAAGGTTTATTAATATAAATTAAGTTAAAAATGCAGAATTATCATAAAAAACATACCATTTCACGTTGAGAAACTTAAGACTGTTAAGCTTATAAATATATTTTTGAGCAGACGAATTTAGCGAAGAAAATTATTTTTAAAAAAATGACCAATCACTGGTATTCGCAGAATCCGGAAATATGGCTGACAACTTTTTATAGCTCTGGAGGCTAGGGACAAATACTTTGCACTAGATAGAGCTACACTTTCCATTCCTGGGGTGGATATTCTTTGCGTGGACAGAATACAACATCAATTAGTATACTGAGTCATTCCATGTCAAATCAACACAATTTTGAATTAAAATCTCCCTTGTGCTTCTAGATTTTGATGAAACTTGGTATATAAGGTGTCTTTACATAACTATGCATGGAAATTGTAATATATAATTTTTTTTTAATTTCGTTAAAAATAATTGCCTATTTATTATTTTAATTAAAATTAAAAATGTCGTCATCTTGAAATATTTAGCTGCTTTTTTCTCGTTAACCAGTTGAGATAGAGGAATGAGCAATATCTCATTTTAAAGCTCCTTTTATGGGCTTTCAATTGAGATATAAAGAAGTTTTTAAAAGAAATTAAATTTTTTCAAAAAGTATGTTTACGTTTAAATGTCACTTTTTTAAAAAATCCATAATTTTAAAATTTTAAAAAAAATCTCAGGTTTACTCTGAACAATTTTGTTACATGTCCCCAAGTTTCATGTTGGGATCACAATGCAATCAAAAGTTACAGAGTATAGAAGTTACACCCGCACATAGCTTTCAGACAGAAATGTATATCTTTTACATAATTTTTTTATTTATAAAAATTTTCAAAGCGTTTTTAATGCCGTTGAAATCTTCTTCATTTCATCTTTTGGAAGAGTGTAGGAACGGCCAGTTGGAGTAAGTGTGTTGACCTTACAGACTACATCTGAATAAGGTATCCAGAGTACATCGGAGTTTAAAGGGTATTTAAAAAAATGAGAAGGGCCAGAAGGGTGGAGAAATGTCACTTTCACTTCACTTTCTTCCACATTTTTGTCTAAAACATAACTAAGCCACCATTTTCCATTATACATTGAAATGACATAACCATTTAATTCATCCAAATTTCGAATTTGACCTTGATGGGCGACGGAATAGTCCTTAGAATCTGGTGCAAAGGAAAACGGCTTAGCAGATACTTTTATTTCACAGTCTGTAGGAATAAAGGCATGAAGCTTTTGAGTACCTGGGATTGTTAAAGCGTGTGCGAAGCGTTGTTCGAGATATTGTTTATTTTCAACATATTCTTGTTGGGTTACGTAGGTGAATTCCGTGGTCTTGGAGAGGTTGCATTTTGCCCATTCGTAGTAGAGTTGATAAGTAGTCACAATTTGTTGTTCATATGGTCTTTGCAGACTTGCCCTTGCTACCTCTCTTTTAACCGTGCCCCCTACCCCATCACAAGGGCCTTTACCATGCGCTGTAGCTGAAAAATGCCACTCTGCTTTCATTTCAAAATCTTTTTCATGGTGGCAAAGGTTTAAAAAATTCTTCTTATTTTTGTATTGCGTGGCAGATCCATCCGAGAAATAAAAGGTTTTCTTTACTTTCTCTCGAAATTTCGACTTTAAAAACTCAATGAGCTTTTTCTGAAATAAATGCACAGCTACGGTATTATGCTCAAGGCACTCCGAAATTACAACAAAGCTACAATGGCCAACTTTGTCGTCACTCGTGTAATAGATCACGAAGGGGTGAACTGTTGCTTGTGCATTATTCCAATGGAACGATTGCGCTTCGTCTTGGAGAACGAAACTGTAATTTTCTGCAAAGTCGCACACTACCAAGACGTCAGATTACGACATATTTTCCTTCGTATGAGTCATAAAAGCGCTTTGTTGCTTGGCGATGAAATCATGGCGAAGAAGCGCATCGAGACTGTTGATGAAATGATCCAGAAGTTCAGAAATAGTTTTTTGCAGAGTTTCCAAGTTACACCTGTCAACTGATATCCATTGGCGAAAAGTGACTGTTTCAACGCATTGTTCTTCAAATGTATCTTCCAATATATTTCTGATTTCATCAACTCCAGGACAAGAATCGCAGTTTGAGAAGTAACAGTCAATGGATGCTGGATTACATACCATTCTTGAAAGGCAGTCCTTGTAGTTTGCAAACTGTCCGTCTGTTGCAGCACTCATTTTGGAATTTTCGATCATCAGTTTCACATTTTGATGGATGGTACACACGCAAACTGAATGTGTGCCACTCTGTCCAGCTAGAATACAGTACTTCGAAATACCTCCGTTGTCATTCACGGTGGTCAAAAGTAAATAGGGGGAGAAAGTCTATCACTGCCTTCAGATTTTACCTTCCACCATGCCTGACAACCTTTTTAAAGAGCTAGTGATCACGTGATATTTCTAACCAATAAGGATAGCACATTACGCGCGAAGTAGTGCATTTGTGGTATTCCGGTCCGCGCTCAAGATGAAAATTTTGAATTTTATTCCCTGGCAACCATGTCACCGCCTCGCGATTTCAAATAGTATCTCTGTCAAATCAAAGATAATTAACCGAAGAAGATAATTTAAACTCGTACCCTAGATTCGAAATCACTCTCTCGCGCGTTGCCGATAGTGCTTACCCACTTCCCGCCGGAACTCAGAAAAAAAATTCGCTCCGTGGTTTGCGCCTTACCGCAACCGATGGAGCCCGATTTTTCTGAGGTCACGTGCCGTAAAAGGGTAAACACTTCGTAACAAAACCGTCAATGGACGCTTCAATAAAAGATACTCGGTTTTTTTACTCCCCTCTCCAAATTCATCTGGGAAGCAAGTTCAAGGAACTATTTCCTGTCGGTCGGTTAAACGGTTAGAATGGATAGCCAAAAAGTCATTTAAGCCAGTGGAGACGCGTTTTTGCCCTCATGAGAATTTTGCGTCAGATAAGAAATGCGTCGGCTCACGTGTATAAGGAACATACTAATGTTAATTTTCGATAAAATATATAATGTTACTAAAACTAAGTGTAAGAAGATAATATTATTATTATTTCCATCCTCTTATGGTATAAATAATTAAAATTATACGTAATATTTTTATATAACCGGGCAATTTTAAGGCTTCTCATGGAGGCAGAGTTAATTCATTTCGTATAAAATTATCTTTCGGAAAAAGATGAATACTAATTCCTTTAGAACTAAACGTATTACGTTTGCAGTACGGTATGCAACAAGTGTTTCCTTTTAATTTCAACCAGGTAACATTTTAGTCCCGATCTCTGCTATTAGATGGCGCCACGCTCTCCACTATTTGTGTGAGCGTTATTCTAGTTCCAGTTTATTTCTTTTCAAAAGTCGTGTTACTATTTTAAAATGTCGCATTTTAGTTTCTATCATATATCTACTTTATTTAGGAACTAAATTAACCAAATTATCGAAAGCAAAAGTTTAATATTCACGTATTTTATAGAGGACTATTTTTCATCGTGGCGAAGTACAACCGATACCTTTGTGTCCCTGTAAAGAGGCGAGGGGGAAGTCATTTCCGAAGGCCAAAAATTTTACCCCTCAAATAAGACGTCGTGCGGTTGGACCCAAGTGCCAGACTTTCTCCCCCTATTTACTTTTGACGGTGGTTCGCTAACGCGATCAAACTTAAAATGACCGTAAAGGAAGCAAGAGTTTGACAGATACCCGACACTTTGATAAGAAAAGTGACATTAAAAACTAAAAAATATAAAAATGGAAAGCGTGGCAGATCCAATTGTAGTTTGAAAGCGTTGAGCAATGGCAGGGTCAGGGACGTACCTTTATGGGGGGGGGGGGGTGCTGCTTTGTAGAGTTGGCAAATCGAGGTGGACTTGGCAAGATGAAAATTATGAAACATGTTAGTTAATTAAAAAAAACTACTAAATCGATGGTAAACGATGTTGCAACAAATCATTTAGAATTTCCCAGCAATTTACTTCCCT